>NC_059437.1:7979881-8279881 GCF_021028975.2 Sphaerodactylus townsendi
GGGCTTTTGGAGTGTCTGGCCACTGATGTGCCCCCTCCCCTTCCCCCCTTTTCCTTTTCCCTCCCCTCTCCTTCCCTCTCCCCTTCCCCCTCCCTCTACTTAGTTCCCTGTGCTGAGCTCCCTTACCACCTATGGGACCCCCTCCCCTCCCTTTTGAGAGGGTTTTAATAAGGATTTGTTACGGATGCTGTTTTTTATATGCCGACTGTTCTTTTTAAATGGTTTTAATAGTATCTGTTTTAATCTGTTGTTCACTGCCCAGAGCCCTTCAGGGGCAGGGTGGTATAAAAAACTCAAAAATAAATAAATGGAAGGAAGGAAGGAAGGAAGGAAGGAAGGAAGGAAGGAAGGAAGGAAGGAAGGAAGGAAGGAAGGAAGGAAGGAAGGAAGGAAGGAAGGAAGGAAGGAAGGAAGGAAGGAAGGAAGGAAGGAAGGAAGGAAGGAAGGAAGGAAGGAATGTATTCTAGTAGGTGAACTGGAGGCAAAATTAGACATCATTTATTTTAGATACTTTTTCTTCTTCTTCTTTACTCTTCTTTGCTCTTTCCCAACAAGTTGGGCTCAGGGCAGCTTCCCATAAATGTAACACAACAGTAAAGCAATTAAAGATAAATATATTACAACCCCAGTAATAAAAGCTAAGTACATTTAACATTAGTGAGTAAGATACAACAGTGCCAAAACACAACAGGGAGCCTAATCATAAGGAAGGGACAGAATCAACAGCCAAATGTACAGAGTCAGCCGCTGAACACATTCAGAATAACCCCCCTGATATTCTACTAACAGCTATTGTACTCTAACAACTGGGGTCCTACTTTTGAAGATGCTTTAAGAGGTTTTTTCACTCCAAACGAGCTTTCTGAACAAGCTCTTAAAAGGACCCAAATAATTATAATAATGTATTGGAGCTTCTTGCAGAAGAGTATTTTTATCTTATTACTAGCTGTCAAAATCAATATGTTTCAAATGAAGCAAGGCCCAAATTAGCTACTTCATATTACTTATGGAACAATATAGAAATAAGTAAATAAGTAAAAACTGATTGGACTTTCATAGAATCATAGGCCCCTTCCGCACACGCAAAATAATGCGTTTTCAAACCACTTTCACAACTCACACACTCTCCGAAGCAGTGAATTCCACTGTCGAACAGCCCTGACAGTCAGAAAGTTCTTCCGAATGTTTAGGATGCTGTCGACTTGAACAACAAAGCAAACAGTACTGCTGGGAGGCATGCGAAGCAGAAAGGAGCCAACATTTGTGCGGCCATTTTTGTGCTGTGTTTGGCTTACATAACGTGAAACCAAATTAAACTCCAAGTTAATTGGATTTCTGTTCCTTTTTGCACATGCAACACTTTAGATTATCTTTATCAATATGCAAGAGAAGTACAGCCTTGTGAATTGGAACTTCAGAGGCCTAAATCCTCCCTTTTCTTGAGAGAGAGAGAGAGAGAGAGAGAGAGAGAGATGAATATTTTTGTTTAGTTTGCACGCCATGCTGAAAATATGTCTCTGTATGCCAAAACATAAGCTCGTGACACCATTTATCTGTTTCGCTTGCAGAAGGATTCACTCAGCAGGTATTCAGGGCTCACACTTTTATCACTCAGAACAGAATGTCTGTTGCCTCACCCCCACAGAATTAGTTTTTTTCAAAATTATTATTTTAAGCCTTCAAAGCCTTGAGTCAATCCCTCACTTCCTTGCTCCGCACAATGTAACTCTACATCGCTTCCTGCAAAACACCCTTCTTAAATGCTCTGTTCATTATAGTCTTCATTTCCCCTTTATAGGAAGTTTGCAAATAGCTGTTGGCCTCCCCTAGTTGGTTGTACTTTCTGATTGTACTTTTGTCTTCTTGCGCATCCCCGGAAGAAAAGAACACGAATCTAGCGGTCCTTTTCTGCGTGTGCATGGCTTTTAAACGTAGTAAAGCTATCTGTCCCTTTGGCAAAGACAGAAATAAGCCTTCACGCAGCTATAGAGCTCCCTTCTGTATTGACGGTGAGCACCGCAACCCTCCCAAACCCATAATTTCAAGCACAAGAGAACTTGGCTGGCATGACTAGTTTTCATTTACCGGTTGCCCACCGTCGGGCATTTATGTTAGCCAGATTCAACAGTCTTCCTTCAGTCTCTACCAACGGAAGGTATCACCAAATTCCAAAACAACAAAGACACTATCGCTGTGGCTCCATTGACTCTCTTACCCATGTCCTCCTAGAGTGCCAAATAAATGCAGATGCGCGTCTCAGATTAATCCACCCTTTATTAGTGGCGAGGAAAATTTCTAACCCTACTGTTGCCATATGTTTTCTTCTTGGAGATTACAATGCTCATACAACACGTATGGTAGCTCTATACTTGACAACCATTTTAAAGTGCTAATTTATTCCCATTTTATTACTTTTAACTGCATTTTTAAATATATATATATATATTGTACCAGTACACTAAACCAAATTGGTTCATTATTATTTGGCACAGAATCAAATTTTTAAATATCAAATATGATACATAAAACAAACGTAGAACTTCTTATAAAAGATAGGTATCTTCTCCAATCTGTCTAATATTTGGCATGGTAGGATACCTATTGCTGTATTATTTTGCTTTTAATTTGCTAAACAGATCTATTTTTATTGCAATTTTATATTAGATTGTATTTTTACATTGATGGGTAGGGGTATTTACAGTCATTTGCTCTGGCTATTTCTTTTTTTTAAAAAATCTGAAGTGATTTGAACCCCTCGAAGTCAACTGTCAAGTTATGTGGACTATTTCCTTGTTACTGAACTATACTTGAGACTGCAGAATGTGTCTGTGTAAATCTTGACCTATCTATGCCTATTAAAGGTTAATAAAGAATAAAGAATAAAGACTAGTTTTCACATTTTCTATGCAATGCATCATGGGTCTTTCTGGCTTTGAGGGGGACGACATCTTTACATGGCTGATTCCCACCAATCAGTGTGGAGCCAGTGTGGTGTAGTGGTTAAGAGCCACCGTCTAAAGACCAGACTATATGATCTGGAATATCAGTCTCTCTTGAGCACAGCGCAAATCTCTTGCTCCCCGCCTATACCTTGGGATCATTCCCCAGAAAACCAGCCTAGCTGTATATGTGGAACAACTAGTTGATTACAAGAATAGATGGGTCATAACTAGAGCGAGATGCAACTCCTTTCCTTCAGTCTACCTCCAAGGGCGCTTTCTCAGTATTCCACACCACGAACGTCGCTGCCGGTACTGTCCCTATACATCGGACTCAATCTCGCATATTTTGCCGTATTGTTCAAAGTATAACAACTTTAGAACTGACTTGTGGGCACTGTTACCAACAGGATTCACGCTATTCTCCGATAAAAGAAAAATGTTTAAGCGCCTGAACAATTCCAGTGTAGAAATTTCGGAAGCAGTTGCCATATTTTTAAGGTGTGTTTTACAATGTAACAATGAGTGATTTTTTTTTAATGTATCTGGAAATGTTTGACATTTTCTTGATTCTATGCCTAATAAAGGTTCTGGATTGGATTGGATTGGATTGGTTAAGAGCAGTGGACTCAAATGTGGGGAACTGGGTTTGATTCCCCATTCCTCCCGGACTTGGACCTGGTGAACTGGATTTGTTTCCACACTCTTACATATGAAGTCTGTTGGGTAACCTTGGGCTGGTCACAATCGTCTCTGGACTCTGTCAGCCTCACCTGCCTCAAAGGTGTCTGTTGGGGGGAGAGGAAGGGAAGGAGTTTGTAAGCCACTTGAGACTTTTTATAATTGAGAAAAGTGGGGTATAAATCCAAACTCCTCCTCTTTAAGGAGTCAGACCTTGGTTTCAAACCTCTTGTCCCCAGTGGTGGGAGTTACCCTGCTCTTTGGTTCATTTCCTGCCTTACCAATACACCTTGAGCCAGCGTGACGTAATGGTTAAGAGCCAATGCAGTGTAGTGGTTAAGAGCAGGTGCACTCTAATCTGGAGAACCGGGTTTGATTCTCCGCTCTGCCACTTGAACTGTGGCGGTTTATCTGGTGAACTAGATTAGATTGTGCACTCTAATCAGGCCAGCTGGGTGACCTTGGACTAGTCACTGTTCTTCGGAGTTCTCTCAGCCCCACGCACCTCATAGGGTGTTTGTTTGGGGGTGGGGAGGAAAGGAGATTGTAACCCCGTTGAGTCTCCTTACAGGAGAGAAAGGCGGATATAAATCCAAACTCTTCTCTTCTTGTTAAACCTGATTCTATTTTTTGTTACCTGGGCACAGGGAAAAAACCATTAATTGCTATTGTGATTGATCTGTGAGTGAAACAGGCTTCTGGTGACTGCGATTACTTCCTCTCCATCACCTATCCAGTGTGCTTGCTTACTGTGGTGAGATTTTTTTTTCTTAATTACACACATATATACACATATATACACATGTATACACATATATACACATATATACACATGTATACACATATATACACATATATACACATGTATACACATATATACGTACATACACACACATATATATGTATGTATGTATGTATGTATGTATGTGTGTGTGTGTGTGTGTGTGTGTGTATGTGTGTATGTGTGTGTGTGTGTGTGTGTGTGTATGTATGTATGTGTGCGTGTATCATGTGTGTGTGTATATATATATATATACAAACATACATATGATATATCTATTGATCTATTTCTATCTATTGAACTACGCATGCCCACAACACACACATAAACCCTAGGGTGTTACACCACCCACCCACCCCTGGAAGTTGTATTTGTACCTTTCAGAAAGGAGATCTCAGTGGTCTTTGTGTCGCTTTCTAGGCAACTACAACCGTGTTATCTCTCTTCAAGCTTTCATTTCTATCATTTAAGGGACAGGGAAAAGGCAGAGCTACAACCGTGTCCTCAGAAGACTTTTATTTCTGATTCTTATGCATGTATTTGGAAATTATATGTGTCTTCCTGCTTTTTAAAAAACAAATGGTAACTAAATACTTGTTCGCTGTTTTTTATTCTGGAGCATAGGTTGACCTTATTCAAAATACAGTACACTTACAAGATGATGATAATGACATGTAATCATAATGCCTCATAAAGAACAGTCTTATGCTGTTGGTGTATACCATTATAGGTTTAGTAATAACAGCTTCCGATCCCAAGAAAATTAACATGGAAGAGTTCCGTTCTGACCAATTTATTTTATTTAACTGAAAAGAACAGAGCTCAGTGTAGTAGAGATGTGTTTCTGTGTCCTTCTAGGGCCGTGGTGGCGAACCTTTGGCACTCCAATTCCTGATGGGAATTGTAGTCCATAACATCTGGAGTGCCAAAGGTTCGCCACCACTGTTCTAGGGGCTGGTTGATCACTAGCTTGGGTTCAAGCTACACAGACACAAAAGTTTACATCTTGATTCCCTGATGAAAGCCCAAGCTTTCTGAGAGTTTGCATAAGTACACAGTCAAGATGACAGCCCGTCTGTACATATACAAGGAATTGCAGAATGTTTCAACTCTGCCTTTGCTGATTATTTTGGGCCTTTCTTGATGTGTTTCTTGAGAAGCGTTTAAGTTTACCAATCTGCACCCTGCTAGGAAGAACAATCAACTGATTTCTTTAAAGAGTGAGGCAAGCTACGAATGCCTGATTTTGCTATAGAAAGGGCCAATGTTAGACGCTAGAACTGAAAGAGGAGAGTCACTCTCCAACCCAGCCCTTGAAATATGTAAACATAAATCAGATACAGAAGCAAGTCAAATGTTTCTTCTCCTGTTTGGTACACTGGCCCTTGGTTATGGGGCCTGGGCAGAGGTGGGATCCAGCAGGTTCTCACAGGTTCCCGAGAGTAGGTGACTAATTGTGTGTGTGTGCCGAGAGGGGGTTACTAATTGGTGATTTTGCCCCGTGATTTTTGCCTTAGTTACGCCCCTCCTCTCAGCAGTAGCGCGCAGAACTTGAAGCAGTCTAGCAGGAGGTGCACCGGCGTGCGTGGCAGCCTGCACCTGCCTGCATTCATTTCCCGCCCAAGGACCGGCGCAGCAGCTGCGTCCTTGCCACAGCCCCACCCCCAGAATGCCTGGCCACACCCCCGTTGTGCCCCACTCAGCCCCATTGGCGCTACGCCACAGTTTGAATCCCACCACCATGGGAACCTGTTACTAATATTTTTGGATCCCACCACTGGGCCTGGATACTCATTCTTTTCCAGTGTTTGCTAATCTGCTTTTGTTCGTGGTGTGGTTCAAATGTATAGTTTCTGAGGATGAGGTTTAGAGGTTCAGTACACAGTATGCATCAAAGCATATAGTAGATTCCCTCCCCTGGACTCTGGTGAAAGGAAAGCAGCTTTCGGAAAGGGAACTGAAAGGACCAGAAAAACAGGTGGAGGGAAAAGAGGAGGAGGAAGGAGAAGAAGAAGAAGAAATAATAATAATCCTTCCCTGGTCATTTCTGCACAGCAGAAATAAAACATCTTGGGGATGTTTTAGAAACTGTTTTGAGGAAGAGATTCGCACAGCTGTCTCTCCCAAAACGTCTTCAGAACGTTTTATTTCTAGGAGCAGCAGTTTATAGGAGCAGAAGTGGCATAGGAGGTTAAGAGCTCATGTATCATGTATCTAATCTGGAGGAACCGGGTTTGATTCCCCGCTCTGCCGCCTGAGCTGTGGAGGCTTATCTGGGGAATTCAGATTAGCCTGTACACTCCCACACACGCCAGCTGGGTGACCTTGGGCTAGTCACAGCTTCTTGGGGCTCTCTCAGCCCCACCCACCTCACAGGGTGTTTGTTGTGAGGGGGGAAGGGCAAGGAGGTTGTAAGCCCCTTTGAGTCTCCTGCAGGAGAGAAAGGGGGGATATAAATCCAAACTCCTCCTCCTCCTCCTCCTCCTCCTCCTCCTCCTCCTCCTCCTCCTCCTCCTCCTCCTCCTCCTCCTCCTCCTCCTTCTTCTTCTTCTTCTTCTTCTTCTTCTTCTTCTTCTTCTTCTTCTCCTCCTCCTGCTCCTCCTGCTCCTCCTGCTCCTCCTGCTCCTCCTCCTCTCAGCCTGGGTTTTTGAAAAATCGCTAAACTAGCAAACTTTTTCCTCCAACCCAGGGTTGTGGGTGTTTCCTGCCCGATGAGTGAACAAAAGAAGGCAGGAAACACTTTATTGTTCTTGCCCAAACGTCTTACTTTCATTTTTGTTGTTTGCACCCACCATTTTGCATGGAGCGGATTTTTTGTGAATGTTCTCTACAGAGGTTTCCTCTGCTTCCAGCTTATCTGCGTGCAATTTCTGTCTAAAAAGTTGATGAATAAAGTTTGTTTTTCCTAGCAATCCCACGCACGTGACATTTTTTTTGAGGAATATGTCTGCAAAGCTATGACCTCACGATTAGAGAAGCTGCAGTATATGCCTATTGGTGTTGTTGTAGCTTCACAAACATACTCCTCAAAACAAAAAAAAGGGGGGGGGGAAATGACACTGTGTGGGATCGCCAGGAAAAACAAACTTTATTCCTTTACTTTTTACACAGAAATCACACGCAGATGAGCTGCAAGCAGAGGAAACCTCTGTGGAAAACCTTCACCGAATGGCTGCCTGAATTTGAGCTTTGCTGGTTTCCTCTCTGTTGGGTTTATTATGCTGTGCTGTTACCCTTCTTTGGCTGGATGAGCTGGATGAGAACCCACTGCTTTCTACATGGTTGGGTCAGAGCTGGATTCTAAACAGATGGATCTGCTGCCTTTGCATTTAGTTGGGCCATCAGTGGCTAATTCATATTATTAATAGCCGTACACGCTGCTGGAAATGCGAAGCGACAATCAATTTGTTCGACTCCAGGAGGACCTAGAGAGAGAACTTCTTGTGCTGGAAAAGTCTCAGTGTGACTCTGCTGTTTTACAGCAATATATTTAAAAAATTGCCAACACCTTTCTCTCCCCCTCCTGCATCCCACACTGCTGTTTCCATCTTGAGTTAGCCCTGCAGAATCAAAAATGTGAGAAGGAAGGTTCCCTAGACACTGGGAAAACTGAAAATCTAATAGACAGTTGGAAAAATATAAAGATTGAGAAATATATAGAATTGGAAAGAAAGGTGATATATAAAATAAGTGACACTGGACATTTTTGAAATAGTAACAAAGAATAAACTGTGGCAAGACAAACAGAGCGAAATCTTGAAGATATGGACCATATACGTGGACTGGATGAAAGAAGCTGGAGTCAATGAGGAGAAATGGGAGAAAAGATTACAAAGAATGAACTTACTGCTGTTTGTTTGATAAAACTATGAAAAATATAGGGGGGAGGGGGAAAAAGGGGAAAATGTATTGTTTGAAAGCGAACGAAGAAAAGCATTAATATAAAATGTACTATTCAAATCTATATATATAAAAAACAAACAGTGACTTTGTTAGTCACTCCCTAGCGCCGAAACGGCTGGACGGATCGCCCCCAAATTTTCACATGACGTTCCTCCCTGTTGCGGGCAGGTAATCGGACCTTCAAATCACCAAAAGTCCATACCTGAGCCAGGTAAAACGTCTTTTTCCTGGCGCACCAGGCCATGAAGCTGCCTCTGTTTAACTGTCACCCTTAGAATGTTCGTGCAGCCTGTCTGTCTGTGGCCTGAGGGCTTAGAATGTTCGTGCAGATGGGCAGAGATGAGCAGTGGAAACAGTACATAGGCAATACTGTTAAGTAATACGAGTGGAAGTGACACACATACACACTTTGCCGTGTGAGACGTCAGGTGGGGTTTCCCCCCCTCACACGCAGGTAACTTTCACTCTGGCCCCTTCTGCACATGCAAAATAACGCGTTTTCAAACCATCTTCACAACTGTTTGCAAGTGGATTTTGCTATTCCGCACAGCTTCAAAGAGAACTGAAAGGAGTTTGAAAGTGCATTATTCTGCATGTGCGGAATGAGCCTCTGTGTGCCTCACCCACTGCTACCACACAATACACATCCAGCTCATCCTCACACACCTCACTCTGCCCTCTCTCACATCCAACCACCACTTACCCACTTCCTCACCCACATTCACCACAGCTCTCTTTTACTAAAAGCGAGGTGGAGTTTGCCTTTTTCTTCTAAGAAAATCCGCGGGGTGGGGGCGAACCAACACTACCGGCTCCGCTTCTTTTGCACATGGCCCTTTAAGAACCCAGGGAGCTGGCCTCGATCTGAGCGCCTCACCGCCCTGCCTCTGCTGCCTGACTGGGATAGCCTCCTTGCCCCAGTTCTGCCTTCCCCAAGCCAGGACTGTGCGTGTCAACCAGCCTCATGGACAGCGGGATTCGCACTCTGGACAGTTCTGTTGTGGAATGGGAAGGGTTACCTTATACTAAAAAAAAGACAGCACCATATAACGATGTGCATTGAAAAGGGAAAGAGGGATTCCATTTGACCACCCCAAAAGGCTATTCTGGGGATCATTGGACCTGCATGGACATCTGTGTGGGTTGCGGACTGTGATGAGAAGGACAATTGCCACAGCAACGCGTGGCTGGGCCCCGCTAGTGATATAATAAATTTTTTTAAAAAAGAGTTAGCCCTGCTGTTGATGTACTTTAGGCATCTTATTTCTGTGAGCGGCTGCTGGTCTAAATATAAAGGAGCCGACCCTACTGTTGTTCTGCGTTAGCCTGGTCATCTACCCTGGAGCACAGGCCGGAACCTAAAGAGAACTCTTAAAGAAGGGTGTCCGCACATTTTGTTTGTTTTGTGTTTGGCGCACTGCATCACACAGCAGAAGCACGAGAACCGTGATTTGGCATCCGCGACGAAATGGAAAGAGCATCGGTTTATGTGTGTGTTGGATTCTGGGTCAGTGGCTGTTCATAAGCCTGTGTTGATTCCTGTATTTGGAAGCAAATCTGTGCCAGCAAATTGTTAGAATTAAGGAGATTAGAGCTGAGTGCGATGTGGCGGGGCCTGCCGCTCGACTGTGGCTCTGAACTGCTGCTAAATTGCACCAGCTCTGCAAGAGTAGATTAATACCTTCTGTGATGAAACAGAATCATCCTCCCCATGAAAAACGCCTCTGTCACAGAGAACACCTCTTGCGCTCCAGTGGAATTTGACGCTTTTTCTTTTAACCAGAGTCTCTCCTGCATCTTCGTACCATTCTGCTTATTTTGTTTACTTCTTTCAAAACATTTCTGGGCTGTCTTTCCGTCCAAGTAGGATCCCCTAGGCCAGCGATGGCGAACCTTTTCAAGACCGAGTGCCCAAATTGCAACCCAAAACCCACTTATTTATCGCAAAGTGCCGACGCGGTAATTAAACCTGAATCCTGAGGTTTTCGTTTAGAAAAAATGGTTGGCTCCGAGGTGTGCGTTACTCAGGAGTCAGCTTGGTGGTAGTAGATGGCTTTGCTTTGAAACAACCGTGCAACTCTTCCAACGGGTGAATCACGACCCTAGGAGGGTTTACTCAAAAGCAAGCCCCATTTCCAGCAACTGGGCTTACTCCCAGGTAAAGGATTGTGCTTTAGTTTAACAGCGCTTAACAGGGTTACCTACACTACTTCCCCAAAACTAGGTCTTAGTTTTAATGCTAATAATCGAGCCCATCGACCCAGGCCAGCCTGGGGGGGGGGGGGACTCTGTTTGCGCATGCCCACAGAGAGGGTTCTGTGTGCCACCTCTGGCACCCATGCCATAGGTTTGCCATCACAGCCGTAGGCAGCTCAGAAAATGCATTTGTAGCAGCCTGCTTTGTTTGCTGCTTCCTCCTCATACAGTTGTTCTGTTTGGCACAAATAATGTTAGGCTTGATGTGTTGCCGGACTCTTTCATGGCCAGAATTTTCTGGCAGTTGGGGGTTTTCCGGGCTGTGTGGCTGTGGTCTGGTAGTTTTTGCTCCTAATGTCACGGTAAGATTTGGGTCTCTCCATGGCACAGTGTGGAGTCATTGTTTGGTGGGGTGCATGTTTTGTCGTCCTCACGGGAGAAGGGGAGGCACATTTGCATGTGTCTGAGAGGAGTTCATGTAATGCCGCATTGGCTGTTGCGCTTGTAGTTGCAACCACAACTGCATTTGTCCCTGGATTTACAACTGTACTTTGCAATTGCATTAGCATGGATCTGGGTGGAGTTTATTTGTCGTTGCATTTTAATGTCTCTGATTTTTAGTTTTGATGTATTTTAATTCTACCTAGCTACCAGCAGTGGCGTAGGAGGTTAAGAGCTGGTGTATCTAATCTGGAGGAACCAGGTTTGATTCCCCGCTCTGCCGCCTGAGCTGTGGAGCTGTGGAGGCTTATCCGGGGAATTCAGATTAGCCTGTACACTCCCACACCTGCCAGCTGGGTGACCTTGGGCTAGTCACAGCTTCTCGGAGCTCTCTCAGCCCCACCTACCTCACAGGGTGTTTGTTGTGAGGGGGCAAGGGCAAGGAGATTGTCAGCCCCTTTGAGTCTCCTGCAGGAGAGAAAGGGGGGATATAAATCCAAACTTCTCCTCTTCTTCCTCTTCCTCTTCTTCCTCTTCCTCTTCCTCATCTTCTTCTTCTTCTTCTTCTTTTCTTCTTCTTTTCTTCTTCTTTTCTTCTTCTTTTCTTCTTCTTCTTCTTCTTCTTCTTCTTCTTCTTCTTCTTCTTCTTCTTCTTCTTCTTCTTCTTCTTCTTCTTCTTCTTGGTTTGATTGATTTTCAGACTCTCTTCCTTTTGTTGAAACTGTCCGGGCGTTGGACAGATTTCGACAGCTTGCCATTTGCTTTTAGGCTTGTCATTTGTCCGCCTGCAGCAATAAACCCCCAGCTAGAGTTGTCAGCCTCCCACCTTCCAGTGGGGGCAGGGTTTTCCTGCCTCCAGCTGGTGTTTCCCTCTGCCAATCTGAGTGGTGTCAGGGAAAAAAAAGGCTTTTGGCTTCTAGCACAATGCCAGTTTTGGGAGGAAACCTGGAAGCAATGTTATGCCTTTTAAGGAATTTGGACAGAACTCTGTGGTGAAAAAATATATTTATTTGAAAAGGAGCCCTTTCCATATTTATCGCATGGAAAGTTATTATGAAGGAGAGTGTTACAGATGGATAAATACATAACGATGTCAAGGGCTGAACTGGAGACCTTTTATAGGTACTCTCTAATGGCTTTTCACTAATGATGTTTCTCGATGCTGTGAAAAGTTTCATGCACTGATTTTCTGCAAATCACATTCCCTTTGTTTAAAAGCATAACAGCAGAATAATTGGATACAAACACGGCAGAGTGTTCAAGGTCAGTGGAAATAATTGGGAAATGGGCACAACCTTGTGCTTTATTATTATTATTATTTGTACTAATTTATTACAATATTTATATCCCACCTTTCCTCTTGGCTCAAGGGAGTTCAATATTTAGTAAACATCAATATTTATTTAATAATAATAATAGTCTGAATGTATGCCCTACCTTTCTCTCCTGCAAGGAGTCTCAAAGCGGCTTACAAACTCCTTTCCCTTCTTCTCACTGCAACAGACACCTTGTGAGGTAGAAGAAGAAGAAGAAGAGTTTGGATTTATATCCCCCCTTTCTCTCCTGCAGGAGACTCAAAGGGGCTGACAATCTCCTTGCCCTTCCCCCCTCACAACAAACACCCTGTGAGGTAGGTGGGGCTGAGAGAGCTCCGAGAAGCTGTGACTAGCCCAAGGTCACCCAGCTGGCGTGTGTGGGAGTGTACAGGCTAATCTGAATTCCCCAGATAAGCCTCCACAGCTCAGGTGGCAGAGCTGGGAATCAAACCCGGTTCCTCCAGATTAGATACATGAGCTCTTAACCTCCTACACCACTGCTGCTCCTTTCCCAGGTAGGTGGGACTGAGAGAGTTTTGAACTAACTTTGACTCACCCAGGGTTACCCAGCAGGCTTCACCCAGCAAGGGAAACAAACCCTGTTCTCCAGGTAAGAGTATGCTGCTCATGTGGAGGAGTGGGGAATCAAACCTGGGTCTCCAGATTATAGTCCACGGCTCTTAACCATTACACCACACATACATACATTACCATTCATAGACGTACTAAACTAGAAATAGTATCAGTTGCCTTAGACAGGACACATTAGGTTGCTGAGCATTTTGAAACGGCTTGAACTAAATGCCTGTACAGACAGGTGTAATTCCCTCTCCCTGGTTCTTTAACATATTATAAACAGGAAATAAAGAATGACTAGTAATAGCTAAATTCGTCTAACTCTTGGCTTTTTTGTATTATCTATTTGGTGGCCTGTACTGTATGATTATATTTTCCCTCCTTTCTCTCTCTGTAATCCACCTTAAGTCTCAGTGAGGAAGTCAGGCTATAAATAAGCTAAATAAACACACTGTGCCCCCTACAATGGCTCGCTACACTTTGTTCTGATGTCTGAAACATCTTTTTTTTTCAAAGAAATCTTCTGATCCTGAGTCTAGGTTAGGTACTTGCTTGGATTTCCAACTGTCTTACTCATGAACAATACTAGAGAACTTTTCAGTACTGAATTGTGAGGCTCTGGCTTCCTTGTATGGGACTTCCAGTTTTAAATATCACCCTGGGGCCATTTATGCATGCCCTGCTTATCCCACATCGGTTTGCTTCACAGAGGTTTTTTCCTGCTTTTTTTGTTCGTTTGTTTACCCAGGGACCCTCCTCCTGCAAAGTGTCCTGTGCAAAGCTGATCCACCATTTTTCCAGCCCATTGCTTCCTTGTTCTTTCTGCGCTTGTTTCCACTTACGGCAAATCTGAGTTGCGATCGGAACCATACAAACACCCACCCACCCACGGACAAAAAGGAGCATGCACCATGCAGAACAGATGACCCCAGTAGATAGAGATTTATTCACAGATCGTGCATTGCGATTGCATGTTAGCAACATTTGCTATAAATGTGGGGGTTTTTGCCACTGCTACTTGGGCTTCAATCACAAGCAGGGTATGGATCTATCCAGGGGCGTAGCGAGGGGGAACAGCACCTGAGGCACGTGTGTGCCCTGCAACCTACCACGCTCACGCCACGCCCCTAAAACGCCACGCCATGCCCATGCCACACCCATACACTGATGTGCGCCCGGGGCAATATGCCTCATCATCCCCTGGCAGCTACACCCCTGGATCTATCTGTCTATCATCCTATCATTCTATCACCATATCAGTCGATTGATAGTACTGGCACAGGACCTTTTTTAATGTTTAAAAAATATTTTCAATGCTCCAAATGGAACAAGACGGCATTTAAACCCCACAGATTGAAGCACTAAGAAGACATCCTGGTGGGAGGGAGTGATTGAGGAGGGTGCATGTGCACAAAGGAAACCTCAGGAATCCCACCTGCTGGGATATGCAATTGATCTTTCCATGCTAATCTTCTAAAGAAAAGAGGAACGCCCCCATGCTGCCCGTCACGGAGGGGAGCAGAGACTCAGGGCAGGAAAAAGTGACTCTCTGCGAATGTGCGAATCCCGCCGTGCAGCAGAATAAAGAAAAACAGTGGGGAGATGGGGCAGTGCACCTCAGAAGTAAAATGCTGTGCAGGAAATGAAAGTGAATGGACTGCTTCTGAAGTTCGGGGTATTCACAATAGGTGCATATCAAGTGCACAATAGGCCCATATCAATTTCATGTCAATTTCACTGCCTTAATTAAAAAAAAAGACCCCTATCTGATCATTTTTGAATGGTGGCCCAAACAGTGGGAAGAACCTCTGTGGTGGTGGTGGAAGGCAGCAGGGAGCAAGAAAACCCAAATAAAGTCTAATACACATGGATCTCCTTTGCTTTCCCTGCAAAGGAGGAGAAAAAGTCACACTTAAACAAGTTTCAGAAACCATGTGGATTCTCTGATCTGAGGGCGGGGTGACTGCCAAAGAGGGCAAAGTGTGTGTGTAACCTGAAATCAATCCCGGAGGTGATGTATGCTCAATGTGAAGGAGATCACCTGAGCATAAAAGCCCTGGGGAAAAAAGGACCTGGCGGACTCCTAAAACCTAGGTAACTAGAAACTGGGGTTACACCTAAGTAAAAAAGATTGTTCCTTTTAAAAAGACTTTTATTCAGTTGTTTGCATTATCAGTGATGCCACTTTTCATCCATAGTGATTCTCAAAACAGTTCATAAAACCAATTAACATCAGTTTAAAGAAAAACCATGCGTCAAAAGCTAACATTGACAGTTGTGACACAGCAAAACAGCAGATGAAGCAATGAAACAGCTTCAAAACTCCACAAGTGTTGGATAAAATCAAACTTGGAAAAGGCTGCATGAAAGAAAATGGGTATTTTTTTTTCTTCAAAAAGGAGAGGGGCTGGGCCAATCGTCAAGAACGATTCCACAGCTTAGTGGCTGTAACCCAAGAGTTGCCCTGATTCAGATAAACCGGCTGCCTCTTGACAGCACTATCCACCCCCAAAGAGGCCCTGACTTCTGAAGTGATGGAGGTGTGAACATTTGGAAGTAAACGTCTCCAAAACCCTTTCCCTGGGTGTGATGGCGGCCCTCAGTTTCCACAGAAACAGCTCGCTTGTTTATAGCACTGTGCGAAGCGCTTGTCGTCCCGTGTAAAACAAGTGTGGCTAGTTTCATCTGACAAGTGTTGTAAGGTATCTTACTGAAACATATGTCCCGTGGATTTCAGAGCAGGATTGGCTGCCAGCATAGATAAAGCCTGCTTTGACAGATCCGTTAACACTCTAATCTGATGGAACATCGCATTCAAACTTGTAGAAATGAATTAGGGCTTGCGTGGCCTTAAAAAAAATACTGCACCCACTCTCCTTTAAACGCACATACCATCTGCTGTTTACAGATGTGCTACATCTGTAAGGAGCAGCAGTGGCGTAGGAGGTTAAGAGCTCGTGTATCTAATCTGGAGGAACCGGGTTTGATTCCCCGCTCTGCCGCCTGAGCTGTGGAGGCTTATCTGGGGAATTCAGATTAGTCTGTACACTCCCACACACGCCAGCTGGGTGACCTTGGGCTAGTCACAGCTTCTCGGAGCTCTCTCAGCCCCACCCACCTCACAGGGTGTTTGTTTTGAGGGGGGAAGGGCAAGGAGATTGTAAGCCCCTTTGAGTCTCCTGCAGGAGAGAAAGGGGGGATATAAATCCAAACTCTTCTTCTTCTACTACTCTTCTTCATCATGTGGTGGCATTCTGGGATTCTTCTGTATGATTGCAGGCACAATTTTTTGTTCTTCTGAAGCATTCCCAGATGAGATCCCCCCCCTCTGTTCTTGTACCCCCAGCCCCTGCATTTGCCGTGTTAGTTCCACCCTACTGAATTCGTGGTGTAGTGGTTAAGAGCAGGTGGATTGTAATCTGGAGAATCAGATGATTCCCCACTCCTCCACTTGACCCGTGGAGGCTTATCTGGTGAACCAGATGTGTTTGCACACTCCTACATTCCTGCTGGGAGACCTTGGGCTAGTCACAGTTCTTTGGAACTCTCTCAACCCCACCTACCTCCAGAGGTGTACCGGTAGTAAGTGGCACCCGGGACAACACCTCCTGTGCACTCTTTGTGCCCCCATGCCCCCTTCATGCCCCCCACGTGCCCCCATGCCCCACTTACCTCAGCTGGCAGAGGAGAGCGACCGTGGTCCCAGGCAGCCTGGTGGAGCTGGGCCTGGCGGGGCTAGGCTGAAGGGTGCCCGGTGGGCCTGCGGCAGGCTCCTGGCCTGGGTGGCGGCACCTTTCCGTGGGAAGGGTGTGCTCCCCCCAATGTCCCTCTGGCAGATACACCCCTGCCTACCTCTCAAGGTGTCTGTTGTGGAGAGAGGAAGGGAAAAATAGCTTATAAGCCACCTTGAGTCTCCTTACAGGAGAAAAAAGTGGGGTATAAATCTAAACTCCTCCCCCACTTTGCGGTTCATTCTTCTCCGCAAGAAGGACCAGATTTATTGTCGAAGGCTTTCAGGGCCGGAATCACTGGGGTGCTGTGTGGTTTCCGGGCTGTATGGCCGTGTTCTAGCAGCATTCTCTCCTGACGTTTCGCCTGCATCTGTGGCTGGCATCCTCTGATCCTCTGAGGTACTTGGCCACAGTGTGGCTATCAGGAAATATATCTCCCAGGCTCTATACTGCTGTTATATATAAATAGTTGCAGAGTTCTATTGCCCCAACCAAAATCATGGCTGTTGAAATCGACACAGCTTTTGTTTGGGGTGATCATATAGAAACTGCCAGTGTTAACTGAGACTTTACTAACAAACAACAACATGTTGTTATAGGCTGAGGAAAGAAATGTCTCCCCTCTGAGTTCCTAGGGACTAGGGGTGTTGCTTTCTGTATGGCATGTGGGGTGGGACACTTGACAGCCCTAAAAGTGTCAGTTTTACTCTGCACCTGTTTGAAGTCTCAAAGTGGTTCTGTCCCTGTCTCTTTTCCCACAACAAACTACCTTTGTGTGGTGGTGGGAGACTAGAGAGAGTTCTAGAGGAGACTGTGGCTGTTTAGGGTCACTTGTGGGGTTCATGTGAAGGACTGGGAGACCAAACCCAGTTCTCCACCTCCTTTATACTTTAGTGCAAAAACAAAGGCTAAACAACATAAGTGGCTTCTCACCAATTTACTCAGGTTTTATTACTATGCACAAATGGTAATTAAGAGCAATAAAAGCAAAAGGCAGATCATACTCGTTTGACCATTTATTTGGAGGGGGGCTATTTTGACTTCTCAACTTGGGTGTCCCCACATTTATTTGAAGGAATCCTGTCTACTGGAACGTAGCTGTATTTAATTTTAGCCTTGTTACATCAATCACCTGAACTGCTACAGAAAATTCCTGGGCTGTGAAGCAATAATTTGTTCCGGTGGTATTAATGAGGCAAACCGTGGTCCTGAGGGAGCTGATGTTGATCGTTCGTGAACCAGGCTCCAGTTAGGGAATACTCGGCGTGGAGGCAAGCCATGCCACCAACTTGCCAACTTCAGCTACAGCCGAAGAGCTACATGCTGCTAAGAGGTTGCAAATGTTTAATAGAGCACAACTAGGTGCAGATTAATGGCGGACAGAATAAGCCAGAATGTCCAATTTCCATCTTGCCATAAAATCCCAAGGCAGCCATTCTCTCTCCGTTCACAGAGCTGCTTTATAGCATAAACAGTTAAGGAACATGGTTAAAATAATTGCATTAGTTTATTTGTAAATATTCCATTGAATGGTGCATCCAGATTTAAGTGGTTGCTGGACCGCCTTTGGGAGGAACTGTCCCACAACAGAAACACAAGGCCTGAGCGATTTAGTTGCCAACTCCAGGTTGGGAAATTCTTGGACATCTGGGGGAAGGAAACGGGAAGGGGGGGGGGGGGGTGGCAGGGTATAAGTTGGATGGGGTCCTTTCACCACCATTTTCCCATTTTGCTCCAGGGGAAAGAGATCTCTCCGAGTAGGGATGAGTTGTAAATCAGAATCTCCCATACCCTGTGAAGGAATGGGTTGGCTGTTTCTGAGGGGGTGCTGTGGTTCTTGCCTAAAAGAAACAGAATTGTACCTAGTGGAATACAACCTGTTTGAGACATGTGCATTTCTTTCTTTTACCATCCTTGTGTCTGCCTTTCTCGTTTGGACTCAAGGAGTAAGTGTGTCAGCAGAATCGGTGATTCAGTAAACAAGGCAATAGGATTAAAGTTGTGGGACAAAGCAGAAACCGAAAAGAAAACAGAATTGGGAAAACCAAAGTATAAGTGCTGTGGTGCATTCAATCAAGGTGTTGAAATCTGGCCTTCAGATGTTTGGAGCCTACCTACGATTATCAGCCCCTGCCAAATTATGCTATGGGCATTTAGCAGACAAATCTATAGACAACAGAGAATTCATCGTGGGATCCTCGTTTTAATAGGCTACACACACTGCAGTATATATCAAAGGCACTAATGATTTTTACAAGTGAATTTCCCAAGTTATTCAAGAAACTACTGAATAATTCAGTTTTCCATAGTTTGTGGAAAGTCAGGAGAGTGGAAACCTTCCGGACTTCTTCAGGCAGCCTGTGCCACAAAATGGTGGTTATGGTAGAGAAGGAATGTAAGGGAAGAGCTAAGAAGCTGGTTGGCAGAATAGCGTCCACATTCTGGGATGGTCCTACACAATCATACCACCTTGACAGTGTCTCTTCTTTTTCAAAGACTAGTGTCTTCAGCTATATGCTTTCTGTTGGGGTGCTGGAAGCAGGCAAATTGAGATGATGTATGAACAAGAGTTTGTTACTTGTGCCTGGTAGACCAGGCAGGGATTATTCCGCCTCTGGGCTGGCAGGCCCGATGCTGCCAGCCTCCAGGTGGGTCCTGGAGTTTTCCCAGACTATAGAAATCAGTTCCCTTGAAGGAAACGGCAGCTTCAGAGGCCAGACTTGTGACGTTAGAGCCCCAACCTCCCCAGGCTCTGTTCCAGCAGTGGTTAAGAGAAGGTGGACTCTAATCTGGAGAACTGGGTTTAATTCTTAAGAGCTCTACAGTGCAGAACTCCAATGGTAGTTTCATTTTTGACTTCCTCATGTTTTCCATCCTGGGCCCTAGGCTAGTCACAATTCTCAGAACTCTGTGGAGTCCACTACCTACCCAAGGTGCCTGTTTTGAGGAGGAAAGGCTAGGTTTGTCAACTACTTTGAGACTCCCTTGCAGCTAGAGAAGAGGAATCATACATCAAGCACTTTTCTTCCCAAATCTTTAGGAATTTAGAGCTTGGGACAGCCCTCTCATATCATGATGTTCCTCTCCCTATTCCCAAGCTCATACCTGCGGGACAAGGGCAACAGTAAACCACCATATTATCTCTTCTTGTTTTGTGAGCGTTCCTTTTCAGTCATTAGCCTGCAGTTTGTAGAGATTTTGAGATACAGGATTCATTGATTCACTTTCATATAGAACTAGAGTTGGCCCTTTTTAATTTCAGAAGAGTCTAGGCCATCTGTTGTGCTCGAAACAGAAAGATTTAGTAATCAGCTGCAATAGTCGGAAGGACCTTATCTAGGGAGGCTATTAATTAAGAAACTTGGTTGAGTTTAGGCATGTTTAACTTTAAAGGTTGAGCCATAAACAAGTCCGTTGAACAATAGGTTTCAAAGTCGGTGCAGTAGTCAGATCTCTCTTTTTCTTTGGAAATAGATTGTCCCTATTCAGCAAGCCTAGACGATTTTGTATATGTAGGCCTTGTATTTGTTGACATGTTAATTTTTGAAAGCACCTGTAGGTTTTACTTCAATGGTGCAATATTGATATCGTGAGAACAAGTTGAGAAATTTGTTCACAACGTAATACGTTACCTCCACCATTTTACAGGTAAAAGTAGGAATATGTCATGGCAAATGCAGTTCAATGTAGCAAAATGCAAAGTGATGCACATAGGGGCAAAAAATCCAAACTTCACATACAAGCTACAAGGGTCAGTGCTATCTTGGTCACAGCAGACCAGGAAGAGTTGGGTGTCTTAGTTGATAGTTCCATGAGATGTCAACTCAATGCATAATAGCTGTGAAACAGGCAAACTCTATACTGGGGATAATTAGGAAAGATTGAGATAAAACTGCAAGATTGTCATGCCCTTACTTCTTGGTGACAGTTTAAACTGTACCAGGTACTGTGGGTTCAGGTGCAGCTCATCTCAAAGGATATTGAGGAGATAGAAAAGTGCAGAGGAAGGAACCTTAAGGATGATGATTGAGGGACTGGAGGCACACCTTCCCTATAGGGAGAGGCTGGAGGCGTTTGGGACTCTGCTAGTTTGGAGAGGAAGTGAGGGAAATTATGATTCCCAAGTCCTATAAAAAATTATGCATGGGTAAGAAATGTTGACCAGGAGAAATTTTCTCTCTCTTTCTCTGATACTAAGACCAGGGCATTCATTGAAAATGCTGGGGAAGAATTAGAATGAATAAAGGAAACACTTCTTCATAGCTGTGATTGGTGTTTGGAATATACCACAGGAGGTGGTATTTGATGGCCCACTAACCTGGATATGAAAAAACTTTAAAGGGCTTTGGACAGTTGCGGAGGAGGTGAAATTTATGGCTACCTATCTTTGGATTGCAAATGCCTTAACAGTCCAGGTGCTTTCGGGAGCAACAGCCATGAAGAGGCATTGCTTTCCCACCTCGTGTGAAACTCCAAAGGCACCTGGTGGGCCACTCACGAGTAGCAAGAGAGCTGGACTAGATGGACTCTGGTCTGATCCAGCTGGCTTGTTCTTATGTTCTAATGTTCTTATGTCATGGGGCGGCACTTTATTAAAGGCCATTACTGCAGGTCCAATTGTTCATGCAGAGACTTGTCACCCTTTCTCTGCATGCAGACACTTGTTCCCAGTCCAGGAAGCTCTATTTGATCAATCTCCATTCACCTGATATTTGTTTATTATATATATAATCTACCATTCTTCCACAGAACACTTGCAGAGCGAACATAGTATTCCCAGAGTATGCAGCTGTACTAGACTTCTTAGTACTACTCCAAGTAACTGCTTGTCTTTTACTATATGTATATTTATATGTTTTTTTTAAAAAAGTGTACACTAATAAAATAGCCATTAATCTAATAAAGACCTTCCATCATACATAATAGGCCAGTGATGGCGAACCTTTTTGAGACGGAGTGCCCAAACTGCAACCCAAAACCCACTTATTTGCTCACATACCGAGGTGCAACACGGCAATTTTACTTACCCGAATGAGGTCTTGGTTTAGAAAAATGGACAAATAGAGCATGTTGCTTGGGAGTAGGCATTAGTTGGTGGTACTTTGGAAGCAACCTTGCGAAAACTCTTCCAGATTGAATCCACAACCCTAGGAGGTTTACTCAGAACTAGCAACTTGAGCTTACTCCCAGGTAAAGGGCGTGCTTTAGTTTTTCATGGAAATCAGTGGGGTTTAACAAGCTTAACAGGAGTTACCACTGCTTCCCCAAATTGGAGTTTTAGGTTTAGTGCCCAGGCCAGCCTAGATGTGTGTGGGGGGCACTCTGCATGTGCCCACAGAGAGGGCTCTGAGTGCCACCTCTGGCACCCGTGCCATTGGTTCGCCACCACTGTAATAGGCTATCTAATCTGATTGCATTTATATGGCATATCCCATCACATTCAGCTGTTCCCAGACAGAAACATAGTGAGTGGGGGAGCCCTGTTTAGGACAACATCTCTGTCCACCTATACCAAGGTGGCACCAGAATGTAGTACTAAGGTGGCTTCCCATCCTTTTCGTTTAATTATCACCTACGGGACAGATCCTGCAGTAGCCCCACATTAACATCAGCTTGCAAAACCAGCCTTCTGCACCTTTTCATAAAGAGATTAAGGAAAAGATAATCCCTTCAGCTTCGGAAGATGGTTCCTACCTTCAGCCTCGGAATACCTGCCTCCGTGAAACAAAGAGTATGCTAATATGATTTCATCCAGGAGTTCCTGCCAACCGTTCTACTAAGATACTAATCTTGTCTTGCAATTTCTGACTAACCTCTCCCAAGACCACCTCCATTTACACTGGCTTTATCCTGAAGCTGTGATTGAGTCATCTTCCCCCTAAACCTAAATATCTCAGATACTCCTTGGCTCAGAACATTTAAGGTCCAATACATTAGTGCCAAAGTATGCCATGGCTGCTTAGGCAGCCCCATGCCCATGGCTACAACTGTAGGTTATGTTGTAGACTCAGCTGGCGGTTGGCAGTACTGTGAGTGCGATCCATCATGGCCTCTATCCCTGCTGTGGACTTCTCTGAAAGAGCCTAAAGTGGCAATAGGAAAGTGGCAATACAAATAGGAAAGTGGCAATACATTCAAGTTTTGGGCCAGGATTTGTTTTAATCGAGATGAACTGGACTATACTACATGTGGGGCTCCATCATACACAACCAGTGGTGGGTTAAAATGAAGCCAAAACTTAATGAGTTGGAGCGGCATTTCCTTGGAGGACCTGTGTTAACAACAGGCAGGAGGTTTATGGGGCTATCAAGAGACTTTTGATAAGAGTTTCAACAGATGCTAGAGGAAGCTAATAAAACCTGTTCCCGATCTCTCTGGGAATACCTGTGGATAGATTAATAGTAGCCGGTACCTTTATCTCCTGGTTGAGGCCGATTGGCGTAGAGCATCACCTTAGCTAGGTGTGCCTGCCTTCTTCCTTTAGCCTTGGACTCCACCTTGGAATCCCATAAAGAAAGGAAATGCCGTGTGGCAGGTTCATAATGGAAACAATTATATGCTGTTGGATTGTCCTTTTAATAGGTAGGAAGAAGCACACTTAATCCCTTCCTGCATGGAGGTGAAGGCATTACAGATGAAACAGAAGGGTATATATCTTTTAAAGCAGCCCTTCTGAGCTGTTGGAAGCGTGACTAGATTTTAAATGGTGTTATTTTAACTCGTCAGAAGTTGTAAAGGCTGTTATTATCTTGCAATGTTAATCTTAAACTATTTATATGCCATTAAAGGTATTAGAAATCAATTCTGAAATGTGTCATATTATGCTGCAGTGACAAAGGACTCTGATCATTGCAGGAGTTACAGATTTGACAGAGTGTGGTGCCACGGAAGAGTACGTCCAGTTCCTGTACCCCACATGGGGGCACCATATTGTAGAATTTTCCTGTCAGGAGGTATAATGGTAGTCATTAGGCTGATAATAACCCACCCCTTCTTGGAGTCTCTTTGCAGTTAGTTTAGCCTGCTCTGTGGGGTTTCTATTTTGCAGAGTCAAGTAACCATGGCTGTTTGACCTGCAGTAGCATCGGGCACGTGACCATACATTTTACTTTATTTCTGTGAATTTATTTCCTTTTTTTAAATGAGAGTCTTCTAGCTCTGTGGAAATATTTATATCTATGTAATATTATCTATGTACTACATAGATATAAATATTTATTTTTTAAAATTTTTTATTGTATCATTTGAGTTTTACAGTTTATAATAATTTTTCTTCATACATTTTCAAACAATACATTCCCCCCCCTTTTCTCCCTCCCCCCGTTTCATCTTCTTCATAGTTTTGTTGGCCCTGAGGATTGTGCCATGGAAAGACTATTAGAAGATGCCAATCCGAATATATAGTAACCAGAGGTGGCAAATTCAGTGCTTATGTGGTTAAAAGGCGTGGACAAGTAGGGCAATAAAAATAGGAACTTTGGATCAATGATTTTATCTTTTATTCAAATTTTATTCCAGTTTTTAACTTGAACTTATATTATGGTTTGGACAAACAGTCTTTGGAAACTGGTTACCTCAATTTTATTTTGTATCTGGTCTGGAAATGTACTATCTGGATTTTGTATTTTATATCTGACATTTTCTGGTCTTTGACCGAAATAAAATATTGATTGATTGATTCATAGTTTTGTCACACAAACAGCAGTAAGTTCATTCTCTGTAGCCTCTTCTCCCATATTTCTTCATTGACTCAAGCTTCTTTCATCCAGTCCACGTATATTATCCATATCTTTGTGAATTTATTTCCCGTCTGTCACCAGGGTCCCTGAGTGGGGTGCAATCGTACTCCGCCCTTTTTTTTTGGCCTTGGGATGGCAGGAAGTGGGAGTGGTTTTCAACTGCCAGTGTGCTTGCTGCAGGTCCATTATTCTGATTGCAGCTCATTTCCTGAGGGGGCTTGGGATATGGTAGAGAAATTTTGACCAGAGTCATTAGACACCAGAGTTCCTGACCTTTGGAACCGATATCATGAGAACTACCACTTCCATGTCCTTCTATATGTCCTTCTAGATCCATCTCTTGGCTTTTGTTTGAGAGCAGAGTACACTAACAGGCGGAAGTAGCGGAGTCGTAGTCGACCACCGATAGCCGCTGGGACCGTTCTCATGAATGGTCCCAGAAAGAAGAACTCAGGAAGGCAATGGTATTAAGCCTGATGGGCGATACCTGGTCTCCGGCCCTCATTGCGGGGCCTGGGGACCACTCTGCAGCGCTGCCTTCCAGCTGATGCCGAGGCATCCCAGGCAGTCGGAGGGCGAGGAGGGAACAATGAATGAAAAGGAGGAGGAGGAGGAAGTAGAGCCTTGGAGCCTTTACTGGCCGGCAGCGGCTGTGGCATTTCCCAACAACCTCGCTCCCCAAGCGAGGTTGGGAAATGCAACTTCCTGCGCCCGATTGGCGGGTGGTGGTCGTGACGGCTGCCTTAGCTATTACCCCTCTGAATAGTGGGGATAGGTTTCGTCCCCAGGCGCCTGTCCACCGATCGACATTGAGCTCTTTCTGGGATGGATGGATGGATAGATAGGCAAATATGTCTGATGTGTCAAAACCATTAGTATTGTTCTTACTGGAAGGGGAGGGGAGGGGGGCACACAAACATGATTTCCCCTTCAGTTTGACAGCAGGTGGCTACCAAACTTGCTTTTCCTTGTTTGTACTACAATGGTGTGGCAATTAATAGGCATACGTGGATCAGAGCATGCCCTTCTAAATTTAATATTGGTTTCTGCAAATGCAAAGCTATGATACTGTTTAACAAAAATGCAAGGCATTGTGAAAAGTATTGTGAATGTCTTGTTGGGAAGTCCTGAGGTTGAGGCAGTTGGCACCATCTGCAGATCAGAATGAAATGGGAGGAAGAATGATATGATTATTTTAATTGATTTGTTCCTGGAAAGCCAGTCTGTAGAACAAAAACCCAGTATCTGTTTCTTTAGAGGCATTATTGAAATCAACTAGGAAGCGCGGGTGAGCACTTTGCTCTCCTCAGTGCTCCATTATGCAGTGTGCTCACTACGTCTGTAAGACTCAAAGATCGGACGGTGGGGTTTTTAAGAGAAAAGTTGCACGGTGGAACTAAGAAAGATGAATTCTGTTGCAGATGTGAGAGCTGAACAAGGAGATAATGGGTCTATTTAGACATGGTGACAAGCTGTGAAACCTTCAAAGGTTCTTGGATTTATATGCTCCCCTTCCCTTCATGCTAAATACTGCTATTTCATTCATTCATTCATTCATTCATTCATTTCAATTTCAGTGTTCAATTTCCATTCCATTTCATTTCATTTCATTCCATTCCATTCATTCATTCATTATATTTGTAGACACATACCTCTCGCGAAGGAATTTCGAAGTGATTACTCGTATCCATAATTTGTCATGATGTCCCAAGTGGAAGAAGTAACCAATCAGGATTCCACTGTGGTTTGGAATCCTATATTTTTTTCTAAACAAGAGAACAAATCACAGTTGTTTAGGATGCAAAACATTTGAGCCAAACAAGGAAAGAAGAGAGGGGTGTACTGGAGCAGTCTAGTTATGACAGACTAAGGTTTGTCGAGCTTTAGCTCCTAAACCATGGCTTGAATTATCACATGTAGTTTTAGCGTTGCTTTTGTTTTCTTCTGCTGAACACTCCCAGTTTCTATGGTATCCAGTCTTCCTAGGAAGAGCTGGCAACAACCGTATTCTGCCATTTCAAATATAACACAAGCAGTGGTTTGCTAATCTGCTTCAAACCTTGGTTTTTGGTTTGCTGTTCAGTTGCCAACCGTGGTGCTCCTAGTCATGCCCAGATGTAATTAAGGGTTATTAACCTTGGTTTGGCATGATGACTGAGATGTGCCAATAAGTTCACTCAATAACAATATTTTTGCACCATCAGCCAGAAATGTGTGAGGAGGAGCAGTTGCACAACTTTTATATGGAAAGGGCAACAAGCCAAGGGTCCTCTAGCTACTGCTGGAGTCTACCGCATACCATGTAGCTGTGGACAAGTCTACATAGGAACCACCAAATGCAGCGCTCAGACACGAATTAAAGAACACGAAAGGCTCTGCAGACTATTTTAGCCAGAAAAATCAGCAATAGCAGAACACTTGATAAACCAACCTGGACACAGAATATTATGCAGAAACACAGAAATTCTGGACCACTCTGACAACCACTATGTCAGACTACACAGAGAAACCATTGAAATTCACAAGCACATGGACAATTTCAGCAGGAAGGAAGAAACCATGAAAATGAACAGAATTTGGCTGTCAGTGTTGAAAAACTCTAGAATCAAGACAGTGACTGATCAGCTCCACACAAACCTGAAACTATAGACTATAGCACTCAAAGGAAACAAAGACCAGGATACTTCAGATCCATTCACCTATTGACCTTGCTATCTTCATTGTTACTCCCATGCTACAGACTTCTCTGTGACTCACAAGCCAGGCTACTCTATTCAGATGGCCTCACCTTTTGACCTCACAGGATATATACTCCACTTGCTTTCCATTCCTACCATCAGAACCTCTGAAGATGCCAGCCACAGATGCAGGCGAAACGTCAGGAGAGAATGCTGCTAGAACACGGCCACACAGCCCAGAAACCACACAGCACCCCACATTTCCAGAAGATATTTTGGCATGGTGGGCAAATAGACTGGAAGGAGCCGAAGAAGCGGTTTGAAGCTGTTCCTGTCCTTCGTTTGTCTTCCAGAATGAGCAAGTCAGCCATGAGATGCTGCATGCATCCAAGCCGAAAATTATGTGTTGGGATGGGGACAGAGCATATGCTCCTTTATTTAGGATTATATACATTCATTAGGGTGGTGGAACAGAGAAGAGGGGACGGTACAGCTCTTTAGTGGGATAGGAATCTGAACGCACAGATTGAAATCTAGAGGCAGAAGCAGGAAGGTGAACAAAGTTTTATGTGTAGGAAAAATGCACCACCCACGACGCGTCTGCTTTCTGATCTAACCAGCAGCTGTTGACTTTGCCTTTCACAGATGCTCAGGTTGGAAACGGGCTCCGTCAGTTGTGTGAAATATTGTGAAACTTGGTTAACACCATGATAGTTACTAGTTATATTTATTTGGATTTATTAGTTGTTATTAGTGGTTACATTTATTGTTATATTTCTGTATGCTGATGCATATATTTTATTGATATGTGTAATACTGATCATAGCTGCTCTGAGCCTGTCATAACAGGGGAAGGACTGCTTAGATATCCAAGAAATAAATAGTATTAGTGTTAGCTTTCTCCCGCCTCTGTCACAAAGAGGAAAAGTGATATATTTTTATTATGGTGCTTTTAATCATAACCTTCCTAATTTCTGTCAATGATGACTGTAGCAGCAGATTCTGAAGTGAGAGATGTTTGATTACCTGCCAATTTGTGATATAGCCACCATGGTATAGTAGTATATAGGAGATCCTGGTTTGATGTAGCCACCATGGTGTAGTAGTATAGGGGAGATCCTGGTCTGATGAAGCTACCATGGTATAGTAGTATATGGGAGATCCTGGTTTGATGTAGCCACCATGGTGTAGTAGTATATGAAAGATCCTGGTTTGATGTAGCCACCATGGTGTAGTAGTACATGGGAGATCCTGGTTTGATGTAGCCACCATGGTGTAGTAGTATATGGAAGATCCTGGTTTGATGTAGCCACCATGGTGTAGTAGTATATGGGAGATCCTGGTTTGATGTAGCCACCATGGTATAGTAGTATATGGGAGATCCTGGTTTGATGTAGCCACCATGGTATAGTAGTATATGGGAGATCCTGGTTTGATGTAGCCACCATGGTGTAGTAGTATGTGGGAGATCCTGGTTTGATGTAGCCACCGCTGGGTATGAGAGTAGGTGTATGGGAGATCCTGGTTTGATCTTAAGCCACCACCATGGTGCTGAAGTGAGTATATAGGAATCCTGTGGTTTGATGTAGCCACCATGGTATGGTAGTATATGAGGAGGAGATCCTGGTTTGATCTTAGCCACCACATGGTGTAGTAGTGGAGATCCTGGACGTGCCAGCCTGTGGTGGTATGTGGGAGATCCTGGTTTGATGTAGCCACCATGGTGCTGAAAGTAGTATATAGAGGAGTCCACGGACGTGCAGCCGCCACCATGGTGTAGTAGTATATGGGAGATCCTGGTTTGATGTAGCCACCATGGTGTAGTAGTATATGGGAGATCCTGGTTTGATGTAGCCACCATGGTGTAGTAGTATATGGGAGATCCTGGTTTGATATAGCCACCATGGTATAGTGGTATATGGGAGATCCTGGTTTGATGTAGCCACCATGGTATAGTGGTATATGGGAGATCCTGGTTTGATGTAGTCACCATGGTGTAGTAGTATATGGGAGATCCTGGTTTGATGTAGCCACCATGGTGTGACATGTGAGAGTCTGGTTTGAGTGTAGCCACCATGGTGTAGTGGTATATGGGAGATCTCTGGTTTGATGCTTGGCCTGTGATTGAAGTAGTATATGGGAGATCCTGGTTTGATATAGCCACCATGGTATAATTAATGGTATATGGGAGATCCTGAGTTTTGATGTGAAAGCCACCATGGTGCTGGTAGTAGTGACAGGGGAGATCCTGGTTTGATGCCCAGCCACCATGGTGTAGGCGTGTGAGTCCTGGTTTGATGCTTAGCTACCATGAATTGTAGTAGTATATAGGAATCCTGGTTTGATGCTTAGCGTGGTATATGGGAGATCCTGGTTTGATGTAGTCACCATGGTATAGTAGTATATGGGAGATCCTGGTTTGATGTAGCCACCATGGTGTAGTAGTATGTGGGAGATCCTGGTTTGATGTAGCCACCATGGTGTAGTAGTATATGGGAGATCCTGGTTTGATGTAGCCACCATGGTGTAGTAGTATATGGGAGATCCTGGTTTGATGTAGCCACCATGGTGTGAAAGTAGTATATGGGGAGATCCTGGTTTGATATAGCCCACCCTTGGGTGTAGTAGTATATAGAGGAGATCCTGGTTTGAGTCTCTTAGCCACCATGGTGTAGTGGTATACTCGGAGTCCTGGTTGAGTCTTATCTCACCATGAATTGTAGTAGTATATGGGAGATCCTGGTTTGATGCTTAGCCATAGCATGGTGTGGTGCATTATGCTCTGAGGAGATACAGGTTTGATGTAACCAAGATGGTGTAGTGGTATGTGGGAGATCTGGTTTGATGTATGGTAGTATATGGGAGATCCTATGGTTTGGTGCTAGCCACCATGGTGTAGTAGTAGTATAGGTGAGTCTGGTTTGATGCTTCACACCATGGTGTAGTAGTATATGGGAGATCCTGGTTTGATATAGCCACCATGGTATAGTGGTATATGGGAGATCCTGGTTTGATGTAGCCACCATGGTATAGTGGTATATGGGAGATCCTGGTTTGATGTAGTCACCATGGTATAGTAGTATATGGGAGATCCTGGTTTGATGTAGCCACCATGGTGTAGTAGTATATGGGAGATCCTGGTTTGATGTAATGCCATGGGTGTGAACAGAGTCCTGGTTTGAGGTGTAACCACCATGGTGCTTAGTAGTATATGGGAGGAATCCTGGTTTGATGTAACCACCATGGTGCAGTCGTATATAGGAGATCCCTGGTTTGATGCTTAGCCACCATGGTGCTTAGTAGTATATGGGAGATCCCTGGTTTGCAGTGTAGCCACCACCATGGTGTAGTGATCCTGGTTTGATGGAGATGCTTCACCATGGTGAAGTGAGTATGTGGGAGATCCTGGTTTTGATGTCGCCACTTGGTATGAAGGTGAGTATATAGAGGTCCTGGTTTGATGCTTAGCCACCATGGTATGCAAGTAGTATATATGGGAGATCCTGGTTTGATGTAGCCACCATGGTGTAGTAGGTATAGGGGAGATCCTGGTTTGATATAGCCACCATGGTATAGTGGTATATGGGAGATCCTGGTTTTGATGCCCAACCACCACCAGCATGGTATATTGCCAGAGTCTGGACAGTCATAGTCCACCATGGGTATAGTAGTATATGGGAGATCCTGGTTTGGTCTGCTTCCCACCATAGATTGTAGTAGTATGGGAGATGCTGATTTGTCTTATACCATGGTGTAGTAGTATATGGGAGATCCTGGTTTGAGTCTTAGTCCACCCTTGGGTATATTGTGCGTATATGGGAGAGATCCTGGTTTGGTACATATACCATGAATGTGGTGTAGTAGGTATGTGGGAGATCCTGGTTTGATGCTTAGCCACCATGGTGTAGCCAGTAGTATATGGGAGATCCCTGGTTTGATGTAGCCACCATGGTGTATTAGTAGTATATATGGGAGATCCTGGTTTGATGTAGCCACCACAGCTGAATTGTAGTAGTATATGGGGAGATCCTGGTTTGATGTAGCCTGTGTGGTGTGTGTGGGAGATCTACTGGTTTAGTGCTAGCAACACTATGGTGTAGTCAGTATATAGAGGAGATCCTGGTTTGATGTAGCCACCATGGTGTAGTAGTATATGGGAGATCCCTGGACATTGTACATGGTGTGATATGGGAGATCCTGGTTTGATCATAGCCACCATGGTGTAGTGAGTAGTATGTGGGAGATCCTGGTTTGATGTAGCCACCATGTGTAGTACTATGTGCATCTCATAGGAAGATCCTGGTTTTGATGCTTAACCACCATGGTGCTGTAGTGGGAGGAGATCCTGGTTTGATGTAGCCACCATGGTGTAGTAGTATATGGGAGATCCTGGTTTGATATAGCCACCATGGTATAGTGGTATATGGGAGATCCTGGTTTGATGTAGCCTGGTTTGATGCTTGGCCACCATGGGTGTGAAAAAGTAGGTATATGGGAGATCCCTGGTTTGAGTGTCACTAGTCACCATGTGGTGTAGTAGTATATGAGGAGATCCTGGTTTGATCTCTTATAGCCACCATGGTGTAATTCGTGAGTATGTAGAGGAGATCCTGGTTTGATGTAGCCACCATGTGGTGTAGTGAGTATATGGGAAGTCCCTGGTTTGATGTATACCATGGTGTAGTAGTATATATGGGAGATCCTGGTTTGATGTAGCCACCATGGGTGGCATAGTGAGTATATGGGAGATCCTGGTTTGATGTAGCCACCATGGTGTATTAGTGAGTATATGGGAGATCCTGGTTTGATGTAATACCATGGTGTAGTAGTGGCAGGAGTCCTGGTTTGATACTTAGCCACCATGGTGTAGTAGTATATGGGGAGATCCTATGGTTTGCTGATGTAGCCACCATGGTGTAGTAGTATATATCGGGAGATCCTGGTTTCGATGTAGCCACCACATGGTGTAGTAGCGGTATATGGGGATCCTGGTTTGATGTAGCCACCATGGTGTAGTAGTATATGGGAGATCCTGGTTTGATGTAGCCACCATGGTGTAGTAGTATATGGGAGATCCTGGTTTGATGTAGCCACCATGGTGTAGTAGTATATGGGAGATCCTGGTTTGATGTAGCCACCATGGTGTAGTAGTATATGGGAGATCCTGGTTTGATGTAGCCACCATGGTGTAGTAGTATATGGGAGATCCTGGTTTGATGTAGCCACCATGGTGTAGTAGTATGTGGGAGATCCTGGTTTGATTCCCTACTTAGCCACCATGGTGTAGTAGTATGTGGGAGATCCTGGTTTGATGTATACCATGGCTGTAGTAGTATGCATGGAGATCCTGGTTTGATGCTTAGCCACCATGGTGCTTAGTAGTATATGGGAGATCCTGGTTTGACTGCGGGCTAGCCACCATGGTGTAGCCTAGTGCCAGACTAGAGTCCACACCTGGTTTGACATTGTATACCACCATGGGTGGTAATTAAGTATATGGGAGATCCTGGTTTGATGTAGCCACCATGGTGTAGTAGTATATGGGAGATCCTGGTTTGATGTCTTAGCCACCATGCAGTATATGGGAGATCCTGGTTTGACTGTAGCCACCATGGTATGGTGGTATATGGGAGAATCCCTTTCTGGACGTGCCACCATAGGGACATTGTAGTCTGCATTATGGCCTGCAGGAGATCCTGGTTTGCGTGCATACATGGTGTGAGTAGTATAGGGGAGATCCTGGTTTTGAGGTAGCCACCATGGGGTAGTAGTATGGGGGGGATCCTGGTTTGATGTAGCCCCCAGGGTGTAGTAGTATATGGGAGATCCTGGTTTGGTCTTAGCCACCATGGGTGCTTGAGTCATTGCGGAATCCTGGTTTGATCTTAGCCACCAGATTGTAGTAGGTATGTGGGAGATCCCTGGTTTGATGCCCAGCCACCATGGTGCTTAGTAGTATATGGGAGATTTCGGACGTTAGCCACCATGGGTGTGAAGTATATGGGAGATCCTGGTTTTGATAGCCAACCACCATGGTAGTGAGTATAGGAGAATCCTGGTTTGATGCTTAGCCCACCATGTGGGTGTAGCAGTGGAGTATATGGAGATCCTGTGGTTTGATGTAGCACCATGAATTGTAGTATGTATGGAAGTCCTGGTTTGATGCTCACTTAGCCACACCATGGTGTAGTAGTATATGGGAGATCCTGGTTTGATGTAGCCACCATGGTGTAGTAGTATATGGGAGATCCTGGTTTGATGTAGCCACCATGGTGTAGTAGTATGTGGGAGATCCTGGTTTGATGTAGCCACCATGGTGTAGTAGTATATGGGAGATCCTGGTTTGATGTAGCCACCATGGTGTAGTAGTATATGGGAGATCCTGGTTTGATGTAGCCACCATGGTGTAGTAGTATATGGGAGATCCTGGTTTGATGTAGCCACCATGGTGTAGTAGTATATGGGAGATCCTGGTTTGATGTAGCCACCATGGTGTAGTAGTATATGGGAGATCCTGGTTTGATGTAGCCTGTAGATTGTAGTGGTATATAGAGGGAGATCCCTGGTTTAGTCTTAGCCACCTGCCTTAGTATGTAGTAGTATATGGGAGAGATCCTGGTTTGATGCTTAGCCACTACATGGGTGTAGTAGTATATGGGAGATGCTGGTTTGATGTAGCAACCATGGTGTAGCAATGTGGTATCATAGGGAGATCTCAGTTTGATGCTTAGCCACCATGGGTTGTAGTAGTATATGGGAGAATCCTGGTTTGATGCTTAGCCACCGGGTGTAGTAGTATATATGGGAGATCCTGGTTTGATGTAGCCACCATGGTGTAGTAGTATGTGGGAGATCCTGGTTTGATGTAGCCACCATGGTGTAGTAGTATATGGGAGATCCGGTTTGATGTAGCCACCATGGTGTGAGTAGTGTATAGGAGATCCTGGTTTGGTCTTAGCCACCACATGGTGTAAGTAGTATATGGGAGATCCTGGTTCCAGTGTAGCCACCATGGTGTATATAGTCCTGGTTTGATGTAGCCACCATGGTGTAGTAGTATGTGTGGAGATCCTGGTTTTTGATGTAGCCACCATGGTGTGAGTGGAGTATATGGGAGATCCTGGTTTGATGCCCAGCCACCATGGTGTAGTAGTAGTATATATATGGGGAGATCCTGGTTTGATGTAGCTCACCATGGGTGTAGTATAGGTATAATGGGGAGATCCTGGTTTGATGTAACTTAACCCACCATGAATTGTAGTAGTATATGGGAGATCCTGGTTTGATGTAGCCACCATGGTGTAGTAGTATATGGGAGATCCTGGTTTGATGTAGCCACCATGGTGTAGTAGTATATGGGAGATCCTGGTTTGATGTAGCCACCATGGTATAGTAGTATATGGGAGATCCTGGTTTGATGTAGCCACCATGGTGCTTGTGTGTGATGCATTATGGGAGATCTCCTGGTTTGATGTAGCCCACCATGGTGTAGTAGTATAGGGAGATCCTGGTTTGATGCTTAGCCACCCATGGTGTAGTCGTTATATATATGGGAGATCCTGGTTTGATGTAGCCACCATGGGTGTAGTTGTGCTCTTATGGGAGATCTATGGTTTGATGTAAAAGCCCACCATGAATTGTAGTGGAGTATGGGAGATCCTGGTTTGATCATAACCACGGTGTAGTAGTATGTGGGAGATCCTGGTTTGATGTAGCCACCATGGTGTAGTCGTATATGGGAGATCCTGGTTTGATGTAGCCACCATGGTGTAGTAGTATATGGGAGATCCTGGTTTGATGTAGCCACCATGGTGTAGTCGTATATGGGAGATCCTGGTTTGATGTAGCCACCATGGTGTAGTGGCATAGGAGATCTCTGGTTTGATGCTAGCCACCATGGTGTGGTGTGTGTGGAGGTCTGGTTTGATGTAGCCACAATGATGTAGTCGTATATGGGTGTTCCTGGTTAGATGTAGTCACAATGGTGTGTGGTGAGTATGGGAGATCCTGAGACTTTGGTGTACCTTGGGTGTAGTAGTATGTGAGTCTGGTGCAGCCACCATGGTGTAGTGGTATGTTAGAGTCCTGGTTTGATCAGCCACCATGGTGTAGTAGTATATAAGGAGGAGATCCTGGTTTTGATGCTAGCCACCATGGTGGCAATTATATAGGAGGTCCTGGTTTATTTCCTATGGGTGTAGTTGTATATGGGAGATCCTGGTTTGAATCCTTTTTGTTCCATGGCAGCTTTTGGGGTGACTTCTGTTTATTTATTTAGGATATTTCCATGGCTCCTCAGAATCCTGATCAATGGGGCTTGCAGTGTAAGAAAAATGGCCTCGGGCCATTCCCGTGCTCTGAGCCTCGCCGACCTCACCAAGTGGTGAGGATAAAATGGAAGAGAAGCAACCCACGAAAGCCACTTGGGTTCCCCTTTGGTAATTAGGGTGGCATATGAATGACGTTACTCGATCAGAGCAGTTGAGGATTCAACAAAACCTTCTGTGTTCAGTTTGCATATGTTCAGTTGTGGAAAAAAGACAATTGCATGTGTTCAGTTTCATTCTTTTCCCCAGATACAACCCATCTGTGGCTTCCGCTGCCTCCCCCTCTACTGTTTGCTTTCCTCTTTGAGTGTACAAAACATTGACATTTCACAGTGGCTAGAGTTGGGAAGTGACTCCCTTATGCCGCCTGACTCATATATTGTCAATAGCAAGGCGGGAAAGCTGTCCGAGTCATGCATTTGTATTTTTGCACTGCCTGATGAGAACTCCAGAACTTTTTGGCATGACCCTTTTTTCATATGCCAAATTCTTGTTGATTGTCTGATGAAATGTGAATATGTCTCAGAGTTGTAGGGGTTCTTTCACTATATTCTGCATGCCTTACCACATAAGGCCTTGCGCGGCCTGGGACCTCCTTACTTGCGGGACTGTCTTACCCCATATGTCCCGAATCGGTCTCTGTCCCGAATGTCCCGAATTCGGTAGAGGCCAACTTACTGGTGTTCCCTGGCCCCTCAATGATGCGGCTAGCCTCCACCCGGGCCAGGGCCTTTACAGCTCTGGCCCCGGCCTGGTGGAACGCTCTCCCTCCAGCTGTCAGGGCCCTGCGGGATCTTAATGAGTTCCGCAGGGCCTGTAAGACTGAGCTGTTCCACCGGGCCTTTGGGGAGGCTGGCTGCTGATGGCCCCCTCCCCTGCTTTCATAACATCAGTGGATCCTGCCGTCCTCCCTCCCTTTTTTCTTTTAGGGAACTTGATAGTTGGTGCCATCTGTTATGTTGATTAGTGTGCTGCATTTTAATGGAGTGGGGTTTATTTATATAGAGCCAAATTAACTAATATTTAATTGATTTTAGTCTTTGTTTTATTGTGCTCTATCTATGCTCTGTTCACCGCCCTGAGCCCTCTGGGGGAGGGCGGTAAGCAAGCAAGCAAGCAAGCAAGCAAGCAAGCAAGCAAGCAAGCAAGCAAGCAAGCAAGCAAGCAAGCAAGCAAGCAAGCAAGCAAGCAAGCAAGCAAACAAACAAACAAACAAACAAACAAACAAACACGTTTAATTGGCTTTTATGCATTCAGTCCTTCCCTCGTGGCTGTGTGCTTCGCAGTATATTTCCCCCCATGGTTTTCTTTTTTTAACTGGTTTCTCCCACTGCACAGTGGCCCCAGCCACGCTGAGTTGCCATTTGACCTGCTTCTCACTTCTTTGTTCAGTCCATGCTGTGGTTTGGGCAGGGAAAGATGGCAGGAGCAAGGAAACCCAAAGAAAGCAAAACACATGTTGATTCCCTTTGCTTTCCCTGGAAAGTTGCTCTTTGAGAGTGTTTGGAATCTGTGGACGTTCTCATATCGGAAAACGCGGTGAATTCCAGAGTTCCGGAGAAGGGGAAATGTATGCTGTGACGAATGCCCTTATACCACATTCAGTTTACAGGGTGGAGTCTGCCCTGAAAGAGTTAAGCCCTGGCCAGCCCTGATTGGCCAGAGAAAAAATGCAGGTACTATAAATAGAGTCAGCGAGAGTGCTGAAGGGTTCTTTGGTTCTTCTTTGGTCTTTTTGGCTTTTTGGCTCTGTCTGTGAGCTTTTGTGCCTTCGGGTACGTTTTGTGGCAGAATGAGGAGATTCCGCCAAGATCTCTCACTACTGTTGTTTGTTAATAGCTGAGGAAGCTATTAAGACATCTGAAACCCTGAGTCTGGAGGAGAGTGACCGCCACTCAGGTGTTTTGAGGGAAAACCTCTGACAAGTCTAAAAGTCTGTCCTCCACAGTTAACACCAGTCTTGGGAGGCCCAGTCCTGTGGCAGAGAGGCCAAATTTGGGATTGTGGGAGAGGGAGGCTGTTATGCCAGAATCCCACCAGGCGTAGACTGGGTGTTTTGTTTAGTGGTTAGGTACAGTGGACTAGAGTCTGTCAACAGAGAGTGTAAAACCTCTTGCATTATATGTACGTAACCAAGCATCCAACCCAAAGGGAATGAATGCGCAAGGCAAAGGAGACCAAGTGTGCACAAAGCAAGTGTGGGGTAGTGGTTCAGAGCGATGGACTCTAATCTGGAGAACAGGGTTTGATTTCCTACTCCTCCACGTGAGCGGCAGACTCTTACTTGGTGAACTGGATTTGTTTCCCTGCTCCTGGGCATAAAGCCTGCAGGATGACTTTGGCCTAGTCACTGTTCTCTCTCAGAACTCTCTCAGCCCCCACCTGCCTCGCAAGGGAGCTGCTTTGGGGAGAGGAACGGAAAGGAGTTCGTAAGCCATCTTGAGTTACTTTACAGGAGAGAAAAGCAGGATATAAATCCAAACTCTTCTTCTGCAGGAAAATGTGCCGAGCAGCAGTAATTTGCGAGTGACTTAGAATTATTTTTTTCTGTAATCCCCCAGGAGTGGCTCCGTGACCCGCATTTTGCTTAGGGCTGCTCAAATTGGCTCCTGGTGCTCATGATCCTGAAGCAAACGAAGCAGGAATTCTTGTAAAAGCAGCTTCTAATCTAAAAGAAGAAGAAGAAGAGTTTGGATTTATATCCCCCTTTCTCTCCTGCAGGAGACTCAAAGGGTTTACAATCTCCTTGCCCTTCCCCCCTCACAACAAACACCCTGTGAGGTGGGTGGGGCTGAGAAAGCTCCGAAAAGCTGTGACTAGCCCAAGATCACCCAGCTGGCATGTGTGGAAGTGCACAGGCTAATCTGAATTCCCCAGATAAGCCTCCACAGCTCAGGCGGCAGAGTGGGGAAATCAAACCCTGTTCCTCCAGATCAGAGTGCACCTGCTCTTAGCCACTACGCCACTACTGCTCCTAGGCAGACTCAATTCAGTTTTTCCCCTTCTGTTTTTTTCCCCCTCTGATGGGGCCTCGTTTATACTAAACTGATTAATATGGGGCCCATGTGTTGGTTAATGTGAAATGTTATGAGAGTTCCCTCTGATGTATTTTTTAGATTTAAATGGTATTTTTGTATTGAGGGTTTAAATCATTTATTGCTGTTCTATTTATTGGTTCGTTGATTGTTGTAACCACCCTGGGCCTTCCAGGGAAGGGCGGTAAACAAATTGAATAAATAAATAAATGTAAATAAAAGCTGTTCAGTGTGATACTGATAGGCACAAGGGCAAAGGCCCTGCCCACAGAGCAAAAGCTCTGACTGGTTGCAAAAATAACCATCCAAAAGCTTCTTCAGTGTTCAGAGATGTATTGTTTTCTTTCCATTCTGCTCAGAAGAGGGAACTCTCCTCTGTTAGCAACAGGGAGGAGGTTCAAGGGGCTGTTGTTTGCGTAACATAATTTATACCCTCTTACAAACATCCCTCCTTGTCTTCTGACCGTTGGTTTGGGTCAAGAAGATTTACAAACCTGGTCATCTCATCCCACCTTTTACCACACCTTGCCCATTCCCATATTTGGTGAAACTTCAGTCAAAAACACTTTGCGTAAAAGGTTTCTATAACAACTACTGGTTTCTATTTTGCCTTTATCTGTATTTGTGAGCTTCTGCTAACTCCTTCTCTCCTTGGTGGGGCCCTGTTTTCCCAAACCACCTGAAAAACTCAGTGTCAGGCTGCCCCGTGAGTTTCGTTTCTTCCAACTAAAGTAAGCTTCTGAAGTGCTTGGTGCCCAATGAATTACTCTCATATAACTTGTATGATTAAGTACAATGGCTTAAAACATCATAAACCGTATGTCCATATCAATACTTGGTCAGAATTGTAAACACGGAATAGAGGTGATCAGGTGAAAGGGTGTGATTGCGTGCAAACCGCCTGTTTGATAATAGCAAGTTTGACCATCGACTGAAATTACATCCTGAAGTGTCTGCCAAAGGAAAATAAAAGATTGGTGAATTTTCTGTATCAGTTTACTTGAAGGCAAGGCTTGTTGGACTTGATAGGATATAATTTCAAGTGAAATTCGGCCTGCAAATTCCCTCTCAGCTATTCCACTTCTGCACCTGGTATAGTTCTGCCGTTTCTACTGCAGCTGGTGTACTTCTGTTGAAGTTGATACTATTAGAAATGTTCTGAGGTCAGAGTATAGTTTAAGAGTTTAGGACCCTTAAAGTTCAGTCCCTCTCAAATTAAATCACCCTGCCTGCTATATTTGCTGTTCTGATCTTATCTCATGCTGGAGCGCTTCTAGTCAAGTGGAAAAAGTAATTAAAATGTAAGCCTGAGAGCTCTCACATTTTCGGAAGCAATTAGCAATGAGGTAGGACTTGCCATGATTTTTATGTATGGTGAAGCGCATACATAGGCTTTTCCTAAATCTTGCTGGAGGCCATGTTGAGCAAAGTCACCGTGGAGCTTTTCCAGGAGAAGAATTAGCTTTTTGAATGGCGTCCCCAGGATCTCCCACTGGCTATGCTTTTGTCCATGTTTGCGTTTCAACCTGACCTAGATACTATTTTGCAATGCGCTGGCGTTTGCATTGTGAACCCATTCCCTTGTGGCCAGATTCTGCACTGCACCAGTTGACGGACATTGGTCCAGTGGATTGGGGGGGGGGGGGAATGGCGCCTGGGGCAAAATGGCTCCCGGGCACCACCCCCGCGCACTTCTCGTAGGCCTCCCATGCCCTTCCTGCACGCCCATGACCCCATTTACCTTAGTTTAGCTGATTGCTGTAACAGCACCCACAACTTGTGGGAAAACAGCGGCCCCCAAAAGGGAGGGAAGCTTGTTTCTGAGGGTGGGTATTAGAGGAGCTGAACTTGTTGGCCTAAGGCACTCCCCTCAACTCGCGCACACAAAGGCCTCTTAAACAGAACTCCTGTCAGGGCAAACTTAAACTATAGTTATAAAATGCTGCCACCATAAACTGCACCAAATGAAACGTATAGAGAGGCTCTTGAAAGTTTAAAACACGAAAACTGGATATTTATTTAACAGACTTCTCTTCTCAGGGTGGTTCAGGGAGGCACATAAGCATTACTTCAGGTTACAGAGCAAGCAGTTTCAGTAAGGATTGGCTTTTACTTCAGACTTTCGGGTAAACCTTCCACACACGGTCCAGAACCCACTCCTTAAACACCCACCCTTGTCTCCAAAGGGATTTTACTGGCTTAGGAGGGTCTCTGTGTAATAAGTTTCCCACCTTTTGTCTCCCACCAACTTAGGCCTCTAGCCTCTGGTATTCACTGATCCTTCCTCTCAGTTTCTCGGAGATCACTTAGAGGAATCTGGCCACCTAGCCTTCCTCTCTCTGTCTCTCACTGGCCTCACTGCCACTAGACAAGATCTCAGACTGAAGGATCTGTGGGCTGACATGATCTGTGTCTGACTCCTCAGAACTATTTCTCTCTCCACACAGGTCGATTCTGCACTTGCGTTATCAACCTAAGTTTGAGCTGCGTTCGACCTAAGTGCTCCGCACAACCACTGGGATCGATGTGGCTTTGTACCAGCTTCGCCCTGTGTAACTGTCAAATTTCCGACTCCAGTTGGGAACTACTACTTTTTCAGGGAACCACCAGCTCCGAGACTCAAAGCGGAATCCTCTCTGAGTTGCCAGGAGTCCACCGATTCAATAATCACAGCTGAGGTGTTTGGAATAGTCATCTTTAGTATAGCTGGCCAATCAAAAAATGCCACCTTCGTCCCTCCATTCCTGTGGCAGTTTTTTTTTATAATAATGTATGATATTGAGGGATATAGATGGAACATGGCGGTAGAGACAGTAGCCAATGCGGAGCGGTGCGGCGAATGAGGCACAAAAGGTGATTCAACCCTCGGGGGGGTAACAACAATGTAAGCTCGACCTAGGTTAGTACCCTTCTCAGGGAACTGGGTTGAACCTATTTTACTCATGTGCAGAATCGTCCACAGTCTCAGTTCCCCAACTCACTCTTCAGGCAGGCTTCTTCCTGCTTATACAGTTCCTAGCTCCCCCTACCTTTGGCTCTAGGCCAGTGGTGGCGAACCTTTGGCACTCCAGATGTTATGGACTACAATTCCCATCAGCCCCTTCCAGCATGGCCATAACATGTGGAGTGCCATAACATCTGGAGTGCCAAAGGTTCGCCACCACGGCTCTAGGCTAACTGCATCTCCGTCAGCCAATCAGGAGGTGTCTACATTTACATTAAGTGTTCCTAAGGCCAGGGAACACTTAAAGCCACATTCTTCTGATGATGGCCATTAATGAAGGCTCTTCATTACCTCCTGCATAGTTGCATATATATTCTGCAATCACTTGTCTGGCACTGATTTTAAAGCCAACGGGGTTTGGGCTGTTGTGGGTGTTCCAGGCTGCTAACATTAGGAGCAGAAACTACCAGACCACAGCCACACAGCCTGGAAAACCCACAACAATCGATTGATTCCGGCCACAAAAGCCTTCGACAGTGCAAGGGTGTTTTTTTTTTGTTCTTGATTCTGAAAATACACTAGGAAAAAAAATTATAGTTGTCCTAGGGTAGGTTATCAGCCCTTCAAAGTATTCCGCAGCAGTTACAATGTGTGAAATGGCTAGCTGTGCACCTTGTGGTTCCTGAGATTGAAATCACACTTGAAGCGTGGGGAAGTCTGAAATACAATTGTGGATCGTCCTTCCTGCATCCCTATCAATCAGCTCAGAAATGTAGTGCCAGCACATTTGAAAATTGCCTTTCCGGTTTTGTTAAACACGTACACATGCAATGTGCATAGTAACAGCAGGAGAAGTTCTGAGAAGCATTTGCAAGTTGCATGCGTGAATTCAGCCTCTATCGTGGCCTTATATAATCATGTCCATGTGTGTTACAATCTCCCACGCAGTGGGCTATCTTCTGGAGACTCCAGGGAGCGACTATGCAAAGCGACTCATGCTAACCAATATTAACAATTCCCCAGAACCCAGAAAATAGAGCTCGTCCCTCGTGAAAAGGAGAGCCAGAATGTCTGAAATTGTGTCTGGGCATGACGTTATTTCGTATTTGGGACCTCGATTCCCTTCCCCACACACAATTCCATCCTCCTAATATTCATTAGCAACTACAATAATTTATATGGTTTGGGAAGAATGAAATATCTGAAAGTGGAAACTTTCGAATTAATTCCTACCCTAATGCAAACAAGGAGGCTTCTACTATAAAACTGTAATATAACCATGAATTTGCAATGCATCTGTGCTGGAGGAACGGGAAGGGAGGGGGCTGTGGCAATTTGCAGGCTAATTTATGAGCTTGAAAACAAATTTCATCACGCGCCAAGGATAACAAATACCTGTTTCGCCCCTGAATGTAATTACTAAAGCAGGGTCTAGTGGAAATGGAGCAGAATGCATTTTGCATTCAACATTGTTAACCTATCATTAGCGGCTACCATAAATATTGTTATAAGGTCGTGCTATTTCAGCAAACTTTTTAATGGTAATTTTCGTGGCAGCTTATGGCTTTGATCATTCAAGTCCCCAGCCATGCATTCCAGTGCAGGGAAGGGTGTTCCTGGGTTCAGTGGGAATCAAGATGTATGGTCTCTTTTATCTATCTATCTATCTATCTATCTATCTATCTATCTATCTATCTATCTATCTATCTATCTATCTATCTATCTATCTATCTATCTGTCTGTCTGTCTGTCTGTCTGTCTGTCTGTCTGTCTGTCTGTCTGTCTGTCTGTCTGTCTGTCTGTCTGTCTGTCTGTCTGTCTGTTTATTTTATTAGACTTTTATACCGCCCCATCACCAAAGGGCTCTGGGCGGTGCACAACATATAAAATACAATGTAAAATAGACAAACATTTAAAAGCAGCGATAAAATTTTTCAGTTTTTATTCCAAATATAAAAGCTCAAAATTTAAGTTTAAATTTAAGTTTAAGGTGGCGTCCAGCATTCCAATAATATAAAGTCCCTCCCTCCCCACAGCAAGGGAGGCATGGCGAGTCTCATTAGGTGATTAGCGGCCCAGATGTTAGGGGCCAAGGAAGGGGCACCATTAGCGGCTGGTTCCTCCAAAGGCCCGGCGGAACAGCTCCATCTTACAGGCCCTGCGGAACTCCCCGAGGTCCCGCAGGGCCCAGACAGCTGGAGGAAGAGCGTTCCACCAGGCCGGGGCCAAGGCTTTGAAGGTCCTGGCCTGTGTGGAGGCCAGCCGCATCATTTTAAAAATCCTGATACTATTTTAATGCCAAAATTCATTAACCTTTTAAACATTTCTGAGATGAGATCAGGTTGCATTGCCAACTTCTCTTCTGGAGATGCTGGGTTGGTATCCTGCAAGTGAAGCACCAGATGTGAGTCCATTTAGGGCAGGCATCTATACAGCATCTGCTTTGCATGCAGAGAGATCCAAATTCTTACCACTGCTAGTTTTTCAGTTTAGTTTTGTTCTGTTTTTTTTAAAGGACCAGGTAATAAGTGATTCAGATGACCTCTACCAGAGACATTGGAGAGTCACTGCCGGGCAGAGTAGACATCACCAACCTGGTTTGACCAGTGTTCTGGCTTAGTACTTGGCAGCTTCGTGTGTTGATATGTTTTCCTTGGGGACTTGAGGTAGAATGAACCATTAAGCTGTCAGGCTATAAACCATATGTAGCCCAACCCATGTTAAGAGAGACTGGTGAAGAAAAATACTGAAGACTAAAGTTTTACTGTGTAGAATAGTATCTCCCACAGGGTGGTCTCTCAAAGAGAGTCAAACCCCGCCCAGACAAAGACCTATCTCTTTTATAGATACAACGTAAAAAAATAGAAGATTAGAAAATGCATACATTACAGTCCATCCAATCCCTCCTTTATCCACTGTGATCCCTTCTTTATCCACTGTTCATATTTCTCCCAGGTATGCCTTCATTCCATTATGTTACCTTAAATCAAATGCTAAGTCTCTGTCTCCTCCTTCCCAAAACTGCATGTTCCCCTCCCCTTTAGAGTGAGCTGATCTCACTGCGCCTGGTCTTTATCAAAGTAGACAATTCCCTGAATTCCTGAGGGAGAGGTGTACCAAGAGAGGGACATCTCCAGTGTAACACAACTTATCCACTTAGAAAGTTAAAAATGATTATAACAATTATTATGATATGTGATTATACTAGACTACATCTTATGCATACTTTTCATATATTTCACTATTATTTCAGTGTTCATTAAAATATAGAAAAACTCAGTTACAATGAATTGTCGAAGGCTTTCACGGCCGGAATCGCTGGGGTGCTGTGTGGCTTCCGGGCTGTCTGGCCGTGTTCTAGCAGCATTCTCTCCTGACGTTTCGCCTGCATCTGTGGCTGGCACCTTCAGAGGATCAGTGGCCTTTGTATACTGTTACATATTATTAATTGAATGAAAGCATTTTACCCTGCATGTGTCAGTTAGGGACCCTTCCACATTTTCCCATGTATCAGTCTCTCCCCTCCTCTTGCAAACCTCTTTGGACCATCCATCCTTCCAAGCAGTTTTTTGTCATATACTGATCCCATTCATGGTGACCTTTATGTGTGGGCAGCCTCCATTTAAAATTTAGTACATTGGCTCCTTTAAGCCTCTAGCTTTACAGATCCCCCCACACCTGACTTTGTATGAACAGGGTTTGCTCTGCCCACTTTGTATACATTGCACCTGCAATTCGCTGCGTGAGTTGAGTTTGCAAAGTTCTCTGTGTTTCTTTGCACTACCATAAACTTTCAGCTAGGGGAAAGGTACACCTGGGAGACTGCACCAGACACATCATCCAGAAATGGTTGTGTCGGGAGAAGTGAATACTTTCCCGTGTTCTGGAGTTACGTCGTAGAAGTTTCAGGGACGATATCCTACGTGGTCGTAGATGGATTTCTTCTTTTCATCCTTATCCGGGTTCCACTTTTCCATATTCTCATATATCCCCCCCCATCCCCCCTTCAGAAGTTGGTGACTGGATAAAACTTTTACCAGGTTGTGGTAGCTATAGTGTTTTGTTTGCTTTTTTTTCCATCTCAGCCTCCCCCTCTTCCATTTTTTTTCCACCCTCTTTCCTTTCAGTGTAGTAGTGAATTTTAATGGACTGGAGTTTCAAGTAGATTTTAAATGGGGTTTAAATGCTATTTAAATGTTGTTTATATTTGATTTTATTGTTAGTATAAAATGTTGGTATCTGCTCTGACCCTTTAGGGGGAAGGGTGGCATATGAAACTAATGAAATAAATACCTAATCTTGACTAATAAGCACACTGGATCTTTACAATCCAGAGCATGAAAAGCTAAATGACATAAGTAATGAATTAGCATCTATGAATGTCGTTTATTTTGTTGACCATATTTAATATTTTTTACCTATGTTAAGTGCAGCAAGAACAGCAACAGGCCATCACTGGGATGGGCCAAGTCTAAAATTTCCAGTGGCAGAATAGAACTGTCTTGCTTGGCTTCCTCTATACAGCTCTATGAATTGTTGCTCCTGGGGGGAGATTGTAAACCTCAAGGAATAATGTGAAGGAAGTCTTGAGCAGGGTGAGGGAATAAGCAGAAATTGGCCAGTTAGTCTGGATCCATCCCTTTGGAAACAGCTCAGCCAACAATCAAGGAAATAAGGATGTGCTTAAATTTGAGACTTTATCCAAATGAACTGTGTTCAGGAGTCGCTGGCAATCCAATAAACCTTGGTTTGTTAGACAGCATTGAATCAGGCTTGTAAACCACAGCTTGTTTGCCAGATTGCTATGAAGAAATAGTGTTTTCCAAAAAAATTGACAGATTTGTGAATTTTTGGGTTTTTTTGGTTATCATACTCGGAAGAGTTATTGAAAAATTCCAGACGGCTGAAGAAGAAAATCCAATTTTTATATTAATATTGAGATGCTAAATGACTAATGGAAAAAAATCCCCCAAGTGAGAGAGATTACGTGCCTTTTAGTTTCGTGCTTGAATCAACTCAGTGATGGCATTGTTACCGTGTTTCCCCGAATATAAGACAGTGTCTTATATTAATTTTTGCTCCCAAAGATGCATTATGTCTTATTTTCAGGGGATGTCTTATTTTTCTGTGTTCTGTTCGTCGGGCATGCTTCCAAACAAAAACTTTGCTATGTCTTACTTTCGGGGGATGCCTTATATTTCGCACTTCAGCAAAACCTCTACTATGTCTTATTTTTCGGGGATGTCTTATATTAGGGGAAACAGGGTAGTATTTTGCATCTTCGTCACAGACATCTGCAAAAACAATGGTTCAAAATATCCTTAAGATCCAAGTATTGTTATTGTATATAATATTAGATTTCAGATTGGATCACATCATTGGTAAAAGCTAAGGAAAGACGTAAATAGTAATTCACTCCCTACAGGATCAGGTTAATACATTTATTATTTTATAGCTTATTTTATAGTTCAGACTTATCCTTCAGACTTGTGACTTGCCCTCTCTTGAAGTGATAGTTATGGGATTTTAGTAAAATTCAGGCATGGGTTTGTGAAAAGGATGTGAAAAATGATATTGCCTTGGTTCTGAAATTTAAATATACTAGAGATATCTCAGGATTAAGCACAATAGATCCTTTTCTAGATATTTAAATTATTTTGTTGCCATAAGGAAGGCTTTTATTAGTGCCTGGTTTCAGATTCTCTCTTCCACATATTTTGTCCCTTTGCGCTGTCGTCTGTGTCCTATTCAGATCAAGGACCTTGTTCATTATGTACTAGTTTAATGTGTCCTAATTCTGTGGCTGTTTTTTAAAGCACCAAAGGCAGCCTGTCATCAGCGGGAGAAGGATCAAGTGAGTACATCTCTGCTTGTTCTCCTGGACTTATCCACAGTTTTCGTTTTATCAATCATGATGTCATTCGGGAAAGACCAGCTCCAAGTTTTGGTGGTTCTTGCTCATCACTATCAGAAGGCGTTGCTAGGGGACTGTCGATTGACCCAGGGAAATTTTGTAACATAGGAAACAGTATAATTGAAATTTGTTAAGCTCTGTTGTTTTGGAAGGGAGAATGGTGAAGGTTTTCGGGTTTATAAGATCTATTTTTATATGATAAAACTTTTATTGTATCTTATGTCAACTTCATGTTTTAAAATTGTAATGGCCTATGGCTCTACAATTAATCTCTTCTTCAACTACTACTACCCTGTTTCCCCGAATATAAGACATTCCCGGAAATTAAGACGTTGTAGAGGTTTTGCTGAAGTGCGAAATATAAGGCATCCCTCGAAAGTAAGACATAGCAAAGTTTTTGTTTGGAAGCATGTCCAGCGAACAGAACACAGAAAAATAAGACAGCCCCTGAAAATAAGACATAGCACATCTTTGGGAGCAAAAATTAATATAAGACACTGTCTTATTTTCGAGGAAACATGGTACATAGGCTCCTGCAGAGGATAAACAGTCTCCTCTGTGCCATGTAGAGCCTTTTTCAGATTCAGTTGTAGATCTCAAAACCAGTGGTGGGATTCAGCCGGTTCGCCCACTTCGGCAGAACCGGTTGTTAAAATGGTACTTGTAAACAACCAGTTGAACAACCATTATTTGTATCCCACCACCAGAACTGGTTGTTAAATTATTTTAATCCCACCGCTGTTCACAACCCAATCATTCTAGTATTTTCATACAAAATTGTTTATGGTTTTAACAATGAAACCATGAAACCATCACCTTGAATTGGACTGGCTGACGAACTGAAAGCCATTGTGGTTGATAAAGGATTGATGGTACTCTTGTTCAGTGCCTGGATGGGAGATGATGGAAACCACGCATGCCATTTAGGATTACTTAAATAAGAAGTAAAACAAATCAGTTCCAAAGTTTTATAGGTCTGGGCTTACATCATTTGGGTAATGTGTTGTTTTGAATATTAGGAAAGGTGTTTTGAAAGATACTGATTTCTTTCTTTGTAACTAAAGAATCAACACTAGGAGTTTTGGTTCTAGATAAAAGTTATTTTTGAATGGTAGCTTATGACAGAGAAATGACAGAGGTGTGAGAACAGGGATGTGGAATACATAATGAGGAAATTGCCTCTGGATTCATGGCTCCCATTCACTGTTTTTCATACAGAGAAGGAAGGGAAACCCCACCAGCAAAATTACAGAAACTGCCCATTTTAGGACTCTGGTGGAAAAAAATAAGTAGAGTTCTTTCATTGCTAAGTTGTCACAGTATAAAGGGAGCTGGGGGGGAAACACATTGATGATCACCCAACAGCAACACATTTCCTGAGCCTTTTTGTTAGCAGAGATTAAAATTGTTGCTTTAATTTTGCATGGCTATTCCACAGTGACATGATATACAGAATGCTACCATTAGTATTTGCAGCAGTTTAGATTGGGCGATCATAAGGGCAGCTGAACCTGGTGTCAAAATACTTAAGTTTTATCAGCATCTTTGCCTGGATGGTCTCTCAGTTGGAATTGTGGGGTCAGGGGTTGTTTGCACCTTCTTTTTTTTAAAAAAACCTGCTGCTGGAAATGACAACCTCTAACAATGAGATAAGAATATAAAGGAGTTTCCGTGAATCCATCTGTCTGCCTTTTTCGTCAGCCAAAATTTTCTGTTTTGGGATCCGCTTAGGAAACTGGCATTTGCTAGTTGGAGTGTTTTCTGCAAACTGATACAAAACAATTTCTGTCCCTCTCAGGTCTTTCCCCTGTTGGTCTTTTAATATTCAGGCTGCTTAACTAGCCAGTTCACAGTGCTGTGATTACAGTAGACACCCTCCGGGTAAGACCTGGAGATCTCCTGGTGAGAGCCAGTGTGGTATAGTGGTTAAGAGCAGGTGCACTCTAATCCGGAGAGCCGGATTTGATTTCCCGCTCTGCCATTTGAGCTGTGGAGGCTTATCTGGAGAACCAGATTAGCTTGTGCACTCCAACACATGCCAGCTGGGTGACCTTGGCTGAGTCACAGCTCTCTCAGCCCCGCGTACCTCACAGGGTGTTTGTTGGGGGAGTGGGGAGGGAAAGGAGTTTGTAAGACCCTTTGAGTCTCCTTACAGGAGAATATAAATTCTTCTTACAGGAGAATATAAATCCAACTTCTTCATCTTCTTCTTCATCCTCATCTTCATCCTCATCTTCATCATCTTCATCATCTTCTTCTTCATCTTCATCTTCATCATCATCTTCTTCATCTTCTTCTTCTTCATCATCATCATCTTCTTCATCATCATCTTCTTCATCTTCTTCTTCATCTTCTTCTTCTTCATCATCTTCTTCATCACCATCATCTTCATCTTCTTCATCTTCATCATCTTCTTCACCTTCTTCTTCATCTTCATCTTCTTCTTCATCGTCATCTTCTGCTTCATCATCATCTTCTTCTTCATCATCTTCTTCATCACCATCATCTTCATCTTCTTCATCTTCATCATCTTCTTCACCTTCTTCTTCATCTTCATCTTCTTCTTCATCGTCATCTTCTGCTTCATCATCATCTTCTTCTTCATCATCATCATCATCTTCTTCATCATCTTCTTCTTCATCTTCTTCTTCATCTTCTTCTTCATCATCATCATCTTCTTCTGCTTCATCATCATCTTCATCATCTTCATCATCTTCATCATCTTCATCATCATAATCATCTTCTTCTTCTTCTTCTTCTTCTTCTTCTTCTTCTTCTTCTTCTTCTTCTTCTTCTTCTTCTTCTTCTTCTTCTTTGTCATAGCAGACCAGGTGCTCAGGAGCAGCAGCAGCAGCAGGCCATTGCTTTCACATCCTGCATATGAGCTCCCAAAGGCACCTGGTGGGCCACTGCGAGTAGCAGAGTGCTGGACTAGATGGACTCTGGTCTGATCCAGCAGGCTAGTTCTTATGTTCTTATGTCTTATATTCTTCTTCTACAAATTATAACTGATCTCTGGACTATAGAGATCAGTTCCCTTGGAGAAAATGGCTTCTCTGGAGGATGGACTGTGTGGTGGCATTATCTGCTGCTGAGCTCCTGTCCCAGCAGTCACCCTTGAATCTCCAGCAGTTTCCCAATCTGGAGCTGACAATCTTGGTTGGTTGTAATGTTTGTAAATTAAATATCCAGGAGACTAGTACCACTTCAATGTCTGACAAATTTGAGTCATGCTTATACCCAGTTTGTACCATTGCTCCATCCAGCCTGGTTTTGTTTACCCTCACTGGCAAATAACTTTCCTTACGGTAGAGAATTTCCTGCTGCTGATATTGTTTGAATGGGGATATCAGGGGATTGTATTTAGGAGTTTATGGCATTTTCCCCACAGCCAATATATCCTGGGATAAGGAGGTGAAACATCCCAGTTCGGAGGAGAGAGACTGACTCTTGGAATAATTTGAAAACGAGTCTTATACTTAATCTATTTCTAGGGAGCTTGCACTATAAATCAGAACCAGTGAAATACAGGATAGCATCTTAAAACGTGGTCAATAATGTGTTCTGTCTTTTTGGAACTTTTTTTCCTTTGTCTCTGTCTTTCTCTTCCTCGTTCTAGGCTCTGGTTCTAAGCTCTGGTTCTAGGCTCTGGGTTTCATCCTCTGCTATGTAATCTTTGCCTTCCCATGCCAATTAGAAGTAGGGCTGAGAAACTGTCATAGTTACAGGCCTCTACCTGTGATATTTAAGAGATTATATTCAGCTCCTTCATTTTTGCAAATGATATTTCACGTTTCTAGTTGAGAATCAACATGTTTACAGTGTAATTTCACTCTCCACCGTGAAACTGGTAATAGAGGGGAACTCTGTTCTGTTAAGAAGCATCACTTCCATGAAGTAGTCATTTGTGGAGGGAATTGGGTGGTGCCAGTGGGGAAAAAATAGGACAATAGCAGAAGATCCTTGACCCAGTATGCCAGCGCTAGATTTTACCAGTTAGACCACCTGACCAAGTGTAACCCCCATGCTCAGAATGGGTTGACCCAGAAAGGGGTGGAGACTCAAAGCAGCAGAAGGCTGCAGAGCTCATGTAGTTTGGAGGAGACAAGGCTACTGGACTACCTTGGTTTAAGCCCTTAACACCTTGTTAAGGTAACTGCAATGTTGTTGGGAACTAGTGGGAAGGTAGTTGTTTATTTTTGTTATGTTGTAAATGTTGGAATTTATTGTTTCAGGGTTTTTTGTGTGTGGTTGTAATGTGTGAGAGTTCTCCTGGAAACCTTCATCATGTTGAATCCTGTTCATCAAGCCCTTGGAGTCTTCAGGAGCCAACTTACTTGCAAAGAAGAATTGGACTTGGCAGTATCAGTAGACTGTAACTAGAAGGACTTGAAAATGCAACCTGAACAGGACCTTGAAGTGTGATGTTAAATGTTGATGTTATATGTTATATGTTAAGAAAGTTAACCATTTTGTTTTTAAAAATTGTTGTTGCAAACTCATTCCAAGTTCTGCCCCGCATAACCCACAGATAGAGGTTACACAAGCACTTTAGATTGGAATGAGACCAGTGCTGTATTCAGACATGGTGTCAAGGCAACAGGAAATCTGAATGTGCAAAAACCGATTCATTGCTGTGCACACTTTATTCCTTCCCCCTTTCCCCACTCACACATGGGGAATTTAAGGGATCCTGGTCTAAAATTAACTCTGGTTATAGTTGACCTGGGAATTCAGGCACCTGGGCCAACTGGAGTAGGGGTAAAATGGGCATTTAAATGGCCCTGGAATTTGCCCTCACCAGATGCTTCAGGATTAGGCAGTTCAGCAGCATTGCAACTGGTAGTGGTTTCCACCGCATGACCAACACTTTGCAGGAGGAGGCAGAGGTAAAACCCGGCAAGGACCGTCACTGCTTCAGAAGGATCCAGACCACGTGACCCCTAAGGAGTTGCTAGAATTCATGTCTGTTTGGTCATCGCCCCTGTGGCATTCTACTGCATAAGAACATAAGAACATAAGAACAAGCCAGCTGGATCAGACCAGAGACCATCTAGTCCAGCTCTCTGCTACTCGCAGTGGCCCACCAGGTGCCTTTGGGAGCTCACATGCAGGATGTGAAAGCAATGCCCTTCTGCTGCTGCTGCTCCTGAGCACCTGGTCTGCTAAGGCATTTGCAATCTGAGATCAAGGAGGATCAAGATTGGTAGCCATAGATCGACTTCTCCTCCATAAATCTATCCAATCCCCTTTTAAAGCTATCCAGGTTAGTGGCCATCACCACCTCCTGTGGCAGCATATTCCAAACACCAATCACACGTTGCGTGAAGAAGTGTTTCCTTTTATTAGTCCTAATTCTTCCCCCCAGCATTTTCAATGTATGCCCCCTGGTTCTAGTATTGTGAGAAAGAGAGAAAAATTTCTCTCTGTCAACATTTGGGGGACACCACTCCTTACATCTCTCCATTATGAGAATTTCCCATTTACACCCACTCTTTGCTTCCTGTTTCTCAACCAGTTTTTAATCCATAGGAGGACTTCCCTTCTTATTCCTTGATTGCTGAGTTTTCTCAATAGTCTCAGCAATCAAGGAATAAGAGGGGAAGTCCTCCTATGGATTAAAAACTGGTTGAGAAACCCATTGGGAAATTTCCCTGCAGGTTAAGTGGGCAGTCTTTCCATGAATTCGAAGAAGAATTTGGATTTATACCCTTTTTTCTTAGCCTTAAGGCAGTGGTTCTCAACCTTGGGGTTGGGACCCCTTTGGGGGTCGAACGACCCCTTTCACAGGGGTCGCCTAAGACTCTCTGCATCAGTGTTCTCCATCTGTAAAATGGATAAATGTTGGGGTTGTGGCTCACCACAACCTGAGGAACTGTATTAAAGGGACGCAGCATTAGGAAGGTTGGGAACCACTGCCTTAAGGTGTCTCAAAGCAGTTTACAAACTTGTAAACACAACAGACACCTTGTGAGGAAGGTGGGGATGAGAGAATGTCAAAGAACTGCAACTAGCCCAAGGTCACCCAGCAGGCTTCATATGGAGGAACAGCGTAACAAACCCAATTCACTCTCGTTAGAATCTACTGGTCTTAACCACTACACACACTGCTCTCTTTACCAACGATTGAGATTTAAAACCTGGATTAAATGTTCATCCTGACATCACCAATAGCCTGTGTTGATTTTAAAGCATGGTTTCTTCACTGCACTGCGCCGAGATGCACTGTGAAAAAGGCAAACTCTATGCTGGGGATCATTAGGAAAGGAATTGAGAATAAAACTGCAAGGATTGTCATGCCCTTATATAAAGCCGTGGTGCGACCGCACTTGGAGTACTGTGTCCAGTTCTGGTCGCCACATCTCAAAAAGGATATTGAAGAGATAGAAAAAGTGCAGAGAAGGGCAACGAGGATGATTGAGGGACTGGAGCAACTTCCTTAGGAGGAGAGGCTGCAGCGTTTGGGACTCTTTAGTTTGGAGAGGAGACGTCTGAGGGGGGATATGATTGAAGTCTATAAAATTATGCATGGGGTAGAAAAAGTTGACAGAGAGAAATTTTTCTCTCTTTCTCACAATACTAGAACCAGGGGGCATCCATTGAAAATGCTGGGGGGAAGAATTAGGACTGATAAAAGGAAACACTTCTTCACGCAACGTGTGATTGGTGTTTGGAATATGCTGCCACAGGAGGTGGTGATGGCCACTAACCTGGATAGCTTTAAAAGGGGTTTGGACAGATTTATGGAGGAGAAGTCGATCTATGGCTACCAATCTTGATCCTCTTTGGTTTGAGATTGCAAATGCCTTAACAGTCCAGGTGCTCGGGAGCAACAGCTGCAGAAGGCCATTGCTTTCACATCCTGCATGTGAGCTCCCAAAGGCACCTGGTGGGCCACTGCGAGTAGCAGAGACCTGGACTAGATGGACTCTGGTCTGATCCAGCTGGCTTGTTCTTATGTTCTTATGTTCTTATGCACAAGGGAAGACCGCAGGGTGTGCCTGAGCAAAGCAACAGGGTAGGTTCCTTCACACTCAGATTCGGTGTCAGCGTGTATCGACGCCTGAAATTCTACCAGAGTATTTTATTTTTCATGTCAGAGCAAGCTGTACTTGGATGACAGTTTCTGTCTGCAGGTGGGAAGCAGAAGGTGGGCTGTTCTGTACTTGATAAGCCGAACAAAAGAGCGATGTGTGTAACTGGGTGAACATGACTGGTGATAGAAGCGGAGATAGCTTGATATTTGTTATTCTGCTCTTCACTCTGCCGAGCTGCGTCGAGTGGTTGACTTATTTATTGATTAGATAGGACTGAAAATATTTAACAGACGTCCTTTTCTTCTCCTCACTCTGGACTAGCAGGGCTGTGTGTTTATTCCTGAAGCTGTGTTGGAAATAGAAGAAGAGTTTGGATTTATAACCCACTTTTCTCTACCGTTATGGAGTCTCGCAGTAGCTTACAATCACCTTCCCTTCCTCTCCCCATAGCAGACACCTTGTGAGGTTGGTGGTGCTGAGAAGTTCAGAGAGAATTGTGATAGGCCCAAAGTCACCCAGCAGGCTTCATGTGGAGGAACAGGGAATCAAACCCAGTTCTCCACATTAGAGAGAATGGGCTCTTAGCTTTTATATCACTAAATTACTCCACTGAATTAGAGCGATTCTCATAGATTGAGTTTATAAACTGCAGCCTTGGCCACTGTATGCAATGATGCCAGCACTCCCTTGAGAAACACACACACACACACACACACACACACACACACACACACACACACACACACACACACACACACACACACACACACACACACACACACACAGAGAGAGAGAGAGAGAGAGAGAGAGAGAGAGAGAGAGAGAGAGAGAGAGAGAGAGAGAGAGAGAGGCTCATTCCGCACATGCAGAATAATGCACTTTCAAACTGCTTTCAGTACTCTTTGAAGCTGTGCGGAATAGTAAAATCCACTTGCAAACAGTTGTGAAAGTGGTTTGAAAATGCATTATTTTGCGTGTGCGGAAGGGGCGAGAGAGAGAGAATGAGAGAATGAGTGAATATATATTATATTCCTGGTTCTTTAAATCCATTCATATAGGTTAGTACATTAAATTTAGGTACAAGGAATTCAGAAAGCACATTTGTGTATTTACAGTTTTGTTAAACATTCAATTGCTTGTTTACATCTTTGCGGTGTGTATGCAGGTGAACATAAGAAAACGTTGCTTCGCTGGGTGTTGACAGCCCCTGTAGCAATACAGTTGTCTACTTCTAGACTTGCCCTCATAGCTGCGAGCAGATTTGGATAAGAGAATCTGTTTTTCAGAATCTCCTGCCGCGTTTCCTGTCTTCTTCTGACGTCCCTTCTGCCTCGTGCAAGGCTTTGCTGCTAGTCTTCTGGCCTCTTCTTTTAGCCGCGAGTTCTCTCTGACTCCATCCAGGGATCACTGCACGGTCTCTAGCAGCCGTTCTTAAGGCAGCGGTCCAAGAAAACCGAAAGCGGCAGCCAGCCTTCTGTTACTTAAGGCAGAATATGTAGGAAATATGAAGCTGTGCCAGACGTCGCATGTAGCATCGCTCTTATGTTTCTATTTCTTTACCCTGCGATAGTCCCAGATTTCATTTCGATCCTGACTGAACAATGTGGCAATGATGACTTGCTGCTATTTTTTTTTTAACAGCTAAGCAGATGACACATCATTAATTTAACCACAATCTTCATAGGTCGGTTCTCTGCAGGTAACCTCGTAAATTACCGACAATAAGCTGCTATTGCGACTCTGCGAACGCAAATAAAAGAAATTGCGTGCCGTATTGTCCAGTTTATATCGATCTCTAAGCGATAAGCGGATTGATTTTACAATCGTGGCAGGACAGAATGGGGTGGGGGGAAGGCTGGGCATTTTGTTTCCAGTAAAGATAACATTGAAGAAATAATGAACTGCACATTGACAGTTCGGTTTTTAATGTTAAAAAGGTTATACTTCGTTATTACTTCAGTGTTATGGAACTAGAGATCGTATTGTGGGTTTGCTAACTGGAAATCGTATAGATCACCTTCCAAGTCTTTACGTGGACCTGGAAAATCACTACCAGTGGGGTGTAGGGTAAGGCAGGCCCGTCACTGACATTTTATAAAACAACAACAACAACAACAACAGTCTCCATATCTTGTCTTGCCTTCTCCTTCCTTCCCCTCAAAACTATGTGTAACCTCAGCTTGTGGGTTCTGTGGGGCAGAACTTGGAATGAGTTTGCAACAACAAATTTTAAAAACAAAATGGTTTATTTTTTTTAACATATAACATCAACATTTAGCATCACACTTCAAGGTCCTGTTCAGGTTTCACTTCAAGTCCTTCTAGTTACAGTCTACTGATACTGCCAAGTCCAATTCTTCCTGCAAGTGGGTTGGCTCCTGAAGACTCCAAGGGCTCGGTGAACAGGATTCAATATGATGAAGGTTTCCAGGAGAACTCTCACCCATTACAAACACAAAAAACCCTGAAACAATAAACTCCAACATTTACAACATAGCAAAAATAAACAACTGCCTTCCCAGTAGTTCCCAACAACATTGAAGTTACCTTAACAAGGTGTTAAGGGCTTATACCAATCAAGGTCCGAGTCTGGTAGCCTTGTCTCCTCCAAGCTACATGAGCTCTGCAGCCTCCTGCTCCACCCCTTTCTGGGTCAACCCATTCTGAGCATGGGGGTTACATATGCACATCATTGGGTTGCGCATTGGCATTTCCTTCATGATTCTGTAGAATATCCTTGACAGCAGAGGACTGTGCGCATTGCCCTTCAGCCTAGGCTGAGCCACTTACTTCCCACTTCTTACTTCCCAAGGGAGCAGCAGTGGCGTAGTGGACTCTAATCTGGAGGAACCAGGTGCACTCTAATCTGGAGGAACCAGGTTTGATTCCCCGCTCTGCCGCTTGAGCTGTGGAGGCTTAGCTGGGAAATTCAGATTAGCCTGTGCACTGTGCACTCCAACACACACCAGCTGGGTGACCTTGGGCTAGTCACAGTTCTTCTGAGCTCTCTCAGCTCACAGTTCTTCTGAGCTCTCTCAGCCCCACCTACCTCACAGGGTGTTTGTTGTGAGAGGGGAAGGGCTTATACCAATCAAGGAGTTTGTAAGCCTCTTTGAGTGAAAGGGGGGGATGTAAATCCAGCTCTTCTTCTTCTCTTCTTCTAAGGGCCATTTTGGGGTTAGGTTGCTTGAGCAGATAGGGAGGGAGCTGTGTCTTAGAGGCAGAGCATCTTCTTGGCATGTGAGAGGTCCTAGGTTCAATCCCTGGCAGCTCTGGTTAAAAGGCAGGTAAGAGATAACATGAAAGACTTCTACCTGCTTCCAGCCTGATTGGATAGCACTGACCTTGGTGGACCAAAAGTCTGGCAGTTTCCCGTTTTCATGTTTGTTCACGTTGAGATGTTCTTGGCACCCAGATTTTCTGCATTTGGTTTGGCATCAGGAGTGCCTTTCCTAGTGACATGCTTCCTGTCGCCCCAATTCTGAACTTTCCCAAGCATACCTACGTTTGGAGTGTTGTGGGGTTTCCGGGCTGAATGGCTGTGTTCTAGTAGCATTTTCTCCTGACGTTTTGCCTGCACCTGTGGCTGGCATCTTCAGGGGATCTGATGGTAGTAAAGCCAGTGGAGTATATATACCTGTGGAATGTCCAGGGTGGGAGAAAGAACCATTTGCCTGTTAACAAGTGTAAAGGGTGCAGTTAGCAAGCTTGATTTCCATGTGTTGGGTGGGATCCACCCGTTTAGCATGTGAGTAACCATGAAGGTAGCATAATCAATTAGTGAGGGCATCTGCATTGTAATAGCCTGGCCTTTTGATCCCTTTGATTTCCTACTGCCTAGAGTGGTGGGTGTTCTGGGTGGTCTTCACTAGCCCTTTGACTGCTTACTGCCTGGAGATATCCTTTGTCTGGGTGGTGTTCATTAGCACTGTTTTGATTCTAGCGTTTTTCAGTACTGGTAGCCAAATTTTGTTCATTTTCATGGTTTCTTCCTTTCTGTTGAAATTGTCCATGTTCTTGTGGGTTTCAATGGCTTCTCTGTGTAGTCTGACATAGTGGTTGTCGGAGTGGTGCAGAATTTCTGTGTTTTCAAATAATATCCCGTGCCCAGCTTGGTTTATCACGTGTTCTGCTATTGCTGATTTTTCCAGCTGAATTAGTCTTCAGTGCCTTTCATTGTCTTTGATTCGTGTCTGGGCTCTGCGGTTAGTGGTCCCTATGTAGACTTGTCCACAGCTGCACAGTAAGCGGTAGACTCCTGCAGAAGTTAGAGGATCCCTCTTATCCTTTGCTGAACATAGCGTTTGTTGAATCCAGCTTGAATGATGCTTGCTAATTACAAAACCCATTCTTGTCCCTTTCTTAATTTGCCCCTCTCAATCGACAGTTGATGGGGCAGATTAATCCCCATAGTCTCCCCACTGGGTAAGCCAATGACAGAATAGAATACAGCCTTCAGTTTTTCTCTCCAGTCCACTATTTTAACGTGGTTGACTGAAGCTCCCGGACGGGCACACCTTTCCATCACGACATAAGTCTCTGTAGTGGCGCAGAGGATGTTATATGTTTTCATCAGGTTTTGTGAAAGTTCAACACAAGATTGGGGGGGGGGGGGCGTCTCACATCACCGTTTGTGAACAACCCAGTGTACAAAAAAACCTCACATCACCCTTTTCATACAGCAGTGTGGTGTGTGGTTAACAGAGGTAGACTCTAATCTGGAGAATTGGGCTTGATTCCCCACTCCTCTGCCAGAGCAGCGGACTTTAATCTGGGAAACTAGATTTGTTTTTGCCTTTCCTCCACATGAAGCCTGCTGGGTGATCTTGGTCCAGTCACATTCTCTCTGAAATCTCTCAGCCTCACCTATCTCACAAGGTGCCTGTTGTGTGTGTGTGTGTGTTTGTGTGTGTGTGTGTAGCTGATTGTGAGCCAATTTGAGACTCCTTAAAGGAAGGGAAAAATGGGACATAAAAACCAACTCTTCTTCTCAAGGACAGATGTGAGGGGGAGAAGTGGGGGCAGTGGTGGGATTCAAATAATTTAACAACCGGTTGTTTACAAGCACCATTTTAACAACCGGTTCTGCCAAAGTGGTGTGAACCAGCTGAATCCCACCACCGAGTGAGGGTCTCAGTTGGGGGGGGGGGGGCGCTGACTCCCAGCAAATTTGATGACCTTCAGCTAAAAGCATCTAGTCATCCTACCCAAACTGTGAAACCACAAAATATTTAAAGATCCCCTTCCATATTCTTCGGTTTCCTCCAGAAGTTCCATTAAAGATTTTTTTTTTTGTTCAAGACAGAAAATGTACCTCCGGGATGAGCTTTATACTGGGTGATCTATTTGCAAGTAGCTGTATTTCCTTCTCTGTCAGAAATGGGCTCTCATTATCCATGTGCTCATCCCTTTTTCTGTAATATAATTGAATGAGCGGAGCTATAAATAATAGCTCTTTTTAGACATCCTCTCTGGGCAGAGGTGAAAATGTAGAGGGAAGGAAGGAAGGCACATCAGCAGAGGAGAACTCTGTCCCCAATCTCTGTGTGCTCACTGGAACATATGTCTGAAATTTCTGCATGCACGTGCAACTCTCTCTATTAGTTTGGGAACCCTGAAGTGTAGATATTTAATGCCGTTCACATATTTACGTATTGTTTCTCTGCAGCAATATGCACGAGAAAGTTCACAGTACAATGAAATAATCAACGACCTTCCCGCCTCCATAAATCTTATAACGGGTGATATATACCAAATCATTTTTAAAACAACAGCAGCAACTTAAAGCTAACCACACTGGGAAAAGCAAGCGAGTCAGCAAAAACAAATCACCCTTCTAGGAAGACACCAATCAACCAAATTAATAAGAAACTTGGTTGTTGCCGTTTTTAATGGGATATATATATATATATATATATATATTGGCATGGTGCTGGAAGCAGTTCAGCAATGGTGCTTGGTGCAGGGAGAAATCATTCGGATACTTTGGGTGGGAGGAAGATAACAGGTAAGGCTCTATCCTTTGTGACTATCCGGCTCATTCCGCACATACAGAACAATGCACTTTCAAACTGCTTTCAGTGCTATTTGAAGCTGTGCGGAATAGCAAAATCCACTTGCAAACAGTTGTTAAAATGGTTTGAAAACGCATTATTTTGTGTGTGCGGAAGGGGCCTCTGTTTCACTTGTGAAGGGAAGGGAATGTAAGGAAAAGCCTGACCTTTCTGCACGAATCCCGTAAAATGTTTCTAAAATATTTTCAGCTCCTCCCCCGCCCTTACAACAATGTATGTCTGCACTCAAAATGCATTCGGCTCTACAACATTGTCTTTTTAGAACAATACTGACTCTACAGGTCATGGGAAATCATATTAGCAATTACGATCAACCGACAGAGCCAAGTTTACTTTCATTTCTGTCATGAGCCCTGAACCTTAGGGAGTCTCACAGCTTACCTGTTCCTCTGGTGGGTGGAATCATCTGCCAGCCACAGACCCCCCAAATACCCTTGTGAACTTCCCTGAAATATGAGATAATTAGTACTTTGCGGAATGATGCTCAGTAACTCCACGGATGGCTTCTAAGTCACTGATTATCACTTTTTTAAGGACATTGGCAGACAGTATCCTCCCTATAGTGCAGCCCTGTACAACTTTTCAACTTCAAACAAAAAAGTGTCCATGGGAGAGAACACCCCTAGAAATTGATTAGTTTTGCCATTGGAGCACTTTTAAAGCACACATTAGGGCAAAAAATGTCCTGGGATGTTTTCTGAGAGTTTTGTTTCTTTTTGCAAATAAAAATTGATCCAGGGATGATGATGATGATGATGATGATGATGATGATGATGATGATGATGATGATGGTGGTGGTGGTGGTGGTGGTGGTGGTGGTGGTATTACTACTACTACTACTACTACTACTACTACTACTACTACTACTAGTAGTAGTAGTAGTAGTAGTAGTAGTAGTAGTAGTAGTAGTAGTAGTAGTAGTAGTGATGGACAGTGATGGTGAACCTTTTTGAGACCGAGTGCCCAAACTGCAACCCAAAACCCACTTATTTATCGCAAAGTGCCAACACGGCAATTTAACCTGAATACTGAGGTTTTAGTATAGAAAAAAACGGTTGGCTCCGAGGCACGCGTAACTCGGGAGTAAGATTGGTGATAGTTGGTGGCTGTGCTTTGGAGCAACTATGCAACACTTCGAATGTGTGAATCACGACCCTAGGACACTTTACTCAGAAGCAATCCCCATTGCCAGCAACTGAGCTTACTTTCAGGTAAAGGATCGCACTTTAGTTCTTCCCATGAAAATCAGTGGGGTTTAACAGCACTTTACAGGGTTACCTACACATTGTGCCCAGTGGCCCAGGTCAACTTAGATGTGCGGGGAAGGGATTTTCTGCCCCCCACCCCCACCCCATGACGAACTCTGTGCGCACGTGCCATTCACCACTACTGTACTAGGAGGAGAAGGAGGTGGTCGTTTGGATTTATATTCCACCTTTTTCTCCTGTAAGGAGACTCAAGGCAGCTTACAAACTCCTTCCCCTTCCTCTCCCCACAACAGACACCTTGTGAGGTAGGTGTTGCTGAACGAGTTCCGAAGAACTGTGACTAGCCCAAGGTCACCCAGCAGGAATGTAGGAGTGCAGGAACACATCTGGTTCACCAGATAAGCCTCTGCCACTCAGGTGGAGGAGTGGGGGATCAAACCCGGTTCTCCAGATTACAATCCACCTGCTCTTAACCACCACACCGCACCACACAACAGCATTATTGTAGTCAGTGTGTCAGTGGAAGCAATGGGGTTCATCTCAGGAACATTTACCTCATCTCAGATGTATGATCCCAATAACTTCCCAATGCTAAAAATATTAGTGATTAATAAGCGTATTTTTCTCCATATTCTGTGTTGGTTGTTTAGCCTCATGTGTGTGAAACACTCACTTCTTTTTGCCCCATGCATAGACTTCCTGGAGATTGGTGTGTTGGGGGTAGTGTATATATCATGAACATGGCATCTTTTAAATTATTCACATTTGTAATAGCTCAGAACTGACATAAATTTGCCACTACTCATTCATCCAATTATTTATTCAAAATATAACAGTTCTGGGTTGAGAGCCCAAATTGTTCTAAAATGAATAGGTGTGGGATTTGTACTGAAATGCTGGTATTTTGAAGCTTCAGAAAGCATCAGTAATTGGATTTAAGAACTGTGAACTTTAATTTCGGAGATTACCAGTCCCAAAGTGAACTTCAGCCTGTAGCTACAGGGCTGTGGGTATAAAGTTAATGATTGATATTTATTTCAGATTTCCTTGGAGTCACCATCTGTACTGTAAGATTCATTATTATTATTATTATTATTATTATTATTATTATTATTATTATTATTATTATTATTATATACATAACAACACAGCACAAGTGTCTGGAATTCATCTCTGAATATCGAGTCCTTCCCAAGGACCTAGGATATTAGAGGTATTTGCGTAGAATATGTGCAGTTCCTAGAAGTGCTGCTTTCTGCAGCATGTGGACTGATGTTCTGTCCAAGTTTAGGCTTTCCAGATGTTTTTCAAGATTTCTTGGGATTCCTCCTAGAGCACCGACTACTAGTGGGATTACTGTTGTTCTTTTTTGCCACAATCGTTCAACTTCAATTTGTAGGTCCTTGTATTTTGTGACCTTTATTATTATTATTATATTATTATTATTATTATTATTATTATTATTATTATTATTATTATTATTATTATTATTATTAATGTCCAATTTGATATCTGCTGCAAGTTAAAAATCCAGTTTATGTTATTTGCAGGATACTGGAACTTGTGCAGGGTTTCACACAACTTTTCCCTCTTTTAATCTGTGCACATTATACTTGTATACACCAGGAGTCCTGAACGTGGTGCCTGCCAACACCGTCTCTGGTACCCACAAGTGTTTTGAAGAAATGGGTGGGACCAAGTAGAGCTTCTGCCCAGCAAAGTTTCTGATTGACTATAGGAGATTGGACTAGCTGTGCAGATTTGTAACAATACTGCTTTGGCAGCAGCTCACAGCACAGCACAAAAGCCTTCACTGTGTGTCTGAAGGTAAACTGTGGCAATCATTTGGCATCACCTCCTGCGGCAGCCATTTTTAGCGGCCATTTTTATTGCTGCACCCAGAATGCTCTGTTAGAATTTCAAATGTGCCTGCCAGCTCAGAAAGATTGGGGACCCCTGGAACAGAGGTGGGATCCAGCCAGTTCTCACCAGTTCCTGAGAGTGGGTTACTAATTATTTGTGTGTGCCGAGAGGGGGTTACTAATTGGGTCTGCTTTTCCGTTAGAAATTCCATTAGCTCCAAAAATCATCAAGTCCTGTTGTTTCCTATGTGGCTGGTTAGCAAAGGTAGAAAACAGGATAATTCTCCCTGTTGGGCTGTTTTAAAAACATGTTTTAGAAATATGGTAAAGTTCCTTGTTTAAGGAAAGTGTCCTTCTTTTGATTTCTAGAAACAAAATTAAGTATTTGAAAGTATTAAGTATTTGACAGGCAGTCAATTAGAGGAGAAGTAGTTGTTTCTGTTGGCAGTAGACGACAGGACTTGCTATAATGAGTTAAAATTATGGACAGAAAGATACCAGAAAGAAATTAGGAACTTTTTTTTACAGTAAGAGTTTTTTACAGTAACAGAGAAATTATTAATGCCCCGCCCCCGGAATGCCCAGCCACGCCCCTGTCGTGCCCTGCCCAGCCCCATTGGCGGTATGCCACATTTTGAATCCCACCACCATGGGAACCTGTTACTAGAATTTTTGGATCCCACCACTGCCCTGGAATACACCATTATTACTTCACCATTAGTACTTCACTGTGTGCTTCACTCCGGCAAGGTGTTTAAAGAGAGTATACACAAGTAAATATTTGAAATGAGTAGCGGGGATGTGTGGCACTCTGAATGAGAATGTGCTTCCCCTTCACTCCTTTGTCACACACAAATTACTTCTAAGTTCCAGTGTGAAGCTGTCAAAGTTTGTTTTGAGTTTACTCTGGAGTGGCTTTCCCATGATGAGGATTGTTCGCTGGCTGCAGCCCTTCTCTCGCACACGTAACATCCAGATTTGAGTACATTATACTCAAAGATTGTCATGCCCTTATATAAAGCAGTGGTATGACTGCACTTGGAGTACTATGTTCAGTTCTGGTCACCACATCTCGAAAAGGATATCGAAGAGCTAGAAAAAGTGCAGAGAAGGGCAACAAGGATGATTGAGGGACTGGAGCACCTTCCGTATGAGGAAAGGCTGCAGCGTTTGGGACTCTTTAGTTTGGAGAGGAGACACGTGTGATTGGTGTTTGGAATATGCTGCCACAGGAGGTGGTGATGGCCACTAACCTGGATAGCTTTAAAAGGGGATTGGATAGATAAGATGAAATTTTATCTCAATTTTAAGGTGGACAATGAAATTTTATCTCAATTTTAAGGTGGACAATGAGGAAAGGGAAATTGCTGAAGACTTTCTGTCCTTGGCTACATCATCCACCAAAAGGGAGACACTAATCAAGAAATCAGGAGGAGATTGAGACTGGGGAGGGCAGCCATGAAACAGTTAGAAAAGATTCTTAAGTGCACGGATGTGTTGCCAGCAACCAAGCTCACGTTAATTCATGCTATAGAATCCCCTATTTCTGTGTAGGGATGTGCAAGTTGGACAATGGAGAAAGTTGACAGGGGTAATAATGACAAAAGCTGTTAGGGGTTACAGTAACTCAGTCTGTGCTGACCTGCCCTTGAAACTGCTCTGGAAACTTCACTGATCCAGAATGGAGCCACTGGGGTACTCACTGGGAGTACTTAAGACCTGTGCTCTACTGGCTGAACTGGCTGCCAGTTGAATTCTGAATCTTCTTCAAGGTTATGGTATTTACCTTTAAGGCCTTGAGCAGCCAGGTGCTACCTCTAACAACCCTTGGAAAGTAGACTTGGACTTCCTTTAAATTCTTTCCTCTCTGTGAAAGCCTGAGCCAGAGCCTCCTTCCCTACTGAAAGGGGCACAGCTACCTTGTATATATCCAGAATTGATTGCTACAAAAACATTACGTGGGTCTGCCCTTGAAGACTATGCCGAGAGCCCTTCTCAAGGTGTGAAGCTAAAGCAGCCAACCAGAAGAACTGCCCACCCATCCCTTTGATAAACACCTGGAAAAGAGTTTTGAAGCGCTATGATGCCTAAGGGCACTTCATTAGGAAGTGGTGCCATACGTCCATGAATTGTTGAATCTTTACAATGAAACTAGACATTCTGCTGGCCAGATAACCACAATCGGTTGTGAAATATGGATAACATATAAATACTTTTTCTTGTCCAGCCGTCCAAAGTTCCCATGAAAGAGAAAAGCAGAGCCAGGGCGGAGAAGGAAGGAATGTTACGTGGCGTAGGAGGTTAAGAGCTTGTGTATCTAATCTGGAGGAACCGGGTTTGATTCCCAGCTCTACCGCTTGAGTTGTGGAGGAATTCAGAATAGCCTGTACACTCCCACACAAGCCAGCTGGGTGACCTTGGGCTAGTTAGCTGGGTGACCTTGGGCTAGCCAGCTGGGTGACCTTGGGCTAGTCACAGCTCTTCTGAGCTCTCTCAACCCCACCCACCTCACAGGATGTTTGTTGGGAGGGGGGAGGGCAAGGAGATTGTCAGCCCCTTTGAGTCTCCTGCAGGAACATAAGAACATAAGAACTAGCCTGCTGGATCAGACCAGAGTCCATCTAGTCCAGCACTCTGCTACTCGCAGTGGCCCACCAGGTGCCTTTGGGAGCTCACATGCAGGAGGTGAAAGCAATGGCCTTCTGCTGCTGCTGCTCCCGAGCACCTGGTCTGCTAAGGCATTTGCAATCTCAGATCAAGGCGAATCAAGATTGGTAGCCATAGATCGACTTCTCCTCCATAAATCTGTCCAAGCCCTTTTTAAAGCTATCCAGGTTAGTGGCCATCACCACCTCCTGTGGCAGCATATTCCAAACACCAATCACACGTTGCGTGAAGAAGTGTTTCCTTTTATTAGTCCTAATTCTTCCCCCCAGCATTTTCAATGAATGCCCTCTGGTTCTAGTATTGTGAGAAAGAGAGAAAAATTTCTCTCTGTCAACATTTTCTACCCCATGCATAATTTTATAGACTTCAAAATCATATCCCCCCCCTCGTGACGTCTTCTCTCCAAATTGCAAAGAGTCCCAAAGCGGCTGAAGCCTCTCTCCTCATAAAGGAAGGTGCTCCAGCCCCTCAATCATCCTCGTTGCCCTTCTCTGTACTTTTTTCTATCTCTTCAATATCCTTTTTGAGATGTGGCGACCAGAGACTGGACACAATTGCTCCAAGTGCGAATTCGCACCACGGCTTTATATAAGGGCATGACAATCCTTGCAGTTTTATTATCAACTCCTTTCCTAATTATCCCCAGCATAGAGCTCTTGCCTTTTTTCACAGCTGCCATGCATTGAGTGGACATTCCCATGGAACTATCAACTAAGACGCCTAAAATCCCTTTCCTGGTCTGTGACTGATAGCACTGACCCCTGTAAAGCGTGTAATGTGAAGTTTGGATTTTTTGCCCCTATGTGCATCACTTTACATTTTAGCTACATTGAACTGTCATTTGCCATTTCTGAGCCCACTCACCTAATTCCTATCAAGGTCAGCTTGGAGCTCTTAGCAATCAACCCTTTGTGGTTCTCACCATGCTACATAATTTGGTATCATCTGCCAACTTGGCCACCACGGCTTACCTACCCCTACTTCCAGGTCATTTATGAATAGGTTAAAGATGACTGAGGTCCCATCACGGATCCTTGGGGGGACAATTCCACTCCCTACATCTCTCCATTGTGAGAACTTCCCATTTATACCCACCCTTTGTTTCCTGTTCCTCAACCAGTTTTTTTAATCCATAGGAGGACTTCCCCTCTTGTTATTCCTTCATTGCTGAGTTTTCTCAACAGTCTCTGAGTGAGGAACTTTGTCAAAAGCCTTTTGGAAAATCCAAGTAGACAATGTCCACTGGTTCCCCTTATCCACATGCCTGTTTACACCCTCAAAAGAACTCTCTAGTAAGTTTGTAAAAGACAGGATCTTACCTCTGCAAAAGCCATGCTGACTCTTCCTCAGCAGGTCTTGCTTTTCTACATGTTTTATAATTTTATCTTTAATGATAGATTCTACTAATTTACCAGGAACAGATGTCAAACTGACTGGCCTGTAATTTCCTTGGGTCCCCCCTAGAAATCCCTTTCTAAAAGATTGGTGTGACATTGGCCATCTTCCAGTCTCTCAGTGGAATGGAACCTGATTTCAGGGATAAGTTGCATATTAATGTGAGAACATCAGCAATTTTCATGCTTGAGCTCTTTAAGAACTCTTGGATGAATGCAATCTGGAGGCCAGGGATTTGGTAGCATTTAGTTTATCAATGGCTGCCACATGAACTTCTCTTCCTTGTCTACCATTATCTTCGCTTCAGTTCCTCGGATCTCACCTCCTAAGAAGCTTGGTTCAGGTGCAGGGAATTTTTCCTCACCTCCTCTTGGGTGAAGACAGATGCAAAGAATTCATCTCAGCTTCTCTGCAATCTCCTGTCATCTCTTTAGCACACCTTTTGTTCCTTCATCATCTAACGTGGCCTGCAGCTTCCCTAGCTGGCTTCCCTGCTTTTGATGTATTTAAAGAACTGTTTGTTGCTGGTCTTGATGTTCGCAGCCATGCGTTCCTCATAATCCTTTTTTGCCTCCCTTACAGCTAACTTGCTTCTCTTTTTCCACCATTTGTAATTTTTCTGGTATTCTTCATCAGTTAAGTTGGACTTCCATTTTCTAAAAGACATCTTTTTTTTTTGCTAATAATTTCCTCAACCTCCCTTGTTAACCATGGTGGCTTTCTTTTGGTCTGGGCACTGCCTTTCCTATTACAATGGAACACTTCTTCCAGCTGAGCTTTTAACACTGTGTTTTTAAATAACCTCCAAGCATCTTGGACATTTTTGACTCTCTTGATTTTCCCTTTCAGCTTCCTGCGCACTATCCCCCTCATCTTTGAGAAATTTCCCTTTCTGAAGGCAAATGTAACTACATTAGTAGTTGTCACTTGTCTGCATGCAGAGATACTTGGAATTTCTGACAGCATTGTGGTCGCTGTTCCCTATCGGCTCAACAACACTGGGACTTCCCGCGCACCAGGTCCTGGGTCCCACACATAGAATTAGATCTAGGATCACCTCTCCCCTGGTTGGTTCTCTGTACAACCACATCTGCTCTAAGCCACAGTCATTTAGCATATCCAGGAATGTTCTCTCCTTACTATGACCTTGAACATGCATTTTTTCCAGTTTATATAGGGGATAGTTAAAATCGCCCATTACCAACGACATTATTTTTTGCTTCTTTGTTGGCCCTCTCTCAATTTCTTTTTTTTTTCCATCTCAGAATCCTCTTGTTAGCGCTTTGGTCAGGAGGACGATAATATATTCCTAATGTTAAACTGTGCTGCACCCACTCTGGTAGCGTGATAATATCCACAGTGCTTCTGTAGAGGAATCAGCTCCCCTGCATTGTCTATTTTATGTGACACTATGCTCTCTTTTGGATGTAGAGGGCCACCCCACCCCCAATACGCTCTCTGTCCTATCCTTCCTGTAGAGGCCTGTAACCTGGGATAACAGCATCCCACTGGTTCTCTCTCATTCCACCATGTCTCTGTGATGCCCACTATACTGGGTCCAATGTCCTCCTTCAAAACTCTGTACTCCAGTTCCCCCCATTTTAGATCGTAATGCTTCTACTTCATTAGGCATAGAGACACTTGTATACTCTGTCTCTGTCCCTAACCTGGGGATTTATGTGTTTTGCCCTCCAGCCTTTTGCTATGCTCCTTCGCTTGTGTATGTGGGTTGATTTAGAAAAACCTCCCTCTCTGTCTGCATCTCCACATGGACTCTGTATTCTCGAACCAAGTCACCTCAGCTCCTGTCGGCTTTCCCCCAAGGATCAGCTCTTCTAAAAGCTGTTCTGCCACCTTTTTTAATGTTGAGCGCCAGCAGCCTGGTTCCCTCTTTGGTTAAAAGATGAAGCTCCGTCTCTTTGTGTACAGGCCTGCCTTATCCCAAAGAGGTTCCCCAGTTCCTGACAAATCTGAAACCCTCTGCCTTACACCACCTTCTCATCCACGCATTGAGACCCTGTATCTCCGCTTGCCTAGCTCGCCCTGCTTGGCGTGGAACAGAGTAGCATTTCGGAGAATGCCACCTTGGGGGTCCTGGATTTTAACCTGTTTCCTAGCAGCCTAAATTTAGCTTCCAGAACCCCCGGCTACATTTCCCAATGTCATTGGTACCAATGTGGACCACCACTGCTGACTCCACCCCAGCACTGTCTAACAGCCTATCTAGACGAAGCGTGACATCCGCAACCTTCGCACCAGGCAGGCAAGTCACCATGCGGTCATCACGCCTGTCACAAACCCAACTCTCTATATTCCTGATGATCGAATCACCCACTACAAAGAGCCCCCCACCTCCCCGAGGGGTATCCTCAGTGCGAGAGGATATCTGACCACCAGCTAAGGAAGGGGTCCCATCTAAGGGAGCATCTTCCACCTCCTCAGACTGGCACCCTCTGTCACCCAGACTCTCATTCTCCATGACATCTGAAGAGATGTCACGATGGGAGTGGGACCCGGCTGTTAGGTCCCTGAAAGCCTTGTTTGTTGCCCTCTCTGCCTCTCTCAGCTTCTCCAGGTCTGCCACCTTGGCTTCAAGAGAACGGACACGTTCCTTGAGTGCCAGGAGCTCATTGCAGCGAGGGCACACCCACGACTTCTGTCCTAGTGGCAGATAGTCATACATGTGACACTCAGTGCAAAACACTGGCAAGCCCCCATCCCCCTGCTGGCTTCCTGCCTTCATATCTATTTTTGTTTTGATATTCAAATACTGATTTTAATTAGTGCCTCTCTCTTAAGGTTTCTATACCTTCTACTATCCCTTAAAATATGTTCTTATTTAGTAAAACACCTGCGCGCGCCGTGAGGCGCGCGCCGCTGGTTCCAGAGACTAACTGACAAGATTTAAAATTTGAGAAGCCCCACCCCTTCAGCAGCCTCCACCAATCAGCAGCCCCACCCCTTCAGCAGCCTCCACCAATCAGCAGCCCCAGGACAAGGAGAAAAAAAGAGAAAACCCCTGTTTAAAATACACTATTTAAAAGATGTGGCTTTGAGAAAAGCCCTCTGTAAGGAAAAAGCAGAGCTAACTCAGCCCTTTCTGGCTCACTCAGCCCTTGTTTCTGGCCCACTGCTGTTCTCCTCTGCTCCTCTCCTCTGCTGGTTCCAGAGACTAAGGAGAGAAAAGGGGGATATAAATCCAAACTACTCCTCCTCCTCCTCCTCCTCCTCCTCCTCCTCCTCCTCCTCCTCCTCCTCCTCCTCCTCTTCTTCTTCATCTTCTTCTTCTTCTTCTTCTTCTTCTTCAACCCATCCTAAGAACTAAATCCCCCCCTAATGCTGAATCCCATCCCCCATCAGTGAGTCCTAGTTTTCACTTCACTGCCAAGATAAAGTGGGGTATCTTGCCCTCATTTCTCAACAAGGGTTTGCCTGGATAAAGCCAAGCCGAGGTCATTTTTAATCTCTTCGGTGTCTCTCATTACCTGAGGGAATATTACTTATCACTTTTGGTAATGACAAGCTTGCATTTACCACTCTCTGTGGGAAGTTTTCTGTTATAGAGGAGACTGTGCTGGGATGGAAAAGGGAAATAGAACTTCAGGTGCCTTAGGAAGGATGAGGGTCACTGTCCCAGCCCTTTTTAAAGCTATCCAGGTTAGTGGCCATCACCACCTCCTGTGGCAGCATATTCCAAACACCAATCACACGTTGTGTGAAGAAGTGTTTCCTTTTATTAGTCCTAATTCTTCCCCCCAGCATTTTCAATGAATGCCCCCTGGTTCTAGTATTGTAATTTCTCTCTGTCAACATTTTCTACCCCATGCATAATTTTATAGACTTCAATTCATATCCCCCCTCAGATGTCTCCTCTCCAAACTAAAGAGTCCCAAACGCTGCAGCCTCTCCTCATAAGGAAGGTGCTCCAATCCTTCAATCATCCTCGTTGCCCTTCTCTGCCCTTTTTCTATCTCTTCGATATCCTTTTTGAGATGTGGCGACCAGAACTGAACACAGTACTCCGAGTGCGGTCACACCACGGCTTTATATAAGGGCATGACAATCTTAGCAGTTTTATTATCAATTTCCTTTCCTAATGTTCCCCAGCATAGAGTTTGCCTTTTTCACAGCTGCCATGCATTGAGTTGACATTCCCATGGAACTATCAACTAAGACGCCCAAATCCCTTTCCTGGTCTGTGACTGATAGCACTGACCCTTGTAGTGTGTATGTGAAGTTTGGATTTTTTGCTCCTATGTGCATCACTTTGCTTTTTGCTACATTGTTCCCTTCTCTAAACTCACGCCCCATCCCTCCGGTTATCATTGTTTTGTCTATGTGATGAAATTATTATTGATTCATTGTTAATTATTGTCTGCTGCGGGAGCTTGCTGGGAGGGGGAGAGGCTGGCAGGGCGAGGAAACCTTTCTCCTACCAGTGCTGACACACCGCCTCCTTTTGCAATGAGGTAGAATAGCACAAAGGGCTTCCTCTGGACCGTCTGGCCCCAAATCCCTCCTACAGACCCGCACACTGAGACTGCCGCGTTTTCCTCATGCTCTGGGTCGGTAAAAAGAGGAAGTGGATTGGAGCCATCAGGGAGGCAAGTAGACGAACCTGCTAACAGGCAGTGGTGGGATTTCAACAACCGGTTCGCCGAACTACACACAAAAAATTAGCTAGGGGTTCTAGCGAACCGGTCTGAACCGACTGAATCTCACGTCTGGGTAGCAGCCTTTTCAGAAAATGAGCTTCTCCAGAACTGCAGAGTTGTCGCCTGTTGTGAGGGATGTAGTCATGATTTAGAGAACACTTATTTGAATCAAGGACCCCCTTGGCATAGAGGGGTAAGCTGCAGTACTGCAGTCGAAAGCTCTGCTCACGACCTGCGTTTGATTCTGGAGGTTGGTTTCAGGTCACCAGCGCAAGGTGGACTCAGCTTTCCCTCCTTCTGAGGTAAATAAAATGAGTACCTATATTGCTGGGAATAAAGTATCCAGATTGTCTGGAAGAGGCAATGGCAAACTGCCCTGTAAACAGTCTGCCTCGTAAATATTGTGATGTGACGTTACTCCATGGGTCAGTAATGACTTGGAGGGTGCACACAAGACTACCTGTGTGACTCTTGGGACTCTGTGTGACTCTTGGGACTCTTTAGTTTGGAGAGGAGACGTCTGAGGGGGGATATGATTGAAGTCTATAAAATTATGCCTGGGGTAGAAAATGTTGACAGAGAGAAAATTTTCTCTCTTCTCACAATACTAGAACCAGGGGGCATCCATTGAAAATGCTGGGGGGAAGAATTAGGACTAATAAAAGGAAACACTTCTTCACACGTGTGACTGGTGTTTGGAATATGCTGCCACAGGAGGTGGTGATGGCCACTAACCTGGATAGCTTTAAAAGGGGCTTGGACAGATTTATGGAGGAGAAGTCAATTTATGGCTACCAATCTTGATCCTCTTTGATCTGAGATTGCAAATTCCTTAGCAGACCAGGTGCTCGGGAGCAACAACGGCAGAAGGCCATTGCTTTCACCTCCTGCATGTGAGCTCCCAAAGGCACCTGGTGGGCCACTGCGAGTAGCAGAGAGCTGGGCTAGATGGACTCTGATCTGATCCAGCTGGCTTGTTCTTATGTTCTTACCTTTACCTTTAATCTGAAATAAGGTCCAGGGCACAACCTAAATTATGTCGATACATCTGCCTTTAGTTTAGTTTGTCTGGTGGCCCCGTGACTCCCTTCCTTCAGTCTGTAATGTCTTGCAGTCCCAATCTGGGAGCTTGAGATGTTTTAAGAGGTTGTATTTAGCTTGAACTTTCCAGAATCATGGGACGACAACAGTCATCTTCAAGGCTGGTTCTCTGGGATAAGAGAAGGAAAAAATTCACACTGGGATCTGTAGTAGGATAAAAACAGTGGCCTATTATATGGTGCAGCTCTTGTCATGATTGAGAGGAGGTGACTGGGGAAGGAAAGCCAAGGGTTTGGGACAGCAGGTTGCCTTCCTGCACCGCTTGTGATTTGCCAAGCTGCTCACTGGAAGAGAGGCCAAACTGGGATCTGCTGAAGGGTTGAGCAGGATGCAGTCATCTTTTCAAGGGTTGAGGAACCCTTGGAGATGACATCATCATCATCATCATCATCATCATTTTGACATGCTCTACTTAAGGGGGGAATTGCTGGACAAGGTTGCCAGGTCCAGGTGTGGAAGGTCCTGGGGGTTTGAGGGCAGAGGGTGGAGAAAGCAGGGACCTCAATGGAGGCAATGTCATCACATCCATTCTCCAAAGCAGTCATTGGGTGATTCCGCACATGAGTAAAATAGGTTCGACCCAGCTCCCTGAGATGGGTACTGACCTAGGTCAAAGCCATTGTTGTTCCCCACTGCAACCAGCTTGATCCCAGCTCGGAGGGCGGAATCATCCTGTGCCTCTTCGCCGCTCCGTTCCGATTGGCTACTGTTCTACGGCCGTGTTCCGTCTATCCTCACATCCGCGTTACCTTAAAAAAAAAAAACTGCCCACGAGGAATGGAGGGACAAAGGTAGGCGTTTTTTGATTGAAGCCCATCTGTACAGCATGCCCGAAACACTCTTAAAGGCCATATGATTGGCTGAATGGGGGACTCCTGGCACCAGAGATTCTGCACTTTACTGGAATCAAGCTGAGTTCGAGCGTGGTTCCCTGAAAAAGTAGTAGTTCCCAACTGGAGTCGGAAATTTGACCATTACACGGGGCGAAGCTGGTACAAAACCACGTCGATCCCAGTGGTTGTGCGGAGCACTTAGGTCGAACGCAGCTCGAACTTAGGTCGATAATGCAAGTGCGGAATCGACCATTTTCTCTAAGAGAACTGGCCTTTGCAGTCTGCAGATTGGTTGCAATTCAGGTGATCTCCAGGCCCCACCTGGATGTTGGTAACCCTAACCCCAAAGACCAAGGCAGACTCGAGGCACCTTCTTTTCTTCATGTGTTTTGTATTTTCATACACTGGCTTGTATTCTGCCTCTATGCTTAGCAATATATGAAGCCAGCCACTAGTATAAAGAGGGTACCGCTGGCAGAGAAGCTGTTTCTGTCCAATGGAAGATCCTCGGTCTGGAGGAAGATTTCCAGCATTGCTGAGCAAAGCAACAAGATATGTTTTAAGCAGAGTTCAGTTTGAGTCTATAAATGACCAGTCAAATAATCAATGTAATAAGAAATGCATGATATATCTTATAAAGCTGTAAAGAAAGTGGTCTACATCATTTTCTGGTTTTTTTTTTAAATCTATTTTGTATCTGTTTACTCTTTAATTTTTTTTGTGTGTAGCTGGACATGTAGAACTCCTTATTTTACAAAATGCCTCCAACAGCATGTTGGAATAAACTATGCTGGGCAGTAGGCCCTCCAGCTCTCTATGTATTATTTGAAAATGTGTAAAATAAAAAAGGTAAACAGTAAACAAGATTTTACCCTTTAGAAAATCCAAACATAGGAGGTCACCCATCACTGCCATAAATAGGTGTCGTATACTGTGGACTGTAAAGCAGAGAAATCACATCGAATGGCATAACATTTAGCTAGACCAATAAAAAGGTGCATTTTCCAGGAGGCTGCGTAACACGAGATTCATTTTCGGTATAAGAGACAAAAGAATACCACTTAGTGTGAAGCATCAGGTTTGGACATCGCCCGGGGAGCTGATTTTGATGGATGGCTGTTTCCATGGTTACCCAGGCCCACGCCCTTGCTGCGCTGAGTTGCTAGGCTTGGGTATCTTTTTGGTTTTATATAACACTCCTTGCTTGTGCTAATATACATTCCCCTCAGAATACATTTCCGAGCAAAGCAGATGTTTCCAGTTGAAATGTTAGGATAAGTATTTGCGTTTGGCATCCCCGTGGCTGCCAGAAATTCTATTAACCTTGCAAAAAGCAAAACTCTCTCTCTCTCTCTCTTTGCTTGCCTTGTTTATTCACACACATTAGGTTTGATTAGAAACCCTTAAAAACCAGAGGTAAAAGCATCCAGCATTCTGAGGGTATGTGCTTTTTTTCCCCTTTCTTTCTTAAAAGGGAGAGAGAGAACAAAAAACAGCAATCCTGGCATTTTTCCTATCCTTGATGTAATTTCAGATGTAACTTCATAAAATGAAGGGAACGAATAGACAAGAAAATTGCAGCCACGCTGGCCCTGGGGCTTTGTATTCCTGGAACCTTTCAATATATTCCAATAATTTAATGGTGATCTTTAAAAATGAAGAAATATGCGGTGTTTAGCTTCGGGTGCGTGAGATCTGTCCTTGTCCGGCTTAATTTAAATCTGGCCTTGTAAGGTGAACCCCAAAATTGTGATTTTTTGAAAGGCCTCTCTGCTAAGCCGAAACCTACAGAGAAAAACTTTGAAAAGCATTTTATTTTCTGAAAAGCATTCTTTTTGCAAACACGCTAAGATGCCCTGACCGCAAACTTCTTGCCTTGCAGAGACCAAGCTTATCTATATCCTGTACTAGAGGTGTCAAAACCACGAGGTTTCTCTTAGAAATACTCTTTAATGTTGTGTTCTTGTGATTCTCAGAAAAGCCACCTGCACTCTTCTCCTCCTGACCCCCTCCCTAGGGAGCCTTGCTTCATGGTTATCTGACATGTAGCTATCTCAAAACTGGGACCCTCGTACCTTCGGAACCGCATTACCCCATATGTCCCGAGTCGACCTCTGCGCTCAGCAGAGGCCAATTTACTGGAGATCCCTGGCCCCTCAATGATGCGGCTGGCCTCCACTCCGAGGGCCAGCCAGGCCTGCGGACTCTGGCCCCTGCCTGGTGGAACACTCTACCACCAGCTGTCCAGGCCCTGCGGGACCTTGGAGAGTTCCGTAGGGCCTGCAAGACCGAATTGTTCCACCGGGCCTTCGGAGAGACCAGCCGCTGAAAGAGATTGCCCTGCTTTCCATCCTCCCCTGCTGTATAGGGTCCCTAACATCATGAGGGACCCATCACTCTTCTTGGGAGGGTTGCATATGGGTTCGTGGGATACTGTTTTAGAATGAAAATTTTAAACTTTTATATATTTATGTTTATATATGCTTTTATATTGTTCACCGCCCTGAGCCCTTTGGGGATAGGGCGGTATACAAAATCAAATAATAAATAAATAAATAAATAAATAAATAAATAAATAAATAAACAAACTGGTCGCCAACCCACGTATACCGGAAAGCACCCAAATTTAGATAAGACATAGACAGGAGGAAAGAGGTGAAGCACTAATTAGCCAATCATTTATTCAATGATGCTTGTTGACATACCAGTATATAACCCAATGTATTGCTGCAAAACGGGGTCCTGGACCCAACTAGATCTAGTTGTAAGAGCTCTGGTAATAAACTTTCACTGATTTTTCAACCATTTGCCTTTTTGCAACTGAATCGCGTGGTCTTGTGACTGACACTCAAGGGGCAGAGTTGTCAGCCTCAGCCACAGAAATCTACTTCCTTTCCCAAAGCTTCACACGTGAACATTAACAGAGGGTCTCTGAGCATGTGCGAAGAACCTCTTTCAACCCATTCCATTACCATTTCCAGTTTGCAAAAAAGAAAATAATCAGCTAGCAAATCATAACCCCTTGCTGTTTGTATGCTAACTTCAGGCGGTGTTGTATTTCACTGTGGCCCTCTCTGCACGGGGCCGTTTAACCCAGAACAGGGCTGGGATTTACAGCGTTTTGGATGGGAGCTTTGCATGGCTCCCGCCCCTAATTCAGCCCTGCCCCGGGTTAAATGGCGAAACCTGTGATATTCGAGTATTGAGCGATCCACGGTTTCTTTTACAATAACCTGGGTTGCAGCTGCACCTGGCGAGGGGCCTGGGTGGAAGGCTCCGCTTTTGGGCGTGCTTTTTTTTTAAAAAAAAAAACTCACCTTCTCTGCTGCGCAGCTCCGCAGGAGAGGATGACTGGCCCTCCAACCCCTGAGGCATCGCCGTGGCCGTGGGGGCCTGTCCCCTCATCCCTGCGGAGCTGTGTAGGGGAGAGAAGGTGGGTTTCAAAAAAAGGACGTGCCTCCGTGTGGAGGTGCATCCATGAGCCGCAGCAGCTCCTGGCTGCCTGCACAGAAGCAAGCGAATGGGCCTGCAGGAAGGGCCTGTGTTTGCCGGTTCATTCCTACGACCCAATTTCTGGACTCCTCACAAAAGAGCTTATTGGAGATAGCTAGGGCTCAGGCAGAAAAACTGGCCAAGCAGCGATTGCAGAATACAGAGATTCAACAGAAGAAGAAGAGTTGGATTTATATCCCTCCTTTCTCTCCTGCAAGGAGACTCAAAGGGGCTTACAATCTCCTTGCCCTTCCCCCCTCACAACAAACACCCTGTGAGATAGGTGGGGCTGAGAGAGCTCAGAAGAAAAAGAAGAAGAAGAGGAAGAGGAAGAGGAGGAGGAGGAGGAGGAGGAGGAGGAGGAGTTTGGATTTATATCCCCCCTTTCTCTCCTGCAGGAGACTCAAAGGGGCTTACAATCTCCTTGTCCTTCCCCCCTCACAACAAACACCCTGTGAGGTAGGTGGGGCTGAGAGAGCTCAGAAGAAGAAGAAGAAGAAGAAGAGGAGGAGGAGGAGGAGGAGGAGGAGGAGGAGGAGGAGGAGTTTGGATTTATATCCCTCCTTTCTCTCCTGCAAGGAGACTCAAAGGGGCTTACAATCTCCTTGCCCTTCCCCCCTCACAACAAACACCCTGTGAGATAGGTGGGGCTGAGAGAGCTCAGAAGAAAAAGAAGAAGAAGAGGAGGGAGAGGAGGGAGGAGGGAGGGAGGAGGAGGGAGGGGAGGGAGGAGGAGGAGGAGGAGGAGGAGGAGGAGGAGGAGTTTGGATTTATATCCCCCCTTTCTCTCCTGCAGGAGACTCAAAGGGGCTTATGATCTCCTTGCCCTTCCTCCCTCACAACAAACACCCTGGGAGGTAGGTGGGGCTGAGAGAGCTCCGAGAAGCTGTGACTAGCCCAAGGTCACCCAGCTGGCGTGTGTGGGAATGTACAGGCTAATCTGAATTCCCCAGATAAGCCTCCATATCTCAGGCAGCAGAGCGGGGAATCAAACCCGGTTCCTCCAGATTAGATACACGAGCTCTTAACCTCCTACACCACTGCTGCTCCAGAACTGTGACTAGCCCAAGGTCACCCAGCATGTCATGTGTTGGAGTGCACAAGCTACGTCACACAGGATCTGATTTAAGACGGCACTGAAAGATAGATATATCCTGGCCCCACCTCCTACCTTTTAACCCTGGAGGTTAGCAAGCTGAGGAGAGTTTTTACACTTTCCAGACGTGATGCCGTCACCTTTGCTCTATTAGTCAAATCAAGTCAATCTTTATTGGCATATTGTCAAAAAAGACAGACAAAAATTCTATATATAATATAATAGATCTTGACAATCAGCTACCGGACTATAGAAGTCTTACTCTTTGTTTGTAAATGCATCTCAATGGCAAGACAAAAAAATTGGTTGTTGTCTTGGTTATGTTGTTGTCATCATTATTCAAGAGGTATAAAAATGTTTTGTGGATCCGGCAAACTTTTTTTCTTTGCCAGAACTGATTGAAGCATAAATGGACCAGGACTTGAAGGTCGCAAACCATGCCTTGGTATCGAGAAAATGCTGACCAGCTTCCAAACACAGAGCAGCATACAACATACAATGGGAGGCACCTAGCACCTTATATAAGAAGCAAGACTGAATCCGTTCAACCGAGCAGTTCCGGTATAAAAGAAACATATCATAGCTGTGGCGCTGTTTCTACTTCCTGCAATCGCTAGATTTCTGTGTGTGGATCAGTTTGCTTTAAAATGAAAATTAAGACCCTTGTATTTGAAACATGTGATCTGATCCAAGGGCTTACCATTTTATTTATTTATTTTATTAGACTTTTATACCGCCCCATCCCCGAAGGGGATGCTTGTATACATTTGAAAAGACCACGAGCTTAGATTTCTCAAAATTCAGAACCAGCACATTGTTAGTACAGTACTCATTACATTTATTGAGGAGACTGATATCTTAGGGCAGTGATGGCGAACCTATGGCACGGGTGCCAGAGGTGGCACTCAGAGTCCTCTCTGTGGGCACGCGCAAACAGAGTGCCCCCCCCCCACATCTAGACTGGCCTGGGCTGCTGGGCTCAATTATTAGCATTAAACCTAAGACCTACCCTGTTTCCCCTAATATAAGACATCCCCGAAAAATAAGGCAGGTAGTAGAGGTTTTTTTTTTTTTTGCTGAAGTCTGAGAATCCATAGGGCATCCCGAAAGTAAGACATAGCAAAGTTTTGTTTGGAAGCATGCCCGACCAGACAGAACTACACAGGAAAAATAAGTCATCCCCTGAAAATAAGACATAGCACATCTTTGGGAGCAAAAATTAATATAAGACACTGTCTGCTATGATTGGAAGCTTCACGGATAGTTTGGAGCCAGGAAGCAGTGTAGATAACCCTGTGTAAAAGCTGTTAAACTAAAAGTGATCCTTTGCACCACTGGGAAGTAAGCTTGGTTGCTGGCAATGGGGCTTGCTTCTGAGTAAACCCTCCTAGGGTCATGATTCACCCATTGGAAGAGTTGCAAGGTTGCTTCAAAGCAAAGCCACCGGCCACCACCAGGCTTACTCCTGAGTAACGCATGCCTCAGAGCCAACCGTTTTTTCTAAACAAAAATTTCAGTATTCAGGTTAAATTACCGTATTGGCACTTTGTGATCAATAAGTGGGTTTTGGGTTGCAATTTGGGCACTCGGTCTCGAAAAGGTTCCCCATCGCTGTCTTAGGGGTAAGTAATCGCGAGGTGCTGTATTAGACAGCGGATTCAACAAAAACCCCTGTGCAGTGCCCTGAAACACATATTTTTTCCCTGCCCGTTTTATATAGAGAGAAGGTCCAGGACACTCACATCCATATTAAATAAATTTATAGGTTGCCAAGATAAGGTGTGATTAGAGGAACTTGTCTGATGAATGTGCTTCATCCTCACTGAACGTGGCTAAGATTTGTGCACGTGTTGTGAAAACACATAGCAAGGCGGCCGAGAAATGTTGAGGTAATGACCCTAAATAATTTTATTCTATTTTTTGTATAGCATTTATAGTATCAATTTTGTGTCACACTAATTTTTTCTTCTTTCAGACTTTTTAGTGATGTGTTTTCCTGGATTTTATCTCCCTTATGATTGTTATTTTGATGGGTCGTGACTATAATAATAACAAACTGAGCTAAACATATCCATCTGCTGACAGGGATCCAAAAAAGAACTTTAGCAGTTGCTGTTTCTAATTCCTTTTGTCTGTTGTGTGATAAATGATTAATAACGACTATTCGCTGCTCAGGATCATGAAGCTTTTATTGGATAAAAGCTAAGGAGAGCATTCTTTGCAATCAATCAAATTATTACAGTCATGGGCCAGTAGAATAAAGCATAAGCTGAGCGGTTATAAGGATTTACTCATACTGTCTTCCATTAAAATTGGTGTTAAAAAGCAAACATGTGCCACTGACTCAACACTGGAACTTGCTGGACTCCGGTAGCTGCAAAAAATATGGATTTGTACTTCCTTTCCTTTTAGGAGTCTCGCAGCAGCTAACAAGTTCCTTTCCCTTCCTCTCCCCGTAAGAGACACTGGGCAATTCCGCACATGAGTAAAATAGGTTCGACCCAGCTCCCTGAGGAGGGTACTGACCTAGGTCGAAGCCATTGTTGTTCCCCACTGCAACCAGCTTGATCCCAGCTCGGAGGGAGGAATCATCCTGTGCCTCTTCACTGCTCCGTTCCGATTGGCTACTGTTCTACGGCCGTGTTCCGCCTATCCCCATACACATTATAAAAAAAAACTGCCACAGGAATGGAGGGACGAAGGTGGCGTTTTTTGATTGGCCAGCTGTACGCATGCCCAAAACACTCAGCCATGATTGGCTGAATGGGGGACTCCTGGCACCAGAGATTCCGCACTTTACTGTAATCGAGCTGAGTTCGAGCGTGGTTCCCTGAAAAAGTAGCAGTTCCCAACTGGAGTTGGAAATTTGACCATTACATGGGGCGAAGCTGGTACAAAACCACGTCGATCCCAGTGGTTGTGCGGAGCACTTAGGTCGAACGCAGCTCAAACTTAGGTTGATAATGCAAGTGCGGATTCGACCACTTTGTGTGGTAGGTGGAACTGAGAGAGTTCAGAGAGAACTGTGTGTAGCTCAGGGTCACCCAGCAGGCTTCATGTGGAGGAGTGGGGAAACAAACCTGATTCACTAGATAAGAGTCCTCCAGTTATGTGGAGGTACGTAAAATTAAACCCAGTCCACCAGATTAGAGTCCACCACTCTTAACCACTGCTAATCAAAGTCTGTAGCACATATATCAAAGTTGGATTCCTAGCTTCTTGTTTAAAATAATTTATCCTTTCAGTGACCCAGTAAAGGCTCCTTTGGGGGCAGGGAGCCCTGTAAGCTCCCAATTTGGAGCAGGGAAAGCATTGAGAAGGCATTGGTTCTCTGCTCTGAATCCCTCAATCTGCTTTCCAAGTTTGGGGGGGAAACAGCATTTTGGTTTAGTTGGGCACCCTGGTGAATAATTCATATTTCATCTCTCAATATTTCAGTGTCACAATAACATCCAGAATCAACCAGAGCTCATTGACAAAACATCAGGTTCATCCATGGAAGCAGCTGAGAAAAAAGCAAAATAAAAAATGAATGCTTTTAAGCAAATCCCCAAGTTTATTTCTGGGCTCTCCATGGAAGCGGGTAGATCCATTTATCGAGCTAATTTATCGAGTGTAAATGACTACTGGCTCTTTGCTAAAATAGTTCTCTTGAGCCACTCCAAATGTATAGCCAATAAAGAGCTGTCTGGTGACATGACAAGTTACACAGCCCCCCCCCCCCCCGCCCACCCCACACAGTTAAATCAGAAGTCAAAAGAAAAAAAATGCATCGTTTTGATTTCTAATTTACCTTTTGGAAACTTCCTGTTCATCTGCGTGCCAAAGGCTGATCCCAAATATTTTTCAGATGTGACTATACATTGTTAAAGTACAGCATATATCTTTATATCTTTATATATCTTTGTTCCTTTAACTCTTAGGTGTCAAACTCGTGGCATCATGCTGGCAGGGGATGATGGGAACTGTAGTCCATAACATCTGGAGGGCCGCGAGTTGGACACCTGTGCTTTAACTGGTCATGTAACATTTAAAGCTGCTTCCGTTGACTGAAACACGGCAGCTCTTTTCCCCCCTCCCTTCCCCTGGTTCCCTTGTTTGCGACTGCTTGTAATGCCAGTGCTGTTGCCAATTCCACTGCAATGTTCATCAGATCCACCCAAGGATCACAAGGCGTGGAAATAAAATAGGGAGGTGCTAGAGTGATGCTATTACATTGTTTAGAATGCTTTTTTGTGCTTAGCCAGAAGTGCTGACTTCTGCCAAGCGGAGACCAGGGCAGCCGAGCAGAGACTGACTGTTGCTCTAGCACTGGCTTTCACCTTCTTTGCAGTAGCCCCTGTTATAGACAGATAAATAAACTGATGAGACCTGGCTGGTGGCTCACGGCAACCTAGCAAGACGAAGAAGGGTCCAGCAAGCCGAATGACGCAGCTGCTGCACGAATCCAATCTGGTACAGTCGAGCGAACAATCTTGCGTCACGGCAGTAAAGCTTCAGTGCAAACAAGGTATGGGGGAAAGGAGAAAATGGATGGGAAAAACAGGAGAGAGGACCCAGGGAAGAGTAGATCCAGGGTCAGACATTGGTAGCATTAGTAGTTGCGGTCACCAACTAATCCTCCACCCCCATGAATGTCAGCAGGGTGCTCTCCCACAATGAGGACTTTTGTCTAGAGCCGTGGTGGCGAACCTTTGGCACTCCAGGTGTTACAGACTACAATTCCCATCAGCCCCTGCCAGCATGGCCAATTGGCTGTGCTGGCAGGGGCTGATGGGAATTGTAGTCCATAACATCTGGAGTGCCAAAGGTTCGCCACCACTGGTCTAGATCCCCTTCATTCCTGTCCTTGCATTGGGAAGGATGGCTCAGATAAGGGGGGCACACTTCCTTTTCCAGTGGCGTACCGCCAATGGGGACATGGGGCCTGCCTGCCGCCGCAGCTCCCGTCTGAGCTGTCCCCCAAGCCCCGCCCTCCCCCAGCCTCCCTACTGGCTCCTGTAAATGGGGCACAGGGTGGGGGGTGCGGGGAGCCGGTCATGCCCCTGGCCACTATTTAGGCCCGGTATGCCACTGTCCTTTCCTCCCCATATCATGGCACAGCCTGTGACCTTGCTGTATGCACATGTGCGCACATGGCTCCTTTGCTCCATACATGTCTTAAGTCATGTGCATGATTGGCGTCATCGTGCCATGAAGTGGGACAGCTGCTAGGGCCCAGAGGTTTCTGGAAGGACCTACGGCAGCAGAGCCCTCCAACTGCATGCCGACAAGGAAGGAGGGATGGCACTCTTGAGTGGGAGCACAAGGGTGCTCTTCTTATCTGCAGACACCACCCAGCACCCATTGCGGAAAGGGCAAGCAGTCAGTGGAAGGTTTGCAAATGGGCAGAAGTAAGGAAACAGGTGAGGATGTAGGTGGGTTAGAAGGAAAGCATGGGTGGAGGTCCTGGTGGTGGTGAGTGGAGAAGAGGGGGCTCTAGACACTCTGTCCTTGGGCCACCCCACAACTTGGAACCAGCCCTGTGTATGTGATTAACTAAATGCATGGGAGGGAGGTTTGGAATTGGGCCCCTGCTTCGGCCTTCCTTCCTTCATCTGACTTGTGGACAGAGCCTGTGTGTTCTCTCCTCTGCAAAAAATGCCCAGAATGCAAACACCATTTGGAGAGCATCTGTGGAAATTGTGGATAGGATGCAGTCTTGTAATCCCCGCCTTTCCTGTGGTTATTGATGGTAGAACCATGCGTGTAGTGAATTCAAGAAAGTGTGTGCACGAGCCAGAGATGTGTACCTCTGGTGTTCCAAATTTTTAACCTGCCAGTGATCACTGTGTTTAGAGTCACACAACTGGTTTAAATGATTCTGTTGATGGATATGAAGTTTTGTGAGGATCTGATTATCAGCAGCCCTGGCCTCTTGCCGCAATGCAGGATCTTCGTGCAATGTCGTTACTAAGAAGAAGAAGAGGAAGAGGAAGAGGAAGAGGAAGAAGAGTTGGATTTATACCTGTAGGAGGCTTAGAAGAAGAAGAGTTTGGATTTATATCCCCCCATTCTCTCCTGCAGGAGACTCAAAGGGGCTTATAATCTCCTTGCCCTTCCCCCCTCACAACAAACACCCTGTGAGGCTGAGAGAGCTGAGAGAGCTGAGAGAGCTCCGAGAAGCTGTGAATAGCCCAAGGTCACCCAGCTGGCGTGTGTGGGAGTGTACAGGATAATCTGAATTACCCAGATAAGCCTCCACAGCTCAGGCGGCAGAGCTGGGAATCAAACCCGGTTCCTCCAGATTAGATACACGAGCTCTTAACCTCCTACACCACTGCTGCTTACAATCAAAGGGGCTTACAATCTCCTTGCCCTTCCTCCCTCACAACAAACAGAGCTCCGAAAAGCTGTGACTAGCCCAAGGTCACCCAGCTGGTGTGTGTGGGAATGCAAAGGCTAATCTGAATTCCCCAGATAAACCTCCACAGCTGAGGCAGCAGAGCAGGGAATCAAACCCAGTTCCTCCAAATTAGAATCCACCTGCTCTTAACCACTGTGTCACTGCTTCTCCTTTGGAGTAGTTTGGAAACTACTTTTGAGTACTTTAGGGGGGAAAAATTAGAAATGTATAATTATATACTGAAAAGGAGAATGACATATTGCATGGACATAAGTGTACTGAACAGCTGCTCAAGCTGTTGTCGCAAAGTCCCAGGTGTTTAAACGGTGCATAAAAAACATAAAGCTAAACTTCGTAAGCTGCCTGGCCATGAAAGGTCCTGTACTGATGTAATATACCATAATGTTATCTAAATGAAAGGAGACAGCTTTAAAATCGCGTCTCCAACCTTTTTTGATTGCTGCCTCGTTTTCTTCCCTTTTCTCCCAATATTCCAGTTGAACTTGTCAAGATTAATCAGCTGTCCGTGAGAAATCATGCCACTTGGCAAACTTTGTACATGGCGTTCCTGCGGAGTGGGATCTGAGGTAGCAGAGAACACTCTTTGATGCCACAACTAGGCACCATTTTAGAGGAGAAGCCGGGTTTTTTTTATATATGCATTTTCCTGTTTGGCTTTTGTTGCCCTGACACCAAAATATGTTTCCCGTTGGGGAAGAATGCACGGTTGCTGTTTCTTTTACGTTGCTGTTAGAAGAGTCTGAAAGGCAGGTGAATATAGAAGAAGAAGAAGAAGAAGAAGAAGAAGAAGAAGAAGAAGAAGAAGAAGAAGAAGAAGAAGAAGAAGAAGAAGAAGAAGAAGAAGAAGAAGAAGAAGAAGAAGAAGAAGAAGAAGAAGAAGAAGAAGAAAAGGAGGGGGAGGAGGAAGAGGAGGAGTTTGGATCCCCCTTTCTCTCCTGCAGGAGACTCAAAGGGGCTTTCAATCTCCTTGCCCTTCCCCCCTCACAACAAACACCATGTGAGGTAGGTGGGGCTGAGAGAGCTCTGAGAAGCTGTGACTAGCCCAAGGTCACCCAGCTGGCATGTGTGGGAGTGTACAGGCTAGTCTGAATTCCCCAGATAAGCCTCCACAGCTCAGGCGGCAGAGCTGGGAGTCAAACCCGGTTCCTCCAGATTAGATACACGAGCTCTTAACCTCCTACGCCACTGCTGCATGTAGGAAGAGAATAGTATATGTTAGAATCTAAGTAGATATATATCCGGAGGCTTTTCTGTGTTTTTTAGCTGACCTACAGTTATGCAAAAACATAGGTTCTCACTTAGCTCCATAGCTTTGTGTATTTCTATGGGATTTGCAGTTTGGTCTGCCTTTTGTTATTGGCTAAATCCCTTTATTGGCCCAGCCCAAGCATGGAAAGGGAGATGGATGCGACTTGCTCAGGGTCCAGCTGCGTCAATTTTGGGCTGGAAGGCCATTAATGTGATATTCCCCATATGTCCCTGTTCGACCTCTGCGCTTGGCAGAGGGCAATTTGCTGGTTGTCCCGGGCCCCTTCATGATCTGGCTGGCCTCTACCCGGGCTAGTGTCAGGTCCATGCCTGTCAGTGCTTAGATGTCTTGCTGTGTGGGAATTGCAAATGTTTCCTGTAAATGCTTTCCTATTTCCCTCTCCCCTTCCTGGCAATTCCCTGGCGCCAGCCCTCCTGCGGGAAGGTGCGAACATTCCCAGGTTTCTTGAAGCTCTGTAGTGCAAATGTTATACACTTTGTGAAACACATTTGGTGGGAATCAAATGGGGGGGGGATTGAAGGATATAATCGCTGGATCTAAGCGGGAGAGCTTAGATTCAGCTTTCTCTGTTACTCTACGCGTTGTAGAAATAAACTGCTTTGGGACTTTCCTACGGTCTCTGTTATTTCCACGTTCGAGAGCCTGACAGCTAGGGCCTTCAGTGCCCTGGCCCCTACCTGGTGGAACAACCTCCCCCCAACCATCAGGGCCTTGCGGGACTTAGAACAGTTCTGCAGGGCCTGTAAGACGGAGTTGTTCCCCCCCCCCCCACATTGAGGTGCCGTCCCTTATATTCCATTCCACCCTTGGAACTATATTTGAGATCGACCGCTGCTGAGCTGAGCTGGGCTACGGATACTGATAATTGATATTGATAATTGGATTTGTGAAGCTGTGGAGTTACTGGATGTTACTAAGATGTAATTTATGATTTTATCGGGGTTTATTGATTGTTGATGTGATTTTGGTATCAAACTGTACACCGCCCAGAGCCCTTAGAGCACAGGTGTCAAACTCGCGGCCCTCCAGATGTTATGAGCTACAGTTCCCATCATCCCCATTGTATAATAGCTTGTAGAACTCTGTCCTGAATTTTGTTAGCATGCAGATTCTTCTGAAATATTTGCCATCTCTCAGATTCGTATGTATCGAAGCAAATGCTAAGAGTTCGGTTTGCAAATGAAACCCCTTACGTGGTTTGGACGCAGAATAACTTGTGACCCTCTAAGCTGGAAGCCACCTGCCAGGGGCTATGCATCTAGCTCGAACCCCCCCCCCCCATCTTTTCAGCCCCAGCATCAAAGCTAGGGCATTATTAAGTTGGTTCCATACAAGATTGGGCTGCTTTTGGCTTGCCAGGGCTCGTGTTCTGCTGACCGAGCACGCCAGGATAATTTCTGAAAATAATTCTTAGCTTAACTATTTTAAATTAAACGGTTCAGGACACATTTTTCCCCCTTGTATACGACTGTTTAGTCTATTTTTGATAAATGTGTTACAATGAAAATTAGCCGTAATAAGCAATGTACCGGAAAATTGTATGTTAGTACAAAGAGATTTTTTATGGGCATTTTAATGCCAAGGGACTTTGTATTAGACTTTGTATTAAATATAATTTGGTCCTGCTGCGGGAGAAGGAAGAAGGAGGGCCAACACCCAGGGTTAGGGTTAAGGCAGGATCTGCTAGTATTAAATTAATCCAGTAGTCAAGAACAGCCTGGCGTCTAATGGCCATGGAGTCACACAGCTCAATTATTGGAGGCAGAATGGTAGTTATGTAGTCCAGTACAGGCCAATAATTGTGATTTCTTGAGCATTTAAAGTTTTCTTAATACACAAAGCCTGCCCCACTGCCTCAATTCTTGCCAAGGCATTTTCAATAGTTGCAGCCTCAAATATCACCTTTCAGTTTCTGCGATATATATGGGTTCTGATAGTGACATTGAAAGTGACCAGTTTAAGACTTGTTTGTTTTTGTCACAAAATGAAGGAATGCTTCTACGAGCCAGTCTTTGACACTTCATTCATTCATTCATTCATTCATTCATTCATTCATTCATTCATTCATTCATTCATTCATTCATTCATTCATTAGTTTTATATACTGCCCTCCCCCAAAGGGCTCTGGGTGGTGCACAACATATAAATCGAAATAGAGCACAGTTTAAAACATAACAAATACAACTATGATAACATATATATGGCTCTAAAGGATTAAATAGTTAAAACCTCTATTAAAACACAGTGTTACAGTATATAATGCCTCGCGTCTGGCAGCTAAAACCCTCCCGAGAGGGGAGTGGTAGGTCCCTCAGATGTTATGAGGATCATCAAAGAGGGGAGATCCCCCAAAAGAGGGGGTATTCTGCATCAGCGGCCGGTCTCTCCAAAAGACAACTAAGTCTTACAGGCCCTGCGGAACTCACCAAGATCCTGCAGGGCCTGGACAGCTGGAGGGAGAGAGTTCCACCAGGCCGGGACCAGAGCCGTAAAGGCCCTGGCCTGAGTGGAGGCCAGCCGCATTATTGAGGGGCCAGGGATCACCAGCAGGTTGGCCTCTGCCGAGCACAGAGGCCAAACTGGGACATGTGGGGTAAGTCACCTTAATACTATCACTTCTTTTACTGTTTCCCACTATGGTGGACTTGCCAGCCAGTTCAGGCTCATGTTCTGCCCCTACAGTCTGAAGTTGTCCATTAAGACCTACAGTGCTTTGTCAAATGTTCTGGGAATCCCATCAATTTTTCCCCCCAGGATGACCAACTAAATCAATGTACTTCCAAGTAACAATGAAGTCACAATTGTAGGTTTCACTTGGCCAGTTGGATGGTGATGATGACATGTGATAATTGCGTCAGTGCCTTCTGGAAACTGGTCTGAAGGGGTGACAAGGTTTACTGATGATAGCATCTCCCAAAAGACTTATCCGATTGTCCTACCTATTAAGACACCTGAGAAATTTTACCGCACTATGTTGCCTTTGGAAGTTTCGCACCTTTCCACCAGATCCAAACATTAGTTCAGGTTGGTTTTGCTCTTGTATGCTTCAATGCAAACAATATTCAGCTATGCATGATGAGTTTTAATTTGCTACTCCATATGAGTAAAGTGGTTCCAGCGTAATAGAAACTCTGGTGTAACGGTTCCAGTAGTTTATGAGACTCCCATGGCTTGGGTTGCCCATCATTCATCACAAGTTGACGGCAAAGCATTTTCATTGCTTGTTCATTACGTTAATCATATGTCGGCATTCGAGCGGAACTGATTGGGCAAAATGTTTTTACTAATATTAGTGTAGAGAGAGATTCACCTGGAAGAAGCTGTCTACACAAGTGAGAAATTTCAATTTAAAGCCATGGTTTTTTTTTCCAAACGAGCAGGCTGTTACCTGAATTAGTCTGGTCTGTTCCCTTTTAATTTGGGTCATTAATGGGAACAGCCCTTGAAATGCGAAAGGCTGGGCTGGGATCTCCACCAGTTTCTACAAAGGACTCTCCCCTTAGAAATCCAGGCCAGAATTTGAGAGAAGGTTTTACAAATTTTATTAAAAAGCCAATAATAATAATAAAAAAAATACACACACAGTTTAGCAAAACCCGGAGGCCTGGACAAAGGCTATAATAGTCCCTATTTTCAAAAAAGGTGACCATCTTGCTCCAGTAAACTACAGGCCAATTAGTCTACTATCAATACCGGGGAAATTTTATGCTAAATTCTTACTAATCAGATTGAACAATTGGGTCGTCTCAAATGGAGTTCTTGGACCCGATCAGATAGGGTTCTGCAAAGGTAAATCTACCCTTGACCACATAATGGTCATTAACCAACTAATAACCAAAACCTGTAACAAAATCAAAAGGCCATTGTATGCAGCCTTCCTGGACATCAAGGGGGCCTTTGATTCTGTCCCAAGAGATAAGCTATGGGCTAAACTTGGAAAAATGGGTGTAGAGAATAGATTGATCTCCCTAATCAAGGTGTTGCACTATAACACAGTTTGTCAAGTCACACACAGAGAGTTTCAAGGAGCCTAGGATATAGATAAAGATGAGGGATAGACTGGGAATAGCAGAGGGTGTCAAGGGAAGGGCGATATTTACTAATCTAGGAGAAGGTTCAAGGAAGCAAAATCCACACCAGTGCTGTTTTCCAGGAGAAGGGTGGCATTGGGCACAATGGAACTACAACCAAGGGTGGCACAAGGTCCAAAGACAAGTGGTCTTATCTGGCAATGATAAGAGGGGCTACATTCCAGAAAGTTCTGTTCCCAGGCAGGAACAATGCTACAGAAAAAGGAATGATTAGATTAAAACCTGGGAGCACCCAACTTTTGATGAGGTCTGGGCTGCAGTGATGATATTAATGCCAGGGACAGTCCCAGTCAGGATGAGCCTGGGCTGTCATAAGAAAGGAAGGTTTGGGTGCTGTGTGGTTTCCGGGCTGTATGGCCGTGTTCTAGCAGCATTCTCTCCTGACGTTTCGCCTGCATCTGTGGCTGGCATCTTCAGAGGATCATAAGAGGCTGTCATAAGAAAGGAAGGTTTGATGGTTCTCTTGTAGTTGGATAGGAGACTTAGGACTAAATTATTAATGTTAGGAAGAAAAGGGAATCAGGTGAGCTGATTGATTCAGGGTGTGGCATATTTACATGACCTTTGTGGGATCGAGGACAGGTGTTAAGAGCAGGTAGATTCTAATTTAGACAGATTGGATTCCCCATTCCTCCACCTGAGTGGAAGAGGCTTATCTGGTGAACCAGATGTGTTTCTGCACTCCTAGCATTCCTGCTGGGTTACCTTAGACTAGTCACAGTTCTTTGGAATTCTTTCAGCCCCACCTACCTCACCAGGCGTCTGTTCTGGAGAGAGGAAGGGAAAGGAGCTCGTAAGCCACCTTGAATCTCCTTACAGGAGAGAAAGGTGGGATATAAATCCAAACTCCTCCTCCTCCCCTTCATCTCCTTCTCCTTCCGTTAGCTGTGGCACAAACAAAACACAAATCTTGTATTCTTGAAAGAAATGGGGTATTGCCCCAGGTGCACTGTGATGATATGTGGATTGCTGAAGCGGACTCCTTTTCCCCGTGGGGGAGAACACCTCGATGCACCAGCAGTTGGTGTTCATATACACCATTTCCTCCCAAAATCACTGACTTTGTTTTCTTTGAGAAACACTCAAGAATTCATTTAAGCCCCACAGAATCAGTGCTGGCATGGTGAAATGGGGTGCCTAAGAGCTACAATGAACAGGGATGTCACCCACTGGTCAATGAAAGATCCTTGCAGCAAAGCGCAGCTATTTCTAATATCCACTTGGGTGGCCTAGTGGCTGAATGGAAAGTTGTACGCCTCACATTTTGAGGGAAGAGATACTGAGGGCAACTCATCACAAGGCCCTGCAAAGCCTTAAGCCAGCACTGGTTCCCGGATGAGTGTTTGCAAGACAGAGTAAAAACAAGTACACTACTTCACAGAGGCACAAAACAGAAAGATGATCCCAGCAAATTAACTTACAGCCACTTGGAATAACCATTGTTAATATGCTTTGAGTTTTAAAGCATGTTGGCGTGCCCTTGTGGTTTGGGGGGGGGGGGGTGTTAGCAAAACGTCTCTTGGTTTTGACACATGGCCAGGAGTGGAGACTTCTGGGGGGAAAAGGTCTTCAGCTATCACTTCTGATTCATCACAAATTGACAGGTAACTTTTGAACCTGGGAACTTCTATTCAGGCAAAATGGAGGCAGCTGTATCCTCCGAAAAGCCCTCTTGGGCAATAAGATTCTACATACAGGGTTATCTTGTTTCCCAATCCGTCCTAGGTTGATGGTGTTTAATGTTTATATTTCATTTTCAATCAGAATGTTCTACCATGTCTGAAGGCATTTCTTTGGATATTGACTTAAACCATAGAATCCTCTTGTGCTGGAGATGTGTAGCCTTTGCTTATAGATACGAATGCCCGTTGCTCTCTTTATTCAGGGCTGAAGAAATCTTTTAAAGAATAACCTGCAATTTTAGGAAGTGAAGGGTCTGCTCAAAACTTTTGAGAGAAACAACTCACTAGTAACAGTAACAGTAAACCTTTATGAGGCATAAATAGTTCTGCATGCAGTATGTTCGTATCATAAACAACAATACAGCTATAAAAATCCCAAAAGTTAGGATAAACTATATATACAGACTTTCGGGAGACCTCTTTTAATATCCAGATGTTAATTAAAGTCGGTTTAAGTAACTTCTCACGTTTGTCACAATGATTTAAGCCTCAGAAATTACATCAATGTGGTTAAATATTTTAATAGATCGAAAATCACATTTTAATATTGTCTTTGAGATATTATAAGAAGAAGAGTTTGGATTTATACCCCCCCCCCTTTCTCTCCTGTAGGAGACTCAAAGGGGCTTACAATCTCCTTGCCCTTCCCCCCTCACAACAAACACCCTGTAAGGCAGGTGGGGCTGAGAGAGATCCAAGAAGCTGTGACTAGCCCAAGGTCACCCAGCTGGCGTGTGTGGGAGTGCACAGGCTAATCTGAATTCCCCACATAAGCCTCCACAGCTCAGGCAGCAGAGCAGAGAATCAAACCCGGTTCCTCCAGATTAGATACGCGAGCTCTTAACCTCCTACACCACTGCTGCTCAGCTCCATCAGCTACAACTCACTAGGAGTAGATGGGATATCAATAGAGTGGTTTGAAGCCACAGTAATGGAGTCCATCAACACCTGAACAAGAATATGCCAAAAAAATATGGAAAACAACGCTCAGCCTGCATTCCAGTTTCAAAAAAAAAGGAGATGGCAAAACAGCAGCAACCGTTGGATCAACACATTAATTTCTCTCACGAGTAAAATGATGCTCAAAAACTTTCAACAAAGAAATGTCTCACCAAGCTGGATTCAGAAAAGGAAGAGGCACCAGAGATCACATTGCGAATTCACGTTAGTTACTGAACCGTACAAGATAATTTTAGAAAAAAACCAGCTTGTTTTTCATAGATTACAGCAGAGCTTTTGAATGCATGGATCATGAAGGAAATGGGGGTGCCGCAACGTCTGATTGTTTTGACGTGCAATCTGTACTCTGGACAAGAGGCTACTGTTAAGGCAGATTATGGAGAAGTAGAATTGTTTCAAATTGGCCAAAGTGTTGGGTTCTAAATCAAATCAAATTGGTGGGTTCTAAATCAAATCAAGCCTGAACTCTTCTTAATCTGAAGCTAACATACTTTGATCATATTATGAGAAGACAAAACTCACTGGGAAAGACAAGAATGCTATAAAGAGTTAATGGCCGCAGAGAAGGAGATAGATTGACCCAGTAAAGGTAGCCGTGGCCTTCAGATTGCAATGCCTGAGTAAGGCCGTCAATAATAGGACCATCTTGGAGGTCATGAATTCATAGGCTCACCATGAGTTGGAAGTCACTTGATGGTAATGAACACACTCACACTGACTTGCGGTGTGAAAATTCAAACTTCTGCTCTCGGTGTGATGCATAATTATTTTTAATTGTGAATTAAACAGCCCTATTACAGCATTTGGATAGGTGGAAAATCATTTGTTTTGATCTTTCCGCCTATGCTTCGTAAAAAAAAAAAATTACACTGCATAAGAACCAGTTTAATAACCTGCCCATTGGGGATGTCTTCTACAGAGCAGCTTCCTCCTCGTCTTGAAGCAATGTCACTTAGCTTTGTGTGTGAACATGCGCAGTAGCATTTCCTAGGTGGTTTTAATATTCTTGGGTGGCCCAGTGTGGGCTTGGATGCACAGCGAAGATATCAATCCAATCTTTATGAATATGGTTATACTACAGTGGTGGGATCCAAAAATTTTAGTAACAGGTTCCCATGGTGGTGGGATTTAAACTGTGGCTTGGCGCCAATGGGGCAGGGCCAGGCACAACGGGGGCGTGGCAGGGCATTCCGGGGGTGGGGCATTGCTGGGTGGGGCTGTGGCAAGGACACAGCTGTTGCGCCGGTCCTTGGGCGGGAAACAAATGCATGCAGGCGCAGGCTGCCACGCACGGCGGTGCACCTCCTGATAGACTGCTTCAAGTTCTGTGCACTACTGCTGAGAGGAGGGGTTTAACTAAGGCAAAAATCACGTGGCAAAATCACCCATTAGTAACCCCCTCTCGGCACACACAAATAATTAGTAACCTGCTCTCGGGAACCTGTGAGAACCTGCTGGATCCCACCTCTGGTTATACACCAGCACTAATCATGGCAGTGGAGATATCACATAACCTGAATTCCTGATTCTCAGTCCCCTCTGTCTTTTCCCTTGCTTTGCAAGGCTGTGAAGACATGGGAAAGTTACTCTTTTAATAGGTATTCACTGGAGAATAGAAATGGTCCTTTTGGGATTCCTGAAGTCAGGTTTCTTTTTGCTTTGTGTACGCTTTCCAAGGAAAATACCTCATTTTGCCCAAGTCGCTCCTTACATGTTATTGTTTCTTGGTTCTGACTGGACAAGGTAACACTGCTTAGTATGGTCCCTGAAGGTTTGTGAGAGCTGAGCAATCTTCGGTGATATCTATCTGCATATTAAACCAACTTCTATCTCCTTGTTACCCCTGCTGGTGTCAGAATTTCGACAGAGCCTGCAGGCTGTCCTAGATCACTCCTAACATGCTTCCTTATACAAAGCAATATTACAGTCCTTTGAGAAAAAGATGATTTTCCCCCTCATCTATCTCTGCCTGCAGATACATGCACAAGATTAAACTGCTTATAAAAAGCATTTGGTATTGTTAAAATTTGTAATAACCCCTTCAGTGGCATAGTGGTTAAGAGCAAATTGTACGCTAATCTGGAGGAACCGAGTTTGATTCCACGCTCTGCCGTTTGAGCTGTGGAGGCTTATCTGGGGAATTCAGATTAGCCTGTACACTCCCACACACGCCAGCTGGGTGACCTTGGGCTAGTCACAGTGCTTCTGAGCTCTCTCAGCCCCACCTACCTCATAGGGTGTTTGTTGTGAGGGAGGAGGGGAAAGGAGAGTGTAAGCCCCTTTGAGTCTCCTACAGGAGACTTCTTCCTCCTCCTCCTCCTCCTCCTCCTCCTCCTCCTCCTCCTCCTCCTCCTCCTCCTCCTCCTCCTTTCTTCCTTCTCTGGTGGAATAAATCCATCTGTGTACTGCTCAGGTTTGTTTCAACAGGTAGATTAGTATATATTATAAAACGTTCTGTAACCAACTTGGAGTTGTGGGTAAAGCATTGAACTAGGCCAGTGGTGGCGAACCTATGGAATGGGTGCCAGAGGTGGCACTCAGAGCCCTCTCTGTGGGCACATGCGCACAGAGTTCATCTTGTGGGAGGGGGGTGGAAAGTCACCCCCCACACACACACACACATCTAGGCTGGCCTGGGCATGATCCTTTACCTGGGAGTAAGCTCGGTTGCTGGCAATGGGGCTTGCTTCTGAGTAAACCCTCAAGGATCGTGATTCACCCATTTGAAGTGTTGTACGGTTGCTTCACTAAGCTTACTCCTGAGTAACGTGTGCCGCTGAGCCAACCATTTTTTTCTAAACGAAAACCTCAGTATTCTTGTTAAATTGCCGTGTTGGCACTTTGCGATAAATAAGTGGGTTTTGGGTTGCAGTTTGGGCACTCGGTCTTGAAAAGGTTCACCATCACTGAACTAGGGTCTGGAGACTTGCGTTGAAACCTCGCTCTGCCATAAAGCTTTGTGGGTGACGTTTGTCTGCTCCTAACCTCTCAGGCTGAACCATATCGCAGGGTGGTATAGCAGGTAAAATGGAGAAGAGGAGGCTGACGTATATTGTGAACCCTGGCAGTGAATTGCGTGTTGAGATTTGTTGTTTTATCAAGCCTCAAGAGCCATGGTGTTAGAAAACAGACTCTGGCATTTTCCAAATAAATAGGTAAATCTAAATGATTGTGAACCAAGAACATTAATTCCTGGAGATTTGGAGGTGGAGCCTAGAGAGGGTGAGTTTGGCGAAAGGGCTGTTAGCAGGGAAGTTCTATCATACAGCCCACTCTCCAGAGCAATTTTTTTTTCTTCAGGAAAATGGATGTTTGTGGTCTGGAGAACAGTTGTAACGTTGGGAAATCTCTAGGCACTGCCTGGACATTGGCCCTTTCCTCACAAATCACCAAAAACATTCCAAAAGCATTTTTAGTTTCCCCCTTTTATCACGATGAATGTCCACATCCCCCCCCCTTGAAACGAGTCCTGCCTTCCATTATGAGATTATTTCCTCATTTGTTTTTGAGTTCTGTATTGATTCGATGCTTCAGTTCCTCAGAGGTCCTTGCCGTGATTCTCTGGTTCTCCTATATTCGATGCTTTGAAGATTACCTCCCCTCCAAAAAAATTAAAACAAACAAACATAAATAAGAAAATAAACATTTGAGGGGGAACAGAGGGTGACTTGGGAAAATGCCACCAAGGAAGACGTTCAGAGAAGCAGAAAAGTGTGGGAAATGCGGTCAGTAGATCGCACAGCAACTGAAGGCATTTTCAAAATGTTTCAGTCAGAGAATTGTTTTAAAAGAGATCCCTTTTAAATTGTTTTTTAAAATCATTCTTTTAAAAATGATCATTTAAAATCTCTTGAGGCTGTCCATAAAACATTTTGAGGGTGAAAACAATTCGGATCTTCATGGAAGAAACGTTTTATTTCCTGTCTCAAAATGTTTTTAAAAATGGGTGCAGAAAGGGCCCTTGGCAGTTCTATTTTCAGTACAGGTCCCCAAAAGGAAAAGTTTACCTGAAGAAGCTGAAATAGTTTGTGCCCCGAAGGCCCGTTTTGTATGTGTTATTTGTTAACACGAAAAATGAGCTTAATTGAAGAGAATCTGAAAAAGTTTATTCTGTTGGAAGGAAAGGGCTGTCCAGTGTTGCTTAATGCTAGTGCAGGCGATGTATCTGCAGGGTAGGGCAGTAGAGAGTTAGTGTAGGGTTAGATAGGATTCTCACGGACTTTTCCTTTGTCCATTCCTACTGTTGTCCCTTTGTTACCCAGAATGCTACTCTTTAGGCTCATTCCACACAGCAGATTTATAACGAGTTACAATTGTTGTAAATGAACTCATTTTCCTGAATGGAAAATAATTCATTCATAACGATTGCAACTCATTATAAATCTGCTGTGTGGAATCTACCTTAAGGGTTCCTTTTTTCTGGTCACTTATCTTTGTGTCTTTGTCCACCATTAGGTCTGGATGTGTGCTGCAATCTCTTCCCATAGCTTTACTCTGCCGTTCCTGTCCCATATGATAAAGGACTTCTATTAGTTTTCAAGAAGCCTAAATGTGAACTTATTGCTCAAGCAGCCAAACTATAGAATTCCTCGGTTAGCATATTCAGTCTGATTTCATTTGCAGGCACAGATTTTGAATTATGCTGACTGTCAAACATCTGTAGGTATCCACAGTAGGCACTGGGTGAAGGAGGAAGTCTTATGATGAGAACCAAGATTAAGATCTTAGCTGTTCCAACCCAAGGAAAGGAGCTTGAAGACTCGCAGTAATTCCCTTAGTAGATACATGTTTCCGTCCCAAAGCTCTAAATTTAGTGTCTTGCAAAGGGGTATTAGAAATGCTTTGTATCATTTTATCCGATTGCGAATTAAGCTCGCTGAGCTGCAGGAAAACGCTGTAGTTGTCCAAGGTTTGCAAATGTAATCAGGTTAGGCTGTTTCTGCATATTAACCTGGGTGGTAGAGAAACTGCAAACAGGATTATGCTGTAAGCCTGGCTACATGCTTACTGCTAGTTGCTAGCTTCTTTTGCGGTGTGATTTTCCTAGGGCTTTTGTAGACTAGTGTCGGGGAGAAAGTGGCCACATTTGGTGGCATGCTGTTGTAAGAACTGCCACAATTTTGTCACAACATGCGGCCCTCCGAGTCTTCAGGCCCCTTAGGGAGATGAAGGGAGATGGTAGCCATCTTTCTGCATCTTGTTTATTTGCTGGAGCCTTTTCTGGTCCCAGCTTTTAAGCTCTCTAATGGGGCTTTCCCCACTACAGAAGGGAGCTAAAGTCAACTCAGTTCCCTTCAGTGGAGGGCTATTCCAGGCTGTCCTCACAGCAACTGAGTTGGCCCCCTGGAACCGAGCTAAGTGGGTGGGATCATCTTGGTGCCTGTTTCGCTCCTCGATCATGATTGGCGCTTGTGTTATGGCGGGAAACAGGAGCGTTCTTTTTTAAAACAGTTTTTACAGTTTTTACAGTTAACAGTTACATGCGCTTTCTGCCCGCCACGACTCTTCCGTTCTGCGCATGCCACAAAAGCGGCTCGTGATTGGTTGAACGGATGAGGAGTCATTTCGATGCTTCCCCACTTCGAAGCTTTGAAGCAGTATCAACCTTGTTCTGGCAGAAAAGTGTAGTTCATAACTGCGACAAGGATGTCGCAGTTCTGAGTGGGGGGGGGGGGAACTGAGACAAAACAATGTTGAGCTCGGTGGCAGTGGGGATTCACTGAGGCGAACCTAGGTAGAAACCAGTTCAACTCTGTCAGTGGGGAAAGCCCCTATGTGGCTACTGTTATGAGAGAGAGGTCGGAGCTGTCAGCTTTCTGGATGCTGATTTCCTCTCCCAGCCACGTCCCAGAAATTTGAAGGGGTGGGGGTGGCTGATTTGTTATTTAGTCTCTGCAATGTTTACCTTTGAGGTGTAATTAAAATCCTGCTTCTTCAGTCATAAAGTGCAATGTTTCAGAATGCCACATAGTTATGTCGGAGATGTGAAATTATATAAACTTGCCCTGGGAGAACTTTCATGATTTCTGTTATTCAGCTCCAGTTTTCCACAAAATTAAAGTTTTTAGTTCAGTTTAAATGCTTCTCTCTCTCTTTGCCTTTTTTCCCCAAAGAGTTCAGAATCTTATATGATAATTTTAGAGAGAAAGATCATGAATACCCTTCTCGATTGTTCTTAGCAGGCTCTCTATCAGCTGACCTAAGAATCCATGTCCACATTTATTCAAATACAAGTGCCTTACAGGAACATATAATACCATAGAGTTGGAAGAGACCCCAAGGGCCATCAAGTCCCACCCCCTATAATGCAGGAACACACAATCAAAGCACTCCTGACAGATGGCCATCGAGCCTCTGTTTCAAAACCTCCAAAAAAGGGGACTCCACCACACTCCGAGGTAGTGCATTCCACTGTCGAACAGCCCTGACTGTCAGGAAGTTTTTCCTGATGTTTAGGTGGAATCTCTTTTCCTTCCCCTTGAACCCATGACTCCTGGTTCTAGTCTCTGGAGCAGCAGAAAACAAACTTGCTCCTTCACCAACATGACATCCCTTCAGATACCTAAACATGGCTATCATGTCACCTCTTAACTTTGTCTTCACTAAACTAAACATACCCAGCTCCCTAAGTCTCTCCTCGTAGGACATGGATTCCAGGCCATTTTCGTTGCCCTCCTCCGGACCCGTTCCAGCTTGTCAATATCCTTCTTGAATTGCAATGCCCAGAATTGTACACAACATTCCTGGTGAGGTCTAACCAATGCAGAATAGAGAGGAACAATCACATCCCTCGATTTTGACACTATACTCCTATGGAGCTGCCTCTTACTGAGTCAGTGCATCTAACTCAGTGTTGTCTACTCTGGCTGGCAGCTACTCATGGTGGTCTCAGGCAAAGAGATGGGGGAGGCTTAACACTCTCTGCTGCCCCAGTCTCCTTTTTTTGCCAACATTTTTTACCTGAGGCATTATACTTGAGGTGTGGACGTAGGAGGTTAAGAGCTCGTGTATCTAATCTGGAGGAACCGAGTTTGATTCTCCGCTCTGCTGCCTGAGCTGTGGAGGCTTATCTGGGGAATTCAGATTAGCCTGTGCACTCCCACACATGGTTTCTGGTGTTTGTGGGTACTCTGTGTGTATGTGTGCTCACACGCAATCAAGTCTTCACTGACTTACAGCAACCCCATGGGTTTTCAAGGCAAGAGAAGGAGGTGGTTTGCCATCGCCTGCCTCTGCATTGGACCGAGAGAGTCCTTGGAGAATTGTGAATGGCTCAAGGTCACCCAGCAGGCTTCATGAAGAGCTCGTGTATCTAATCTGGAGGAACCGGGTTTGATTCTCAACTCTGCCGCCTGAGCTGTGGAGGCTTATCTGGGGAATTCAGATTAGATTGTACACTCCCACATACACCAGCTGGGTGACCTTGGGCTAGTCACAGCTTCTCGGAGCTCTCTCAGCCCCACCTACCTCACAGGGTGTTCGTTGTGAGGGGGGAAGGGCAGGGAGATTGTAAGCCCCTTAGAGTCTCCTATAGGAGAGAAAGGGGGGATATAAATCCGAACTCCTCCTCCTCCTCCTCCTCCTCCTCCTCCTCCTCCTCCTCCTCTTCTTCTTCTTCTTCTTCTTCTTCTTCTTCTTCTTCTTCTTCTTCTTCTTCTTCTTCTTCTTCTTCTTCTTCTTCTTCTTCTTCTTCTTCTTCTTCTTCTTCCATGCTGATTCGATTCCCCAAGTGGATGCTAGCTTTTTGGCTTTCCCAACATCTGCTGTCAATAATTTGCTACAAAATAATCTTGTGTTGTACACAAACACAGGGGCCCTGCTTATGCAGGTTGGTTCTGATATTGGTAGAGGAAAAGGTTATGCATTTTAAAGAAAGCAGTTGGCTTGTGGATTAGTAACATCTTACTGAAATAGCTGCCTGAAAAAGGAGGATTAGTCTCAAGACTTCTACTAATCCAGGGGTCTGCAACTTGCGGCTCTCCAGATGTTCATGGACTACATCAGCAGGGGTGGATTGGATTTGAAGTCCATGAACATCTGGAGACCCGCAGGCAGAGGTGGGATCCAACCATTTCTCACCACTTCTCTAGAAATGGTTACTAATTTTTTCTGTGCCAAGAAGAGGTTACTAAAGCAACCTCCCTGCCCAATAGGAACTGGAGGTGCGTGTGTGCGGCGGCGCCACTGTTTGAATCCCCCCACCATCGGAACCTGTTATTAAAATTTTTGGATCCCACCACTGGCCGCAGGTTGCAGACCCCTGTACTAATCCAACCTCAGTTTTGGTACTGTGGCCTAACAATCTTTGTTTTACTATACTCGGTTTCATGTAGAGATGTTAGTTCGGTCAGTGGAGGTGCGACGATTGAGAAAATTGTATGCTTCCGCATTCGAATGTAGTCCTGAATGGATATGAGAACTATTATTCATTTTTACACACTGCCTTTGTCAAACCCATTATTTTGTGCATTAGGGAACATGATAATTTGAGCATTTATGCCAAAATGCATTTTTGCTTTCAAACGGATGGGGGAAGCAGGGCTAGGCAGGCACTAGGACCCAGGTGGAGCATTGCACAACAAAGTAGGTCCAGCATGCTTTGTTCTGTGATGGAAGAGTATACAATCTACTAACATCTTCATGTGAAACAGAGTTTTAAAAATAAATATTTGGCTGCATGGAAGCCAAGGGTCCACAAGCATTTTTCTGAGAATCCAACACTAACCCCTAGCCTTAGTTTCCGAAGCCTAAAGAAAGCCCAAAATATTCTGAGAGACCCGTCTCATCCAGCACACTCTCTTTTTGAACTGTTACCATCCGGCAGACGATACAGGTCTATCAAAACTAGGACAAAGAGGCTTAGAGACAACTTCTACTCTAGAGCTGTGGCTATGCTAAACTCCGCAGCTTCGTGTTGATGTGTTTGGGGCTGTGTAGGGATGGGTGAAGGAAGGGGAAAGTGAGGATGGGGTATGAGTCTGGAATTGTGTGCATCGAGGAATGCTGCTGTAAATTTTCATTATGCGTGCACAATGACAATAAATGCTTATGCTATGCTAGTACGAAACCACGCCATGTCTTAGCCTCTATCTTTCCATAGTGGCTGTTTTATAAACCAAGGTTATTATTGAAGGCAAAGAAAATTCTGCTCTGACCATAGCTGAAGGTACTGAGGGAGGGGCAACCAATAGAAGACGGAAAATTTGTTCCAAATAACTTCTGAAGATTGGAGATTTCCAGCACCCCAAATAGCTGCTCCATACAGAAGCGGGGTTGAACAACCTTTTACTGTGATGATGGTGGGGGACCAATTAAATCAAATATTTCCCAAATGTTCCAGGTGAATTTTATGCTAGCCACATACAGCTTATTGTGTTTAACTGAGCCGACATGTAAGCTGACATTTTCTCTTGGCCACGGTTGCATCCGCACAATGCCATCCAGTGGAGCTATTCTGAGCGGCGAAGTAGTTATTACATCTGAGCGAAACAGCTTCCTTGTGAAAAGGGGACGTTGCTCAGTTGCCCACTGTGACTCACACACAAAGCCCTCTGCTGACATCTCTTGCCTGCCTTCTGACCTCGATTCTGTAGTTACAACTATGGCGCAAACGGAGACAACTTATTAGGCTGCTTGACAAATTATTTCAGATCAAGAATGAAAGACTGCTTGGGGATGCTAACAAAGCATCTTTGTTGAATGGTGGTCTGCCACCTGTTTGCTAGACCCTTGTCCATTTTGTCTTGTCAAAACCAGCTGCAAGGAACACCCCTCCTTTTTTCTGTTTTTCTTTTTGTTTAAAAAAACCCATGCTACTTAATGTAAGCTTTGACAATTGTGTCAGATTCAGATATCTTTATGAGGCATATATAGCATGGGGACAAAAGGAAAAAGTAAATCCAAGAGAACAGTGAAAAAAGTGTGAACAGAAGCCACGGGAACCTAGTTCAAAGTGCGTAGCAAAAATCTGGCTACGGTTTCCGTTATTTCAGCCTCAGGGTTGTTGAGCAGAAAAACCGTCTTTGCGTTGGTGGAGAGACCTGCGAACCGAGCTGAGGTTAAGGCCGAGAAATCGGGCAGTTATGTCCTGGAGTTTAAACTTTGATCCATTCTGTTCCTTAAAAAGACCCTATTGTACAGCACGATTCTTAAATATTGTTAGTGATTATTATACACCATTCAGGTCAAATTACCCGTCAGTTTCATGCTCGCCACGTGGACAGGAAAATGATTTTTTTCTCAAGGGTCCTAAACTGTGGCCCTTTCCCCACTTACGGTTTGCGGCGCGCTACTCTCAGCGCGAGTGATTTCTGCCGCGGGGTCGTGTTCCCCACACGGGAACGCGGGACAGTCATAAGGTGCCGTTTCTTCAGTGCCAGAAATTATGTGCGCTGAGGGGACGTGAGAGCGGCAGAGTTGGAGCGGCCGCGTTGTCACCGCCCGGACTCGTGGGGAGCGCCGCTGGACACCGCGCTATTGGGGGAGAGTAGCGCGCAGCAAACGGCAAGTGGGGAAAGGGCCTTTGTGTGTGTTCTCAAGGGTTCTGCTTTGTGCATGTTTGTGTACATGTGCATTTGAGAGAGTGGTGGCAGGTCAGCTTCAGAAGTTTCTGGAAGATACTAAAGTGTTGGACCCCTTCCGATCCGGCTTCTGCCCTGGTCATGGGACTGAGACTGTCTTGGTTACCATTGTGGATGAGCTCCAGTGCCAGTTAAACAGAGGTAGTTCGGCGCTGCTGATGTTATTAGATCTCACCGCAGTGTTCGACATGGTAGATCATGACCTTATTGTAACTTGCTCTACACTGGCCTGCCCTTGAACCTAATCCAGAAATTAAAACTTGTTTAGCATGCGGCCAAGAGGCTCCTGCCTGGGGCCTCAGGTAAGGACCATATTACACCTTTTCCATCTCCATTGCTTCCCATCGAGTACTGGGTTATCTTCAAGGTTCTGTTTCTGACTTTTATGTCCATGAGCAGTCTTGGACACACATACCTTAGGGACCGCCTCTCCCCATATTACCCAGGCAAGCCCCTCCATTCTTTGGAGGGGAACCTTCTGGAAATCCCTGGCCCAAAAACCTCCAGCTAGCCTCAACAAGGGCCAGGGCCTTTTCAGTCCTGGCCCCCATCTGGTGGAATATTCTCTCACTTGAGATCAGGGCCCTGTGGGACTTGGAACAGCTTCCGCAGGGCCTGTAAGACAGAGCTATTCTGCTGGGCTTTCCCTTCTAGCCAGCTGGGTTAACATCTGCTTTTCTGGCCTCCTGGGGGGGGGCATATTAGGTTTTAGTAAGCCACCATCTGAAATTGGGTAATTTTACTAATTTTTTTAATATTTCATGCTTTTACTGTGATTGCTTTATATTGCTGTTGCTGCCCTGAGCCCCTCAGGATAGGGCGGGGTAGAAATCCAAGAATAAAATAAATAAATAAATTATACTTATTTACTTAATTTATACCCCACCTTTTCCCCCAGTGGGGACCCAAAGAAGATTACATCATTGTCCTTCATTTGTCCTCACAACGACTCTGTGGGGTAGGTAAGGATGAGGGTGTGTGATGGGCCCAAGGTCTCCCAGCAAGCTTTGTTTGCAAAGTAGGGTCTAAGCCTCCCAGATCCTAACCTGACACTCTAACCTCTAGGCCACACTGTCTTGAAGTGCCCCCTTGGGGAATGTAATATGAAGCTTGGGCAGGGAAGGTGACCCATTTCCAATTTGTGGTTTATATTTGACATACCAAATCAACTGGGAGAGACAGGAGCAAGACTATCACTTTTTGTAAACTGGATTTCCCATTTTTAAAAAAAAGTTCAAAAAGTTTTCAGTAATGTGAGACAACATCGTCAGATTGAGTAAGGGGATGAAGCTATCCAGTTATGAAATGCACCAGCAGAATCTACTGGCTTTGGGCTAGGCCCCTTCCGCACACGCAAAATAATGCGTTTTCAAACCGCTTTCACAACTGTATGCAAGTGGATTTTGCCATCCTGCACAGCTTCAAAGAGCACTGAAAGCAGTTTGAAAGTGCATTATTCTGCATGTGCGGAATGAGCCTTAGTCTGGATGACCCCTGCAAACTAGAGACACCAATTATGTGTCTCAAATGGACTAAAAGTTGCAGAAGACGGCTTGATTTGTGATGCCTTTGGACGCTGCAAAAGATGAACATCTTTATTTCAAGCTCATCCTTTTTTTAACATCAGCAACACCTTTCTGGAGAAAACCATTAAGCAGGACGATAGTAGTGCAGTTCTAATGTGTGTGGCAGGTTAACAGAGTCAGTTCGGGTTCTGCTTAGGGATCATTATAAAGTATCGTATTACCTTCCCTTGACAATGATAATCCCTTTGTTGTAGTCATGACATTAATTATCTTATATTTCTCCCAGTCCTTGGAGAATTGTGGATTTGTTTCATGTCCTTCCATGTACTGAGATGCTACCTGGATGCACTTAAGGAGGGAATTTTTGTTCTGGGAACTGTACTATTTAAAGCAGTGGTGGCGAACCTATGGCACGGGTGCCAGAGATGGCACTCAGAGCCCTCTCTGTGGGCACGCGTGCCCAGAGTTCGTCATGTGATAATAGTGTAATTATTTCAGGGAGATTATTAGCATTAAACCTAAGACCTAGTTTTGGGGAAGCAGTGTAGGTAACCCTGTTAAGCACTGTTAAACCCTACTGATTTTCATGGGAAGAACGAAAGCATGATCCTTTACCTGGGAGTAAGCTCGGTTGCTGGCAATGGGGTTTGCTTCTGAGTAAACCCTCCTCCGGTCGTGATTCACCCATTCAAAGCGTTGCACAGTTGCTTCAAAGCAAACCTACCAACTACCACCAAGCTTACTCCTGAGTAACGCAAGCCTCGGAGCCAACCGTTTGTTCTAAACTAAAACCTCCGTATTCAGGTTAAATTGCCATGTTGGCACTTTGCAATAAATAAGTGGGTTTTGGGTTGCAGTTTGGGCACTCGGTCTCAAAAAGGTTCGCCATTCCTGATCTAAAGTAACTTGGCCAGCAAGTTACCTGCCAGCCAGTACTGGCAGTAGAAAACATTTCTATGACTAAAAAACAGGAACATTATCACTTTTTATATTCTACTAGAATAGATCTTTGTGCTTCCTGAGCCATTCAATAGGTCACAAGTGGGATGTCCAGTTCTGATGAGTTAAAACAATATGATAAATTTTGTCCTAGTCTACTGTTGCTATCTAGTATTCAGGATTAGAAAAAAAATAGTTTGTCAGAGTAATGTTAATTATAGTGCAGTGAAAGTAATATTCACAAGTGGAATGTAGATAACACATCTTTCTGTTTCTGGACATAAAGTCACATGTTATGTATAATATATCCTTTGTTTTTGTTTTGTTTTTAAATTTCATACTTCCTAATTCATTTTGTTTGAATCATTTTCATTCTATTGGGTTTGCTTTCCAGAGGCAGTGAATAAAAATTAATATTTCAACTTACCTAGTAGCTAAAATTAAATAGTATCTTGATCAATTTTAGATGAAGGCTGTAATTTAATATTAAAATGAAGATTATCCATTTTGCCTTTGCTGAGATGAAAAGTCTACATATGTGGCTGAGTGTAATTTATCCGTTGCTTTTTATGAACCCCCAAAATCCTCCAGGGAGACTGTGTCAGAGCCATATTACATCCCCGGAGTGTTAAGCTTTGTCTTTGCATAACTGATACAGTAAAAGAAATGCTTAAGAATCCACGAGACCTGTTGCTTTTTTATCTAGACATCTGCTCTCCGTATTGTGCATTCATTAATCCATCTCACAGCCAGGAGAAATTATAGTTTAGAGAAGAGCTGCAGAAAGAATTGAAAATGACTTTTGTTGGGAGAGTATTCTGTTGGAGCTGATGCTGACTAAAATGCAGAAAATAATTTACTGTGGTTTTTTTTATTTGGTCATTTCCGTACGGCCACGCTGCTGGGGCGCATCGGCATAAACGACACCGATGTACCCCCCCGGAACTGTTCGCACGGATGGTCCCGTTAGGGGTGGGGAAAACGGCGCAGCCTGTGCAGAGGCTGCGCCGTCCCCTGAACGCCTTACCGTCCCCTCCGGCCTTCTGGCGCATCACACAGGCCAGGGGACACGCCCCCTGCCCTGCGTGACTGCTCTGGAGTCGCAGGGCAGGGGGGCATGTCCTCGGTCTGTGCAACGCACTGGAAGGCTGGAGGGGACGGTAAAGTGTTCAGGAAAGGGGGGGAATGGCGCCTTCCAGCTGCTGCCATTCGCATGGCAGCGGTTGGAAGATACTGCCTCCGAAAAAACTCACTCAGGGAGCGAGGTTCAGAAGCAGCATCTTTGTGCCGCTTGGGGGTTGCGAGGTCGGTTGGCATGCGAACCCCTCCCCAGGGACGCTGTTTTTAGCATCCCTGGGGCGCTCTATACCGCCCGTGCGGAAAGGGCCTATGTTCTTTGAAATGGGTGAGGTAAGCATGTATTTTACTTTACATGTGCCGGCTAATCATGGTCTGCCACAATGGGAGCAACTGAAAAAAACTTAGCCAGACTTACATCATCTCTTTTTCCCTTCCTCTCTTTTCAGGTACATGGCAAGTGATGGATGTTATTTGTTTATTTAACTTTATAGCATTTCTAACACACCTTCCCATCATCGTTAATCTGAAGGTGGGGTATACCTGGGGCTTCCAGAAGGTCTGGGCACTGACCAAATCCATCCCAATTCTGAGAGCCAGTATGATTCCCCACAGTTCTGAGAGCCAGTATGATTCCCCACTCTTCCACATAAGCAGCAAACTCTTTATTAGTTGAGCTGGATTTGTTTCCCTGCACCTACACACAATGCCTGCTGGGTGACCTTGGGCCTGTCACAGTTCTCTCAGAACTCCCTCAGCCCCACCTACTACCTCACAACATGTCTGTTGTGGGAAGAGGAAGGGAAAACAGTTTGTAAGGCACCTTGAGTCTCCTTATGGTTGAGAAAAGTGAGGTTTACATTTAAACTCCTCCTCCTCCTCCTCCTCCTCCTCCTCCTCCTCCTCCTCCTCCTCCTCCTCCTCCTCTTCTTCTTCTTCTTCTTCTTCTTCTTCTTCTTCTTCTTCTTCTTCTTCTTCTTCTTCTTCTTCTTCTTCTTCTATGGTTTCTGAGGGGCTAAAGATCTTCTTCTTCGCTTAAAGAATGTGGTTGTATCATGTGCCTCCCAATCATGAGAATCAATATGATACAAGTCCAAGGTCACCAAGGGCACAGTGTAGATTGTATCATGAGACCTATGAGACCTCATGAGGAGAGGGAATGACGTAGCTTGCTTCCCTAGTATGCTGTCATATTTCTAGTGTTTTCTTTTTGACACCTTTCTTGAGCAGTATTACTTGTTCCATTGTCCCAAGCTTGCCACAGAGAAACATTTCAGTTCATGACTTCATAGACGACCACTTTCTCTAGGAGTCATCTCAGAGCACTGCATAGAAATGTTCACTGTGTCCGTATGTATGGCCCCTTCCACATATGCAAAATAATGCGTTTTCAAACCACTTTCACAACTGTTTGCAAGTGGATTTTGCTATTCCGCACAGCTTCAAAGAGCACTGAAAGCAGTTTAAAAGTGCATTATTCTGCATGTGCGGAATGAGCCTATAAGTGCATCAGGGTTTATTGTTCAGTGTGTATGTAGATGCAGATGGGTAGCCATGTTGGTCCGAAGCAACAGAAAAAGTTTGCTTCCAGGGGCATCTTTAAGACCAACAAATTGCTGCATTCTTGGTGTAAGCTTTCGTAAGCATGCACACACAGTGTCTAATGAACCGCACCAGCTGTTGGTTCCCTTTACAGTTGTACCTGTCCATCGGTTTTCTCTTGTTTCAATCTGTTTTTTCCTCTAGCACTTATTGTTTATTCAACTTAATTAAACTCTTGTTAATTAACACCCCATGAGAGAGAGGCCTGAACCTCTGTCTGCTCTTATCATCCATTAGTCATAACAACCTAATCCGTTCCAATCCCCTACTCACTTGAAAAATCTCTGGTAGGATTCACACCATGACCCTCACTACCCCCTTTCCCCATCTCCCTGTAATTTTCCCTGTAAAAAAAGTAGAATATGGTTTCCTGTTGATAGCATCTGAAGAAGTGAGCTCAGACTCATGAAAGCACATGCTAAATGATACTAGCCTTTAGAGCAGGGGTCTGCAACCTGCGGTTGTCCAGATGTTCATGGACTACAATTCCCATCAGCCCTGGTGGCCATGGTGGCAGGGGCTGATGGGAATAGTAGTCCATGAACATCTGGGCTACGTTGGGCTCTTTCATCATCTGTTAGTCTGGCCTTCTCTTCCATTTGCTGGAAGGATAGTACAACTGCCCTTGTGATATTGTCAGATAGGGTTGTCTGCTATAGCTAGCAGCCCAGTGAAAGAACTTGCTGGGTGGGGATAAGTTATTTGGCATTGCATTGACACACAATGTCACTTGTCACATGAAACCAGAACTGACCCCATGGTGTTGAGGCAGCACTCTAGGATTCACCCCAAACCTAAGATACTCCCCTAAATGGTTGAACCGTAAAGCTATTGGTAATCATGAAGTATGTTTGGTATTTTATCGGATTGCTCGAGGTGACCTGATTACTGAATTTGTTAAACTGTGGTGGGGAATGGGGGCCCCCATCCAAGAGGTCTCTCACAGGAAATGTTACTTCCCATTGCCGAAGTTGAAATAGAGTGCTGCCATTTCCAACTTGAGGTGTTGTGAAACACAGTCTGAAGCATACTTACTAACTAGAACCTGGGTGTGGCTGTTTCAGATGTTACTTGGACTACAGTCCCCATCATCCCACTGCACCAGGCAGGAATGAGGAACTGTATCGGAGAACTCGCAGTTGACAAACCTGTGAAAACCACTGGGCCATATAGCCTAGCGTTGCCTACTTGGATTATCAACAGTTCTTCAAGGTCAAGTGCAGAGGAAAGTCTTGCATAGTGTATGCTACTCTTTATCTTTTGCCTTTGGCAGTGTTAGGGACTATATTCGAGAATCTCTACATGCGAAACATGTGCTTTGTCCGGTGGATGACGGTACTTTACTGGAAAAATAGTCGGAATCACAAGCAGAGGAACGCGGGTTGGTTCCGCGCTGCATTTATCAACCTAAGTTCAGCTCTTACCGACCTAGAAGTGCTCGCACAACCACTGGGATGACGTGGTTTTGCTTCCAGCTTAAACCCGATGTAACAGTCAAATTTCCAACTCCAGTTGGGAAGCTACTACTTTACCAGGGAATGCCACGCTCAGAATCTCAGCCTCGATTCCAGTAGAAAGTCGCGGAATCTCTGGTGCCGAGGAGTCCCCATTCAGCCAATCACAGCTGAGAGTGTTTCGAATGCGTATGAAGGCTGAATCACGTCAAAAAATGCCACCTTTGTCCCTCCCATTCCTGCTTGGCAGTTTTTTTTAATAACGATGTGTAATGAGGGATAGATGGAGACGCATGGTCATTAGAACAGTAGCCAATCGGAACGGAGCGGCGAAGAGGCCCAGGATGATTCCACCCTCCGAGCTGGGATGAAGCTGGTTGCAGTGGGGAACAACAATGGCTTCGACCTAGGTCAGTACCCTTCTCAGGGAACTGGGTCGAACCTATTTTACTCATGTGCGGCATTGCCCTTAAAGAGCATGCATCTGTGACCAAATCTTAATGAGACCAATCATGTGTGGAAATGTGTGTGTGTGTAGATAGAGTCTTTCATGGTAGAAAAGAGGTGATCTTATTATACCATCTTACAGGGGGACACAAATTTTCCCTATACCTAAGGTGAACTTAATAAATTTGCTCGTGAAATTAATATGCTTGCCAGCATGAGAGAAAAACCTGTTGTATTTAGAGATGGGAATAGGGAATAGGGAGACGGTTGTGCCTTGCTTGGATCCGTCACGTCTTTTCTTCAAGCTGACACCAGCAGACAAAACAGTCTTCTCCTCCTCTTCCCCCACTCCGCTCTTGAGTCTGGTTCATTTTGCGTGTGGCAGAAGGCAAATAAGTGATACTAAATCAGGCCAGAGATGCACAATAACTGCAGCCTCCTGAATTTCACAGTTGAAAGGAAGAAAGATGCTCTCTTATGTGGCTGTTAACAGGTGCACCTTCTTAATAGTCTGTTTAATTCAGTGCACATATGGCCACAATTTTCCTTTATTCATCCGAGATAGAAAACACACGCCCATACCAATAATATTTTCTGAATTCTAATCAGGCCAAGTGTAAGATATAGCTAAGATTTTTTTCCTCACTCTATATCCCCTAATCCTGTTCTTCACTTACCATTGCCAGCCTCCAGGTCAGGGGTGGCCAACCTATCGTGCTCTAGATGTTCATGGACTACAATTCCCATCAGCCAATTGGCCATGCTGGCGGGGCTGATGGGAATCAAAGTCCATGAACATCTGGAGGACCATAGGTTGGCCACCCCTACTCCAGGTGATAGCTGGAGATCTCCTGAGGTAAGAACTGATCTCCAGGTGGAAAATGACTTCTTGGAGCAGGGAGTCTATGGCATTATTTCCAACTGAATTCCCCTCCCCTTCCCCAAACTCCATGGTCCCTAGACTGTACCTCCAAGATCTCCAGGCATTTGCCAACTGCACAGTGCTGCCCTTATTACAAGCCCTGTCAATCATGGCTGTTGTGGATGCATGCCCCATGCTCCCCAACATAGCCTTTTGGTTTTCAGAGAGGGACCCTCTTTCTTCTCACAGCTGTAGAAAAGCCAGCTAGCTCCAACGCATACATCTGGAATGCCTCATCATAAGTTTTGTATCTGGCCAGGCATGAATATTTTCTTGTGAATGTTTGCTTCAAGTAGTTTTTGCTTGACCCCAGAAGGATAATAGAGCAAGGCATATACTATGGTTAGCTATGGCCATAAATTAGTGAACTGTAACACAAACTCTTGTTGTTTTCACTCTTTCACTGGACAGGTGAAGTGCAGCCTCCCACATACCTATATATATAAAAATCTATCAGTGCGTTTTTTTACTGACAGGTAATCTCCCAAACTACTGGACCGATTGCTTTGAAATTTTCACACTGCTGTGTCAGCGACATGGTAAATTGCGACCAGGTTTCTCCCATTACTGTTTTCTACACCTCCTGTTGTGTATTGCATGTCACAACTGTGCCCATTGCTGTACATGCCACACCTGCTTGACAGTTGGAACCACAGTTCTGTTCCGCATACCATCGCTTTGCATCTGCTTTGGCCGTCAAAGCAACACTCTCTCGGATGCAAAGTGGGAGACCAAACCATGCGTCTCCTTGAGAAACCCACTGCCTCATGGAGTAGAAAGGGATGGGGCTGGCCATTATTCTTCTGCACCTGTAATGGCCCACCCACCCTATGGCAGAGGAAGAGGAAGGTGAGGGAGGGTGCAAGGTTTGCTGGACCAAGCGCTCTGAAATTGAACACAATGTGGCTCATGCACCTCCCAAGCGTGTTTCACGGCTTCTCTAGATCAGGGAGTAAGGGGGAACCTTTAACACTCAAAGAGCCATTTTGGACCCGCTTTTCCACAGAAAAAGAAAAACACTTGGAGCCACCAAAATGATTTTTGACATTTAAAGTAAAATAAAAGCATAACACTATATATATAGGGGTTTTTTAACCGGGTTTACTCCGGGCTCATTCCTGAGAAGCTGCGATGGATATGCCCGCCTCTGCTGCCCTGCAGGGCGGGCAAAGGATGGAAGCCGGGCAGTCGGCCCTCGCCGGCCTGCCTGGAGCACCCGCCCCTGCTCCAAGGGCTGGGCGTAGATACAGGCAGCCTGACCAGTGGGCAGTTGGTGCACCATCGGGGCTCTGCCATGCCTGCCAGGGTGCAAAGGCAAGGATGGGGCTTCCGGGCTTGTTTCGGCTCAGGGTGGGAGCCACAGTGCAAAGGGCAGAAGAGCTGCATCGCGGCTCTTGAGGCTGCAGGGTTCCTGGGTACACCCTGCACTCAGATTAATTAAGCCAGGAAGGGAGTAGAAGTGGGACAGGACCAGCCACCTGCAGCATGACCCACCTACCCCTAGCAGAGGAAGTGTCGTCTAGGGGAGGGACTGGCCGGGTTGCCATGCAAGGGGAACAGGAGAGAGGGAGGGAGCGAGGGGGGCACCCCTTGCCCCTCCCTCCCTTTGCAAGCATTTGTGCAATGACGACATGTTCGGAACCCGTTTGCTTTCCTTGCTTTCTTCTTTCTCTTTCCACTTCCACCAGACTCCAGGCCACGAAGTAGCAGCATTGGCGGCCCCACTTAGTAAGTGTTTAAAAAAAATCTCTGGTTGGAACTGGAAGGATTGGCCACTGAGAGCTGGCTAGGTTCTGACTTCTGAGTAGGCTCCATCAAGGCCATGCCCTTCTGCAACCCAATAGATGATTTCTCCAGCCTTGGGGCTTGCTGACCTGGCAACGTGTGAAGTCCCCTGGGGTAAACATGGGAGCAGAGATGTTGACCCCAGACAATACCTTTGGGCCAGTCTGGTTGCTTTGTTTACCTTTTGCTTCAGCATCGAGGCCTGCATTGGTGGTTCCAGTTTTGCTCAGCAAACCCTGCCCTCTCTCTTGGTGTCTGGAGATGGAGTAGTCAATTAGTTATGTTTGGCAAATTTGCCTTTAAAAGTATAACTAGTCTAAGACCGAAAACCTCCGCAGGCTGAAATCACTTCTTCACCTTAGTAGGTCTTATCCACTACACCACGCTGGCTCTCCATCATTGGATCTCAACCCAGGCCCATTATTGTCTGAGTCCTATTTTTCTTAAGTGTCATGTCTCCCTTTATGGGCATTTATGATGGTCTTCGTTTTTGCCTTTGCTTTTGGTACTCTGTTTTAGATCTGCTTGTTCTGTGGATACCTGAGGATGGGCATTTGGGGATACTAGGCCAGTATGATTGGCCGTTTCCCCACTTTAAAAATGACATCCGTTTCATCTGGTCCCGGACCTTTTTAGAGCGAGGGTCGTGTTCCCCGGGCTTCTCCACTGCCCCGCGCCCGGTCATCAAAAGGTGCCGTTTTGAGCAGAGCCAGAATGACCCATGCTGAGGGGGCGCAAGAGCAGCAGAGTCAGGGCAGCTGCGTTGTAGCCACCCCTGTAGTGGGGAGTGCAGTTGGACCCCGCACTACTCAGTGAGAGTAGCACGCAGCAAACAGTGAGTGGGGAAAGGGCCCTTGAAAAGGATTCTCAAGAATGTGGGGAGGCCACCTTACTTAGCGGACCAGTAAAGTAGTTCTAATTGAAAGGGCTTTCTGTAAAATATGAGTAGTTATGATTGTTATTTGCCCTCACCTGGATGGCCCAGGCTAGCCTGACCTCCTCAAATCTCAGAAGCTTAGCATTATTTGCTCCGGTTATTATTTGAATGAGAGACCACCAACAAAGTCTAGGGCAGTGGTGGTGAACCTTTGGCACTCCAAATGTTATGGACTACAATTCCCATCAGCTCCTGCCAGCATGGCCAATTGGCAGGGGCTGATGGGAATGGTAGTCCATAGCATCTGGAGTGCCAAAGGTTCGCCACCACGGGTCTAGGGTTTCTACCCAGAGACAGGCAATACCAAACCACCCCCGAATAAGTCTTGCCTGGAAAATCCTATGGGATTACCATAAGTGGGACGCAGCTGGACAGCACTTTCTTCTACATTATGATTGTAATCAGACAGACTGAGGAATCCATATTGGTATCTGATGGAAAATTTCCTCTTTCCCTGCCGCCGCCTCCATATCGTCAAGCTCTTTCAAACCATAGCCAGTTCTGATGACACATAGTTTATGTATTTATTTTTAATTTCAGACATGTGAAAGGTCAAACATTGTTCCACTTTTTATGAAGATCTGATCAATTTTTTGTGTGTGAAAATCATTTTTTCAGGTTTTCTTGTTTGCTTGGGTTTTTGAGTCATGGGAGATACTATCTGAACTGTTTGTAGTGTTCTGTAAGGATCTGCCTTATTTTTCTTCGCCATTTTCAGTGCAACAATATGTAAATACTGTGCAAAACAGAGAAGAAAAAATGGCAGACATCACAAGAAAGCCCCAAACCATCTGAAATTAAAAATCTGATCCAAACATGCTGGGTATACAGTGTAAAGAGCCCACCTGAGAATGTCCCCTAGGAACCAAACCTGTTTCAAAAGAGGTTAATGTCTTCATGTACCATGGTAAAAAATATGATACAGGTTTATCAGTTTCTGGATGTACAGGTTGGAAGTCTCTGCTTGTTGATCCATAGGTGTTTTTTTTAAAAAAAAATTGTTTTCCACCTGTCGGACATTTCTAAGGCTCATTCCGCACATGCAGAATAATGCATTTTCAAACTGCTTTCAGTGCTCTTTGAAGCTGTGCGGAATAGCAAAATTCACTTGCAAACAGTTGTGAAAGTGGTTTGAAAACGCATTATTTTGCGTGTGCGGTAGAGTGAGAAAAGTTTTAACATTTTTTCTATGTATGTGAATACATTGACCACCTTGGTTACGGAACTGGGCAAATTAAAACCAAGATACTTAAGCAGAACCCCTGTGTTTACAGAGGAGTTCATCTTTGCTTTCTATGTTGTATACTTTTTTGACATTAAATAGCATGCAGCGTATGGCAACAGGATTGGTTTGATATTGTGCCTGCACAGCAACCCTGGACTTCCCTGGTAGTCTTCCATCTAAGCCCTAACTAGAGCTGACCCTGTTTGTACCCTTTTCAGGATAAAGATGACACCAGATTTGAGAATTCAGCCACCATTCCCTGGACCATCTTTGTTCTAGAATAAGGTGACCAGATGGTCACCTTGTGAACCCGGGACGGGGGTAGGTGGCTGCGCACATCACTGTAGCGCTGTACAGCGCAGCCACAAGGAAGCGCCACGGCCTTCTAGGGGGCGCCTTCTGCCAAGCTTCCCACCTCATGGCGCGCAAGAACAGTTAGAGCGCACTGCCTTCTTCGGCGCTGCCATTTCCAGGCAGGAAACAGCAGCGCCCCAGAAGGCCGTTGCTTTCTCCTGACCATGCACATAATACGGGAGGCTTCCGCGTGACTGCCTTTATTGCCCCAGAAGGCAGTCGCGGCAGCCTCCCAAAAAAGCGGGAAAATGGGGAAGAACCGGCAGGCCAGCCGGGACAAATTGTCGCGAGAGGCATGGGCTTCCTGTCCATGTAAAAGCGGGACGCAGGCCTGAGTCCAGCCTATTCTAGAATGCCTTGCTTGGGTCCTAGTGCCTTGGGGACAGAGCTAGGTAAGCACCTATGAAGAGGTCCAGAATTCAGGTGTTAGAACTTGACATGCAAAGTGTCTTAGCACATACACAGTGTATTGGGTTTCCAAGCCTCAAGCTGCAAAGGTGCCTTTTAAATGCTGCCAAAGGTTCTGTGTGTGCGTGTGTGGCTTCTGTCATGTGAGCATTATATAACCTTTATGATTACAACTGCTTACGTGCCTTCAGAACAAATTGGGCAGTAGTGTTCTTGCCTGATGGATGTTCCCTACATAGCTCAACTTTGTTTACTCGGTTGTGCAAAGGAACCAGAAAATGACATCAGCTTGAGATCTCTCGATAACATTTTTGAGGTGCGCATTTCCCCTAGTTTTTCCCTACTGAGTGTATGCAAGTGGTGATGCGCCCTGGCAAGAAAGCAATTTGGAGTCAGTCGAGGTAGGGCCATCTGTAACAGCACGAGAATTTACGGGAGATATTTCCCTTCTCGTGGATGCGCTGGGACAGGGAATGAGTTCAGGCAATTGACTGATGTTCTTTCTCCGCTCCTCCCTTCCCCACGAAAGAACCTAAATACATATTTGATTTTTTCCCCATGTATTTTCACGGGACAGAAATTAAATGCTATGTTATGAATATATAGAGGACCGCAGTCGCGTGTTGTTTTCATTTCTTGCACCGTTCCGATTAGAAGCCAGCTATTTCAGTAATAGATGTTCAAAAATGCATCGAATACGTATTTGTGGGGAGGTTTCGTTTCCTGTGTTTTTACCCTATACTCTGGACCTTTTCTATTGTGGTTGGCACCACAGCAGGGCTCCTAGAACAGAGGTATGCACTCCCAAGATGCATATGTGACTCAATACCACGCCCCTGATTTTTGTGCATAGCACATACAACCAGTTCTCCTGAACCACTGAAACCCCTGGCATGATGGTTAGCCTGCTGGGGCTTTAAAAGGGGCTTGGATAGATTTATGGAGCAGTCTGTGAGAATCCTGTCTAACCCTACACTAACTCTCTACTGCCCTCTCTACTGGCAAAAAATCCAAACCTCACATACACGCTACAAGGGTCAGTGCTATCAGTCACAGACCAGGAAAGGGATTTGGGCGTCTTAGTTGATAGTTCCATGGGAATGTCAACTCAATGCATGGCAGCTGTGAAAAAGGCAGACTCTATGCTGGGGATAATTAGGAAAGGAATTGAGAATAAAACTGCAAAGATTGTCATGCCCTTATATAAAGCAGTGATGCGACCGCACTTGGAGTACTGTGTTCAGTTCTGGTGGCGATTCTCAAAAAAAAAGCGATATTGGAAGAGATAGCAGAAAAGTGCAGAGAAGAGCAAATCCAGGATGATTGAGGGACTGGAGCACCTTCCTTATGAGGGAGAGGGCTGCAGCGTTTGGGACTCCTTTCGCTTTGGAGAGTAGACGTCTGAGGTGGCGATATGACTTGAAGTCCTATAAAATTATGCATGGGGTAGAAAATGTTGACAGAGATGAAAAAATTTTCTCTTTCTCACAATGCAGCCGTTAGGAACCAGGGGGCATTCATTTGAAAAATGTGCTGGGCGGAGCTTTTAGTTGAATGAGGGACTAATAAAAGGAAACACTTCTTCACGCGCATAGCGTGTGAGTTGGTGTTTGGAATATGAAGAGCTGCCACAGTGAGGTGGTGATGGCCACTAACCTGGATAACTTTAAAAGGGGCTTGGACAGATTTATGGAGGAGAAGTCGATTTATGGCTACCAATCTTGATCCTCTTTGATCTGAGATTGCAAATGCCTTAACAGTCCAGGTGCTCAGGAGCAACAGCTGCAGAAGGCCCTTGCTTTCACCTCCTGCATGTGAGCTCCCAAAGGCACCTAGTGGGCCACTGCGAGTAGCACAGAGCTGGACTAGATGGACTCTGGTCTGATCCAGCTGGCTTGTTATGTTCTTATGTTCTTATGGGCTAGTGATGTGGGTGAAGTCATCAAGAATGGCTTATGTCCCCCATTACTGCCTGAGCCTTTAGAGCTAGCAACTAGTTCTGAGATAAGTCTCTGAGGTGCTTCCAATACTGCTGGGTTTTCAGTGGGTTTCCAGTGTCCTCAGCCAAGTAATTCCCCTTTTCTCCCTTTTCTCCCTTCCTACTTTTTTATTTCCTGGAATACCGACAACCTGACAGGTAGATATTTGGGGGAAGGTTCTTTTGCTTTTCGCTTTTTGTCACCTGGATAAAAACGGTTGCCTGCCACTGTTCTAGAAGCATTGATTGCGAAGGACTGCGTCTGGAGCTCAAATTGAAAATCAGTTCTAGAAACATTGATAATGAAAGTCTACATCCCCAGCTGGAATTGAAAACCAATAGGGGTTTCTCTGGAGAGAATCTATGAGCAGGAGTTGACAGGAATCCTGCCGAGGGATTTGTTTTTGAAAGATTTACCCGGTCATTCAGTTCAGTGCCTTGTTTGTCCCTCTAGGCAAATTAATTTGAGCAGCCTGTTAGAACTGGAATTGGCATTTACACGACAGCCATGTTTGGTGCCAAAGATTGGCAATCGTTACTCCACTCTTGATATTTGCAAGTTGACCTCATCTCAGCTACCACGTGATGCTGAAGCCACGGAGGTGGACATGCCTAGGTTTGTTAGTGTAACTATCAATCTTAATGCACTTTTTATAGCTATCAATGCACTTTGTGCATATGCAGTTTTCTGCCTGATTATGTGATGGGGGGGGGGGACTACCACCAAATCCAACGTTTTCTACTAGATGTTTTGTTCAGTCATCTGATTAAGAGGATACACACTTTGCAATCCAGCCATGTGGCTATTACAGTGAATATTCACGCAGGGATACCCAGCCTATTATATTACAGCGCTCACAAATCCCATACACAGGAGAGCCTATATGCTGGCTAGATTTAACATCATGCCATCTCCGCTACATAGAGGAAGACTTAAAGGTCTTCCAAGCGATAAGAGGTTCTGTACCTGCAGCATAGGACAGCTGGATTCCATCCCACACATTCTCCTGAACTGCTTATTATACCAAGAACTCTGATCCAGCCTGTTATCCCAAGCTATAGCCCCTATGATTGATTATACTGAATCAGATAAAGTAGTTGCGCTTTTAAATTGTCAGGATTTTCATTGTTGCCTTATAGTGGCAAAGTTTTTGTCAGAAGTTTGTAAACTGAATGTATGACAAACGCGAAGTTTTTTGCTATTCACTTTTTAACTGGAACTGTATTTTTATACTATCGTGTATATGCCAATAAAGGCTTATTGAATTGAATTGAATATTCAAAGCCCAAGCTGTCTGATGTTAAGAGGTTTTGATAGTAGGGGAGCAGTATGCATTGTTTAGTCTTTGGTTGATATCGAGAAGCCATGAATATCCACAGCCAAGATGAAATCATTTTGTGAAGGTTTTCTTCTAATGCCTGTGTGAATCCATCGTTGACATGATCCTTGGACACAGATGTAATATCTTAAGGGCATTGTCTGATAGCAGTCTTTGCTTCTTGTTTAATCTTTTGGTACTATCTGCTGGTCAAAATATCTCAGTATAATTGATCACAATACTAGAACCAGAGGGCATGCAGGGAAAACGTTGCGGGAAAGAATTAGGACTAATAAAAGGAAACATTTCTTCATGCAACGCATGATTGGTGTTTGGAATGTGTTGCCACAGGAGGTGGTGACGGCCACTAACCTGGATAGCCTTAAAAGGGGCTTGGACAGATTTATGGAGGAGAAGTCGATCTATGACTACCAATCTTGATCCTCTTTGATCTGAGATTGCAAATGCCTTAGCAGACCAGGTGCTCGGGAACAGCAGCAGCAGAAGGCCATTGCTTTCACCTCCTGCCTGTGAGCTCCCAAAGGCATCTGGTGGGCCACTGTGAGTAGCGAGTGCTGGACTAGATGGACTCTGGTCTGATCCAGCAGGCTCTTTCTTATGTTCTTATCATTGTGCAAATACTTGTTTCCCTTCAAGAAAACCCACTAACAAATCACTTAACATTGAGAAATAGGCCTTTTCCGCACAAATCCGTTTCTAAAATGTTTTTGATCCCCCCTCTACAATGATATATATATCTGTACTAACCTCCTCAAAATGATTCCTGGCTGCCATTACGTGACCTCCCCCCCCCACACACACACACTTTTTGAGTTTTGTGTTGAATTGATTCTTCAGTGCTTCACAGCCTTGTGCTGCATTTTTTACTTCTCATTTACTCGATGCTTAGATGTTGCCCCCCTCATAAAATAACATAGAAATGCTGTGACTAAACAGGTGAGCTCAGAAAATGGTGCTGAGAAGGAAGCTCAGAGATTCAGAGAAGCAGGGACGGAGCGAGGGAGAACTGTGCCCGGGGCAACGTGAGCCCTGTGCCCCTACCATGCCCCGCCTGCCCCCATATGCCCCAGAATGCCCTTGCCACGCTCCCGCAGCGGCGCTCTCTCCTTGTGTCGCGCCCACCGTCCCCTTGGCGCTACGCCACTGCAGAGAAGCATGGGAAACATAGTCAATAGACAGCACAGCAACTGAACGCCGTTTTTGAAACATTTCAGCCAGAGAATCATTTTAAAACAGGATTCATTCAAAACATTATCAGGCTGGAAATAAAATGTTTTGGGGTCAAATTAATGTGAAACTCCACAGAGGGAAATTTTATTCTTGTCTCAAAACGTTTCAAAAAGTTTGTGCAGAAAGGGCCATAATTTTAGCTAGATTTGAGCCCAGCAGGCCCTTTGGCTCATTCCGCACATGCAGAATAGTGCACTTTCAAACTGCTTTCGGTGCTCTTTGAAACAGTTGTGAAAGTGGTTTGAAAATGCATTATTTTGCATGTGCGGAAGGGGCCTTTGTGACCAGCTGCATTTTTGGGGTATAAGCTTTTTGCAAGTCAGAATTCCTTTCAACAGGCATGAGTCAGAATGGAGATTTGAGTCCTTATATCCAAGCTGGTATTGCTATTGAGAAAGGTGCTCCAATAGTCCCTGTACTTAAAGGGTGTATTACATTGACTTTTTTTTGTCTCTTCCAGGACTGTTTCTTTAAGGAGTCTCCTCTTCTCATTTTCATGATTCTGGGCCTACTTAATCAGCGATGGAGCAGATGGACTGTAAACCCTACCAGCCATTGTCAAAAGCTAAGCATGAAATGGATCTAGCTTACACAAGCTCTTCAGATGAAAGTGAAGATGGGAGGAAAGGAAGACAGTCCTACGAGTCCCGAGAAACTCTCAACGACTACAGCCAAGAATTGAGACTGAACTACAACAGCCACAGCCGAAAACGGAAAGCTGTGGATGAGCCCACACAAGGTACGTTTACTCACTCATTATGACAAACGTTTCGACACAATCACGTGTTTCATTTTGCAGTGATCACCCACAGTGGCCACTCCTTTGGCCGTACGTTTTCCGAAAAAGAGATCTGCGGTATGATTTTATGACCACTAATATCGCAGCTGTTGATGAACTATCGTTTGCGTTATTGATTCTTTTGCTTGCATACTCTCGTTAATAACTTTAAAACATTTGTGTGTGCAAAATATTTTTCCCCCATCCCCTGGATTTGCAAGCTTTTCCGTCAGGCTTGTTTTAGATTGAATCTCGCCACTCCAGTATTTTTGGCAAGCTGAAAGCCCGGCATTTCCATATTCACATTTTCTGGTGGTTTGCCTAATTTATTGTTCCGTCATGTTTGGATATTTGTGTTTGAAAACCACAGAAAAAGGTAATCAATGCAATCAGATAAGGCCTACTGATGCCATTGCTTTCAAAAGCCCATCTCAGTTGGACAGATAATTACCTAACCTTACAACAATTATATGAAGATGCTTAATTAGATACACTGGGTTAGAACCAAAGTACCAGACGTCAGAATGTACATTTTAAACTTTCAGGCCAAAATGCACCAAAGGATCCTGCCCTTTCAGGACTAACCCCCCCCCCCACCCCCTGTAAGCTGATAGGGAGAGGAATCTTCAGGAAAGCCTGTAGGAAGAGATCCAGTGGTGTCTTGTGACCTTCAAAGCCAAACTGATCAGTTCAGCTCTAGAGAGCAAGTGTGGTAAAGCTGGATGACTATGGGCGTTTCCCCACTTGCCACAACCCCCCTATGCCGTGCGCTGCTCTCAGTGCGCATCATTTTTGGCGTGCGCCTGGGCTTCCCCACGACTGTAGGCAGAGCGCGGGGTCATCAAAAGGCGCCGTTTGGAAGGGCGCCAGGAATGACGTGCGCTGAGGTGGCGCGACAGTGGCAGTGTCGGGGCGGCTGCGTTGTCACCGCCCTTATAGTGGGGAGTGCCGGGGGACCCCGTGCTACTTGCCTACAGTAGCACGCAGCTACTGGTACGTGGGAAAACGCCCAATGTCTTAGATCCAGACTCAATTTTCAGTGGCGGAAGGGAACTTTCCGGCCTCCTCACTTCTGCTGCAGTCCATACTGATCTCCACAAAAAGCTGTTTCTGGAGAACAGGGGACTCTGAGGAATGACACGGAAGCTGTCTTAAGTGGGAAGAAATTGCTGGTTTAGTCTGAAACCAGCCCTATAACAGCTGGTCTGGTAATGCCATCTACAGTGACTCCACTGCCTTCATTCCTTAAGGACTCTGGGGTGGATCCTACCCCTGCACAGCCTCTCCAGTGATAAACGTTTATTTAATTCCAAAAAATAAATATACTTATAACCCCACCCTTCCTTTTAGCTTAAGTTTTAAGCATTCCTCCCAACTAAGTTGTGTTTCCAGTGGAGGAAGAATCACTTCAGTTGGAGTAACACATCTTCAGCTGGAGGAAGGCTACTTGTAAGATGGCTGGATCTACTTCTCTGCAGCAGTGGCGTAGTGGCTAAGAGCAGGCGCACTCTTATCTGGGAGGAACAGGGTTTGATTCCCAGCTCTGCCGCTTGAGCTGTGGAGGCTTATCTGGGGAATTCAGATTAGCTTGTGCACTCCCACACACACCAGCTGGGTGACCTTGGGCTAGTCACAGTTCTTCAGAGCTCTCTCAGCCCCACCCACCTCACAGGGTGTTTGTTGTGAGGGGGGAAGGGCAAAGAGATTGTAGGCCTCTTTGAGTCTCCTACAGGAGAGAAAGGAGGGATATAAATCCAAACTCCTCCTCCTCCTCCTCCTCCTCCTCCTCCTCCTCCTCCTCCTCCTCCTCCTCTTCTTCTTCGATGCTTGGCTGCTGTGAATCTCTGGGCTAGGCTTACTTTGGAGTAAATGTATATTTAGTAGGAATGCTTACTGCTTATAATTCTCTTTTATGGGAACCATTCTGTATTAACAACTTGAGACCAGTTCCAGAGTGTGTGAAAAAGCTAAGCTGAAAGAAGATTAAGTGAGAATGACAATATCTATTTCTAGACTGATAATTTTGCATCAGATTGCTGGTTGAAATTTTTAGTAGTTTTCTGTGCTCGTTTCGTTTGCTTCTGTTTCGCTCGCTCGTTCGCTTCGTTCGCCTGCTCTGCTTTCTGCTCGTTTCTCACTGTTCTCGCTCTCACTGCTCGCTCGCTCAGTTCCTTCCTCTTTCCTTCCTCTTCCTCTTCCCTTCCTTCCTTCCTTCCTTCCTTCCTTCCTTCCTTCCTTCCTTCCTTCCTTCCTTCCTTCCTAGTATTTCAAATAGAATCAGGTGATGCATAAATTATGCCCAACCAGCGTGAGAGACTGACATAGCCAGACCAGAATGAGGACTGATAACAGCATATGCACTCTTAAGTCCTAATGAACCAATGTGAGCGAAGCAGTATCATTGCCGAATAGTTCCCAGAGGGCTAGAAGTTTAGATGCTGATGTTTAATATTGTTATATTCCAACAATGCATTGTGAAATGTGGACACAAAATTCTTTGATTGTTTCGCATGGGCTTGGATTATCTCTATAGACCATGACCAATGTGAGCCTGACTTGTTTCTGGGCTTGTGAGACTAAATTTTCCTATGAATGGAATTTCCCTGCCTTCCCCTTTTGCTTATGCTCCCTGATATCCATGAAATGCTGTTCCAAGAGGATAAGAGACCCTGAAGAATAACATAAAGGGTGGAGGGTGTTTCATCCCCTTTCTTTCTCTTCCTTGCAGCTGGGTATGAAGGGAAGGATACATAGATACCAAGCAAGCCAGATTGGTGACCATAATCAACAAACCCAGACTTGCTGTGACACCTCATTGCAAGCTATAATTGATGTAAAACACACACAACAACAACAACATCTATATTGGGTACCAGTAAATAGTAGTAGTAGTAGTAGTAAGCCTTTAATGGCATAAAGGTACCAGTAAATATATTCAAGCTCTTGTATGCACCGGTGTAAAGAGTGTTGACAGTTCAGTATCATGTAGTTAGAGTGTGTTCTCATTATGCAGTTTTAACAGTTGGTGCATACATTTTTACGGAGGCGGGGTGGGGTGGTACTGTCCTTCTGCATTTTATCATTTTGGTCCAAATCAGGGAAATAAATGCACAAAGCCCCCATCCCTTACGGAAGCGGAAAGTTTGGTATGAAGCTTCTTAAAAGAGTAGATTACCATATTTTGCTCTCCTTCCAAATTTTTGGCAGAGCTCTGTATTAGAAGAAATCTCCCCGGGGTCTCTTGTCTGGAAGCAGGAAACATCAAAAGAGATTCATTCTCCTGTTATTTCCCAGTGCTGAATCAAAGTATATGTTTGTCAACACAGAACATTTTCAAATGTACGTTTTAATATAATAGCCTGCAATGTTCCCAGTGTTTAATATGGGCATCCCTGTAGTATGCTGCTCTTCACTCAAACAGTCTTAGAAAACAAATTACATACAATTTTGTTTTATGTTTTTTTTCCCTGTGCCTGGAACAGATTTCTTTATCTTCTCCTTCCTTCACCCCGCCCCCCCCAAAACATTTGCTCAAATGTTCTTCAACAAAGAAGATCTTTTTCCCGTTTGTTTGTTTTTTGCCATGCTCACTTGTCAGAAGTTTTTAAAAATATCAACATCGAATATAGAATTGGTCTTCTGGGAGGTCGTTATTTACATTAACATTCCACAAGAAAGTTATCAGGGATCAAATACTGAGCTACTTCTCGAGTGCTCAGTTCATAATAGATAAAAAAAAGCTTTCAAAGAAGTTTCTTTGGCAGCTCAGTGTGGTTAGACAAGCCAAGATTGAGCAAATAAGAAAATTAAATGAAAAGACTGTAAATATTCCAGCAGGAACATACCATAGCTGGAGGCTGAAAACTCTGTGAGAAGATTGAATCTTATAATAGGAATTAAGCGCTGGCAGTTCCATTTTTATTTTGTTTTTCTTGAGAACTTTAGAAGCTGAGATTCAATGGTGAACATCTCCAGGGTCAACCGAGGCCATTGTCAGCTCGAAGGGTTTCTCAAACTGGTCTGTCTTCTGATTTTAGAAGGGAAGTTAGCATACGAGATACGGCGAGAGGCACTGTCTTGAGATCTATAACCTGCATTAATGGGGAGAATCCTCGGTTATAAACTCTTAAATGAGCAGGCTGTTGTAAAACTAACAATTGAGTTTGATTAATAAAATAATGAAAAACAAGGAATATATTTTCAACACCTGAACATACACACACAAAGCATACAAGCGCTAACAGAGAGAAAAAGGGAGGAAGTTGGATGGGGTTTCAGGTGTGGGTGATAGTTACCAGTCTTGCTGAGGAGGAGTTCAATGAAAACAGCAGCTGAAAAGGGAAAGGAACCCACACAATCGTGGGTGTGTGAGTGTGCAGGGATCCAAGACACACACACACGCACAGACGCCCGCACACACACAAGTGAATTGCCACAGGAGCAATGTAATATTTGCAGTCAGAAATGGGTCCTGAGTCGGTGTGAGGTAAGGTGGCAGGAAGGTTAGAGACAAAGGTAGATTCCGCACTTGCGTTATCGACCTAAGTTCGAGCTGCGTTCGACCTAAGTGCTCCGCACAGCCACTGGGATCGACGTGGTTTTGTACCAGCTTCGCTCCGTGTAAAGGTCAAATTTCCGACTCCAGTTGGGAACAACTACTTTTTCAGGGAACCCCGCTCGAACTCAGCTCGATTCTAGTAAAGTGCGGAATCTCTGGTGCCAGGAGTCCCCCATTCAGCCAATCACAGCACAGCATGCGTATAGCTGGCCAATCAAAAAATGCCACCTTTGTCCCTCCATTCCTGTGGCAGTTTTTTTAATAACATGTGTGGGGATAGACAGAACATGGCCGTAGAACAGTAGCCAATCGGAACGTTGTTTAAGGTAGGTCTCCAGGGATGATCCCACCCTCCCAGCTGGGAGCTGCTGGCTGCAGTGGGGAATAACAATGCCGCTTCGGACCTAGGTTAGTAATTCTTCTCAGGAAACTGGTCAACCTATATTTTTTTACTCGTGTGCGGAATCGCCCAAAGAATTGATTCCTTTTCTGGGGTTCCAGCAATAAAATGGGAGAGTCTTGATGAGTGGTCAGGACGCCAGAAAATGCCTGGTCTATTCTGAATACTGATTAATAATTGTGATGGGTGCGAATCAGAATAAGTAACGATTAGCTCTGAGCCCTGATTAAATCACGTTCGGGTGAATCAATGGAGATTAGCTAGCCTCGTTGTGCAGCAAGGCACACTGTGGGAAAAGTTCAGGTTTCACCCTCCCTTCCCCCATTCTTTGACACAAAAGGTGGAGACCCACAGTCTTTGGGAAACTCCATCTTGTGTGGAGCAATGACTTGTTCTCACAACAGTTCTGGTTACCAGTTCCACTTATGTCACCCTATAGAAAAGATAGGGTCCAGGAGTAAACAGAAAGTGGTAAAGTACCAAGCAGATTGATTGAAGCTATAAGCCTCCAAGGAATATATGTATATGGCAAGAACTGAGAGTTAAGATAAGGAAGGAATCAGGATTCATTGTTACTCACCAAGAACATTCAAAGTTGGCAGTGAAACCAGCTGTCGGCTTATGATATTGCTGGGAAGAGTGAATCTGTGGAACGGATGTTAGAAGGATGATGCTCGCCTGTGCTTATTACTTTGCACATCAAGAATTTCACCCAGAAGGATCCGCAGGCAGCTACTGGGCATGACTCTCCCCCCACCACAGCCACAGTCGATGATGATGATGTCATCATTGCTTATTGGTTTAGTGAAAAAGCTCCAGCATAAACTGTTTTAGTGTGAATTTTTGGTAAATATCAACTGAGATAATGCCAGGTCTTTTTGTTAGAAATATTGAAGTCCTGGGATGCTTTTTGATATTCAACCGTGCTGTTAAAATAAAGGAGAATCGTCAAAGCAAACCTTACCTGAAGATTTGCCAGATTTCAAAGAAAGCGACAACATTCTTGGTGTGTGTGTGTGGGTGTGTGCGTGCGTGCGTGCGTGCGTGCGTGCGTGCGTGTGTGTGTGTGTGTGTGTGTGTACAGTTAGACCAGGGGTCTGCAACCTGCGGCTCTCCAGATATTTATGGACTACAACTCCCATCAGCCCCAATTGGCCATGGTGGCAGGGGCTGATGGGAATTGTAGTCCATAACATCTGGAGAGCCACAGGTTGCAGACCCCTGAGTTAGACAGACAGACAGACAGACAGACAGACAGACAGACAGGCAGACAGACAGACAGACAGACAGACGATAGTATCAGAAAATAGTGGATCAGATTTTTTTAAAAAAATAACAAGGTCCTGACCCAGATGGTATAGCATATTATCAGAAATTCATTTGAAATTTAGATTCACAATTAGCAGGACTTTGGATTGGGTCAATATCTAAATTCTAGATATAAGCAAAAATCTGTTAAGAGATCGAGCAAAAATGGATTATTTTAGACCCAAATTCCTATTCAGCACTTATTTTATAAAATATTAGCAGATTTTTTTGCTGTGAAATTAAATGAGATTCTAGGAAAATATCTCTATGGAGACCAAGCATGGTTCATTTATAAAGGAAATGCTTTGATAATATGCTAAAAGCAATTACCAGGGATTAAGGGTAAGTAATAAATTACGGGTACCCCTACGTGTTTCTTTATAGATGCTAATAAGCATTTGATTAGGTAGATTGTCCACGTTTTGCTTAGAGCTGTTGAAACCACTGAAATTATATATACCAATCCTAGCTAAGTAACTCATTCTCTTTACCAGAAATGAGATGCAGGCAGGTACATCGGCGTTCTCTATTAATTGCTTTCACACATGAACCGTTCCCTGTTTTCGTTTGGTCTCAAAATAAAAGCAGGTCACAGGGAAAGACAGAAGCTCAACATATATCATTGACCACAGAATCAAGCCGTATTTCATTGCCTCTGTAGATCTTCTGAATAATTATTGCAGAGCACAAGGCTTGTGTAGCAGTGTATTCTACAGCTGCCAGCCTCCAGGTCAGGCCCGGTGTTCTCTTAGAACAGTGATGGCAAACCTTTTCGAGGCCGAGTGCCCAAATTGCAACCCAAAACCCACTTATTTATCACAAAGTGCCAACATGGCAATTTAACCTGAATACTGAGGTTTTAGTTTAGAAAAAACAGTTGGCTCCGAGATCGCATGTTACTTGGGAGTAAGCTCGGTGAAGCAACCATGCAATGCTTCGAATGGATGAATCATGACCCTAGGAGAGTTTACTCAGAAGCAAGCCCCATTGCCAGCAACTGAGCTTACTCCCAGGTAAAGGATCGTGCCCAGGCCAGCCTAGGGGTGTCTGTGGGGTGGGGGTGATATTCCGCCCCCCACATGATGAACTGTGTGCACATGTGCCCACAGAAAGGGCTCTGAGTGCCACCTCTGGCACCCGTGCCATAGGTTTGCCACCACTGTCTTAGAATTACAACAAACCTCCATTCTTCAGAGATCAGTTCCCTTAAGCAGTGGTACCCAATATGAAAAAAAAAAAGAAATACAATGGTTTTGCTATGTGGGAGTACAGTTTTAGGAAAATGTGTTGCCAGGGGGTATAAGAGTGAAAAACATCAGGGACCACTCCCCTAGAGGCAGAAGTGTAGCTGGGCAGAGGTGCACTCCATGCTTTCCGCCTGGTGCAATGCGCCCCCCTCTGTCCCCTTGTAGCTCCGCCACTGCCTAGAGGAAATGGGAGCCTTGGAAGGTAGACCCTATGGCAGCATGGCCAATTGGGGCTGATGGGAATTGTAGTCCATGAACATCTGGAGTGCCATAGGTTCACCACTACGGCCTATGGCATCAGATCTCTGCCAAACTCTCTCCTCTCCCCAAATCTCCAGGAATTTCCCCAGCCAGATTTGGCAACCCTAAATGAAGACAAATCATATTAAGCAGCGGATGCCCTTATAGATCAATCTGTCTTTTTTTAAAATTCCCACAAGGAGCTCCAAGCAGGATATCTTGGGAGATATATTCTGGTGCCTAATGATAGCTAAACAGAGGGAATACCTTAATTACAATAGATTGATACTAAAACAAAACAAAATCCCTGTGTGAAAAAGCAGCCGTCAGTAAAACAGCAAGCAATACAAACAAAAATGGAGAGGAAACATGTCCTTTTTGACCTTTCAGTAGAATTTAAAAAATGTATTTAGTTGGTTATTCTTTAGTTAGTAGTCAAAGTAGGCATCAAGCAGGTGTCTACAAGAAAGCTATTTCACAGCCACCATGGCCCTACCTGGCTTGGGCCCAGGATGCCTGAAGGAACAAGGTGTTACCTGTGTTTGTGTCCAGGAATTTGGATCATAAGAACAGGCTCTTTTGGCTGTCTCATCAATCAAGGGTGCTGGTTTGGTGACTACATGAGAGGACCTTTTCAGGGGGAGCTCCATGATTATGGGACACATTTCCCAGGGAGGTGCACCGGGCGCCTTACTTTGGTTTTTGAGGAGGCAACTGAAAATTGTTTTCCTTTAGGACTGCCTGTGGTTAATTACCAGCCCCAAATTGTAATTTTAAATTTGATGATAGCTTGTTTTTGTTTTGCATGAAGGAGCATTCAGTTCTGTTAACTCCCACCTGCACGCTGAAATAATTAATTTGCAGGTCTTTTGTTCTATTTTTTTTGTGTTGTTGTTTTATCTAGGGGAATATAAAGTTGATAGTCTGTCATTCTAGCAAAGAAGGGTGGGGGTGGGGGGAGATTCTCCCACAGCCCAAAGCTATATAGTTATTGGCAGGCATAGTCTATTGTAATCTATGGCCTTGGCAAATATAGAAAATTAGCTCTTGGCAAGTTTAGTTTTTGCAATTGTTTACTGGCAAGAGGAATTGGCCTGAAATGACAGATTTGCAAATGGTGGGTGTAACATAAACAGATATTTAGACACATTCAGATAGTAGAATGTTTAGAGCCCAAAGGATTAATCTGGGACTCCATATGATTGGCCGAGAGAACTGCACAACGTTCTATAACCAGAGGACAGGGAGTTCTGAGGGCGGAACTGAACTGAGAGTCAGCGTGAACGGTTGTTCTGTGGTAGCTCTGTTCTCTGATAGCTGAGGGCCAGTTCAAAGTGAGCTGTGCTACTCTGATTAAGTGCCAGGTAGGACAGATTTCAGTTAGGGAATCTCTGTCAAGGTCCTGAATTTAACCCTAGCACAGTAACACTGATTAATCATATGAGTGACTTGATGGTTTTCTCTGAGGAGAACCTCACTTTGATTTGGAATAGGAAAGCCCCTGCTGGGGTAAGTTATGTAGAGAAAGGACTGAGGCTTCTTGAGGGAGAGCAGTCATCCTTCTATGAGAAGCACTGTGTGAAAGAGACACTGTAGTGGAAATACTGCCTTATTTGAAGATCTCTGTATGCTGACACCCAGAGAGATTTTCCGAACCCTAAAAAGCAGACTTTTAGAACAGGAATACCATAGCTTGTTGGGGCAAGCAAATAAATCATGCTCACCCCTCTCTGGCAGAATAATACCGGAACAGGGGCACATAGCCAAATATCTTGAATTATTAACTGAACCCCAACAGAGATGGATTATCATAAGGGCCAGATCCAATACCTTCCCATCGGCCATTACAAAGGGTTGTTACTTATCCATCCCTCTCCAGGATCAGGTTTCTCCACACTGTAAACATCAAGTGGACACTCTTGCTCACATTATTCTTGACTGTCCGAGATATGTGAGCATTAGGAATTTCTCCCCCAGGCTGGCCCTAGACAAATCTGAAGGAGACTCCGACTGTTCTGTTGTGGAGCTTCTGTTAAACAACACAGATGTCATGCTCTTGGAAAAAGTAGCAAAATTTCTTTTACAAGTGACAGAACTTTCTAAGTAACATATACTCCTATATACAGTCTTCCTGTCTGCGCTTTGAATGTACTCTTGATTTGTATTTCAAAAATGTCTGGCAACGCTCTAGAATCTATTTTAAATGCCAAATAAAGGTGGTGGTTGTTGACTGCCTTAGAGATAGTGTTCAAGGAACTGTGTATTTACCTGAGGGTAAAAATTAAGGTGTTTTTTTTAACAAAAAACAGAAAGCCAAACAGAACATTGCAATGCCTATATGGGAGTATCTATTTTGTTTGTTTAGAATTGAAGTGACCATAACAATGGGAAGGCACTAAGATAGCGGTGTGAAATTGAAGAAAAAAGTGACTGACACAACTTGTAAATAGTAAACTCCCCAAAACCAGCTTCATACAAATATATTTATCTATTTATTCCTTTGCCAGTAAAGCTCTTTCTCTTGGTTTCGGTAAATAAAATCTTTTAATTTCACAATTTGTTGCAAGCCTCTGGTGCCAGTATACTGTTTTCTGACAAAAAGAAAATGGGTTATTTTGGTGTCTCCTCAGAGCCGTTCGTCTGCCTGACTGAAAAGTGCCCTTGATGCGCAACTAAAGAATATTTAGACTGTTTAATGGAATGATAAATGTGGGGAAACTTAAAGAACGATACAAACTCTCAATCATCCTCTCCACATTACTAAATGTCTGTTCTGACAGGAAAAAGAAAGAAAGAAAGCTGCTCAATCAAAACTGTACTATCTGTTGGAGTTCTTTTTGGAGGGAAAATCCACTCAAGACACTGGGCAGTGGGCAATCACTTGAGCCCCCCCTGCAGCTCTCCAGATGTTCATGGACTACAATTCCCATCCTTTCCCCACAACAGATACCTTGTGAGGTAGGTGGGGCTGAGAGAGTTCTGAATGAACTGTGACTAGCCAAAAGTCAGCCAGCAGGGATGTGGAAGTGGCAAAACAAATCTGTTTCACCAGATAAAAGTCTGCCGCACAAATGGAGGAGCAGGGAATCAAACCCGGTTCTCCAGAGTAGAGTCCACTGCTCTTAACCACTATACTTCGCTGGTGAAGAGTGAAGACATCTCCCAGACACTAGCCCAGCGCTGTTACCACTGAACCACTTTGTTAGTTAACGTTTACATTTGCTATGGGTTAACATTTAGATTTGCTTTTGGATCTTTTCTGGAATCAAGGGACCATTTGTTCTTGTTTATTTTATAAAGGACTGGTTATTTCAATCATCTGGCAAATTCATTTCAGGTTTTCTCTTTGATAAACAAGCTTGGGATTTCATAAATGTATTGATTTGCAAAACAGCTGACATCTCCCATGGCAGCTTCCTGTACTTTAGTGTCAGTTGCTACAAAATCCAACTGAAAATATTCAAAGTGGCCATAAATGACAAGGTGAAAGTTGGGAGGGGGAAGAGGCCAAGGTTCGAAAGAGTCAGACAAATGGCAGAAAGCATTAAACTGGTAAGAGACAGTAGATAATGAGTACATTAACGGCGAATGTGTCTCTGGTGACCCATAGAAGCTTATGCTGAAGTGAATTTAAAGATAAAGGGAAATTTGCCTGAATGGAGTGAGAAGGGAAGTTTGGATGACTGGGAAGGAACTGCAAGACGATAATGTAAAGCAGTGGTAAGCACTTGGTAGCTTGCGGGGTGCCACATTTACACAGATCATCAAGCAAAAGAACCACATAACACGTGTGGAGCATCAGTGGCGTAGGAGGTTAAGAGCTCATGTATCTAATCTGGAGGAACTGGGTTTGATTCCCCGCTCTGCCGCCTGAGCTGTGGAGGCTTATCTGGGGAATTCAGATTAGCCTGTACACTCCCACACACGCCAGCTGGGTGACCTTGGACTAGTCACAGCTCTTCTGAGCTCTCTCAGCCCCACCCACCTCACAGGGTGTTTGTTGTGAGGGGGGAAGGGCAAGGAGATTGTAAGCCCCTTTGAGTCTCCTACAGGAGAGAAAGGGGGGATATAAATCCAAACTCCTCCTCCTCCTCCTCCTCTCCTCTTCCTCTCCTTCTCTTCCTCCTCCTCCTCCTCCTTCTCCTTCTCCTTCTCCTTCTCCCTTCTCCTTCTCCTTCTTCCTCTCCTTCTTCCTCTCCTTCTTCCTTCTTCTTCCTCTTCTTCTTCCTTTCCTTCCTTCTTCCTTCTTCTTCTTCTTCTTCTTCTTCTTCTTCTTCTTCTTCTTGTGTACCACTCCACCAAACCCACACATACAGTACTATAAGTATTAAGATTAAATATACAACTATAACCTTTAAAATTACCACACGCCCCTGAGCATGCTGGGTTGTCTTTCCCCATCACTGCTGAACCTTAGCCAGCCAGTTACCTTGTTCTCTTTCCTGGAATACGGGGGGCAGATGCCACATTGGGGAACAGTGCTCAGAAGAGCTAGCATGATGTAGTGGTTTAGAGTAGTGGGCTCTAATCTGGAGAACCTGGTTTGTTTCCCCGCTGCTGCCCATGTAGCCTGCTGGGTGATCTTGGGCTAGTCACAGTTCTCTTTGAACTCACTCAACCCCACATAAGGTGCCTGTTGTAGGGAGAGGAAAGGCAGGAATTTGTAAGCCACTTTGAGAGACTCCTTGCAGTTGAGAACAGCGAGGCATAAATCCAGACTCCTCCTCTTCGAACTATACGCAGTTCCTGAATGAATACCCCTGATATATATAATTGATTCCAGAGCATTGTGGGAGTGAAGAGCATTGCAGTGTAAATGCTTTTGGCTCATCTCTGCTGTGATATCCAGTGGTTTGGCCTCAGCTGTGGCTCTTGCAGGTAAAACGAGATCCAAATGACCTGACTGGGGATTATTTCTGCCTAAAGGAGTACATGTTCAAGCTAAAACTTAGGACAATATATAGAGTTCTTTCTGGATCAATGCATGTTGTTGTGTAAAACTCAGCTGATGGGAAAGCTGCCTGGTATGATAATGTTTGAATCCATGCCATGATCTTCTGTGTGGATCTGTAGAAAAATAAGCATCTGGGAAGAGATTACTTAGACAAATGTGTCTGGTTTCTACAAGTGTGTTATGTTGTCTTGGACATCTATTAGCCTTTGCAATATCTCAGTCTTTTCAAGTGGGAGAGTGTTAGGAAACCTGGAACATGGACACCCTTTGTGGGAAGATCTGATCTTCCCAACCCTATTATTCTTGTTTAAAGACCACCCTGGGTTTGCGTGGGTGTCTGTGTGTTTGCGTGTGTGTTTGCGTGCGCGTGCGTGCGTATGTGTGTTCTTCATGCTGTCTTGTTCCAAGCAATCACTTGGGTGTCGAAGGCTTTCACGGCTGGAATCACTGGGGTTGTGGGGTTTAGAGCTTGAAGAGGTTCAGAGTTGTAGCCTAGCATTCTCTCCTGACGTTTCACCTGCATAGATCAGATCCTCTGAAGATGCCAGCCACAGATGCAGGTGAAACGTCAGGAGAGAATGCTGCTAGAACACAGCCATACAGCCCGGAAAACTTGGGTGGCTTTGCAGGAAAAGCTAGCCCTGAACTGCTCTCAAATAATGTAATTTCAGCACCTGGACAGCACCCCATCCCCCTTTTAAAGCAAAGGCTCGAATGTTATGTTAACCTGCACAACTCACAATCCATCTTGTAAAATGTAGCAGCCAAACTGTTTTGGTAGATTGGAAAACTGTTCTCCGTGTATCTCAGGACAAGTTTCTGTCTTAGCAGAAAAACGAGGTCTCTCCCTTTTTCAGGCCGTTGGCCACCTTTTTGCTTTGGGAGTGACATTATAACCATGTTAACTGTTGGACGGCAGGCATCAGCATTTTTCCCCAAAACCCAAAGAAAATTCAAGTTTTTAAGAACCCTGACTCATTTATTTACCAGGAACTCGGTGGGATTATTAGAAAATTAAGTTTATTCCATCAAAGTCAGGCATATCGCAGAAGTGGATTTGGACTCTCTGCAGTAACGTCCCATTAGGCCAGATGCCTGCTTAACAAACATTGAAGGCCTTGGAATTATGAAGAGCCTCTTTGAAGTGCAAAATTTAAAATCAATATCACTGAATGTAATAGTAATTGAATTTAATTTTGAAGAGTTTTATTGCTGAGAATGGAGGATGGGAGCATGCCTAAGTCAGGAGTTCCCCTCGCTTCTTTATACTGACCAAGTGATTTTCTGAAATGTTTTACTTCAGCATCAAAAACAGAGTTTAAGGATCACATTCTTGGAGACTTGGAGCTTCATTGAGGCCCCTTTTCCAAGCAAGACGTGGGCTATAAACGTATGCTCTGGGACGGGCAAAACGCTGTCCCCAGGAAGCCGCTTTCTCGCATTAGCAAGCGGCGCCAAGCCAAAACGCAGCTGTGCCTACCTGGCTCGCCTCCCCCTCCCCCAGGGCGGCATCAGGCCGCCTCCAAAAACCTCCCTCCTGGAGGGAGGTTTTTGGAACAACAGCACATTCCTCATGGCTGGTGTGGAAACGGGTAACTGAATGCGCTGGTTTCAGTCTCTCTCCCACTTCACCTGTTTAGTTAAGAGTTAGCCTCTTGCTGGTTTTCCTAAGATTCTCTCCTCGGCTGTCCCTCCCACCTGTAATCTCTGGAGGTCAGAGGGCAGCATGGGCGGGTCTTAGGAGGCCAGCAGGGCGACGATGGCAACAAGGTGAGTGGGAGAGGGACAGGGAAGAGAGCTGCCTCTCCTGCGCCGGCCTCTGCGGGGGCCACTTGCACACTCTCGTGTGAACGGCCCCCACCCCTCCACCGGCAGAATTCCTGCTGGTGGGGAAGCGCCCTTTGGCCTGTGCGGAAAGGGCCTGAGAGAGGAGAAGAAGGGAACTTAGACATTGTTCTTGATGCTCTCTTTGTGCTCCGTGTGCTACTGGCATGGTTATTGTGACATCTGAACCTGGCCTGAGATTCTGCTTCCTGTGGGATACGGTTATATTCACTGAGAGGAACAGTCAGTAACATGCTCAAATGAGAACTCTGTTGCAGTCACATGTTAAAAGAAAACTCCAATTGGACTCAAGGTCTAGAGGCCAATTCGAACGGGAACAAAACGAACCCACAAGGTAATGGAGATAGTAATTAGTTTGTAAGGTTTCTCTTCCCCCCCTCCACTGCCCTATACCTTGAGCCTGAACTCCATTATGAAATTACTTCAGATAAAGCACTGCAGGGTGTTACAGTAATAGCGAACCTAATGGTTACTTTGCCTCTAAAATCTGAAGAGTTTGCTTTGAGGGGGGATATGATTGAAGTCTATAAAATTATGCATGGGGTAGAAAATGTTGACAGAGAGAAATTTTTCTCTCTTTCTCACAATACTAGAACCAGGGGGCATTCATTGAAAATGCTGGGGGGAAGAATTAGAACTAATAAAAGGAAACACTTCTTCACGCAACGTGTGATTGGTGTTTGGAATATGCTGCCACAGGAGGTGGTGATGGCCACTAACCTGGATAGCCTTAAAGGGGGATTGGATAGATTTATGGAGGAGAAGTCGATCTCTGGCTACCAATCTTGATCCTCTTTGATCTGAGATTGCAAATGCTTAGCAGACCAGGTGCTCGGGAGCAAAAGCCGCAGAAGGCCCTTGCTTTCACCTCCTGCATTTGAGCTCCCAAAGGCACCTGGTGGGCCACTGCGAGTAGCAGAGAGCTGGACTAGATGGACTCTGGTCTGATCCAGTTGGCTTGTTCTTATGTTCTTCTTATGTTCTTATGTTCAGTTAACAAGTTTTTGTGAACAGTTTTGAGGTGAGTATTTGAGAACCGTAATGAGCCTGTGCTTGCGCTGTCTGTCTCTCGTTCTGCACATCCTTGTCTAACAATGCTCTCTGACTTATGCTTCACATTGGCAAAGTAAAATTATTCTAAACCCGGTAACCTTCTCAAAACACCTTCTGATCTAATGGGCATGAAAAAGAATAAAGGGAAATTGGAGAATCCAACAGGAAAGGGAATTTACAGATTATTTGTATTCTTAACTGCAGGTTCGCAGTACAATTCCATTCTGACTAATGGAAATGGAACTGCCAAAACCAATGACAGGGCCTTTGTTGTGGTGACACCTCATCTTTGGACCTTCTTCCCCACACCCGTTCATCCAGAGCTATGTCTATTAAGTTTTTCAGATTGGGGAAAGGAGGGGGAGGGAATAATCTTTTATTCCAGGATGCTTGTGTTTTGCTTTTTAATTGTTAGCTGGTTTCTGTTTTTAATTTTCCTGGCTCGCCTTAAAGCACTTGATTTTGATTTTCACCTTCTCTCTTACCAGTATTAGTCAGTCAGTCAGTCAGTCAGTCAAGTATTTATTGTTTGAGTCATTGGCTATAACAATACAGAGATACCAGTAGTATTTATGGCTTTCTGTCTTAGCTATGGGTTAAAGCTTCCATAGGTAACATAATTGTCATTTGAGGTTAGTGCTTTAATTTAACAAAAAAAAATTTTTTTTGCTTTCATAGGCCCTTTCCGCATGGGCCAAATACAGCTGTTCGCATGGGGGGGGGGCAGCTGCTTCACAGCCACGCTGCCCTCATGTCTCCCCATGGTCCGAAGCCGCCATTTCCCCACCTCGCTCGGGGAGCGAGGTTTTCGGAAAACAGCGACTTCTAGCTGCTGCCGTGCGAACAGCAGCAGCTGGAAGGCGCCATCCCTCCCCCCAACCCCTGGCATGGCCGTGCGGAAATGGCCATCGTGTTTTTTGGCTTTGGTACTTTTCATTGTTGAGAGTTCCCCCCTCCCCTTAACCAAGTGTGGAATAATAATGTTTTTATTAATCCATTCCATGCTGTTTTTCCACCTCTAAAGTGAGTTCTTGAGATGCAGGAGAAATTAAGAAGCTAAATTATGAGGAAGTCCTGCTCCGTAAGGAAGCCAACTGAAGCAGTCCCTTTGGGAGGCAGATTTTCAGGAGGGGGTTATCTGCCTCTCATCCTACCTGCCTTTCATTCACTTCCCTTCGCCAGCCACCCCTTCCTCATCTTGCATTCCCAAAAGGGAGCTCCATTTTATCTTCTCACTCTCCCAGGTTTCTTTGAAACTAGCATGGCAGATGCAGTGGTGGGATCCAAAAATATTAGTAACACGTTCCCATGGTGGTGGGGTTCAAACTGTGAAGTAGCGCCAGTGGGGCTGGGCGGGGCACGACGGGGGTGTGGCTGGGCATTCTGGGGGTGGGGCATTCCTGGGCGGGGCATTCCTGGGCAGGGCTGTGGCAAGGACGCAGCCCCTGCGCCGGTCCTTGTGCGGGAAACGAATGCACACAGGTGCAGGCTGCCACTCACGCCAGTGCACTTCCTGCTAGACTGCTTCAAGTTCTGCACGCTACTGCTGAGAGGAGGGACGTAACTAAGGCAAAAATCACATGGCAAAATCACCCATTAGTAACCCCCTCTCGGCACACACAAATAATTAGTAACCTACTCTCGGGAACCTGTGAGAACCTGCTGGATCCCACCTCTGGGCAGATGCTATAAAGGCATGGCAAATTCTATAAAGATTCCATTAGGTGCGTGGTGGTAAGCTTGTCAACTTCATCTTGGGAAGTCCTGGATATTTAGGAGTGGGATCTGAAGATGAAAGAGTTTGGGGAGGGAGCTTAGTAGCGATGTGATGACAGGGAGTCTACCAGGGGTGGGATGGGAATGAACAGCAGCCTTGGAAAAGGGCATGCCCCAGCCATGCTTGCTCACTTACAGGAGGGAGGGAGAGGAGGCCTGCCTTCTAGGTATGGCCTGTGGGCAAGGCTGGCCAGGCACAGCTTCCTCACTTGTTGGACGTGGCCTCCACGCTCACCATACAAGGCTGGGATGGGTACCGCCCTTCTACAAGTTGATTAAGGTGACCCAGGTGAGAAGGAGGCCGTCAGCCCACTAGGGCTCATTCCGCACATGCAGAATAATGCACTTTCAAACTGCTTTCGGTGCTCTTTGAAGCTGTGCGGAATAGCAAAATCCACTTGCAAACAGTTGTGAAAGTGGTTTGGAAAACGCATTATTTTGCGTGTGCGGAAGGAGCCTAAGAAAGGTCCCACTGGCCATTTTGGCCTCTGCAGTCTACTTTCTGAAGCTACCATTTCCTCCAGGAAAACTGATCTCTGTAGTCTGAAGATCACTTGAAACTCCTGCCTGGAGTTTGGCAACCCAAGGTTACGACAGCACTGGTGGAAAAAACAAATCTCGAGCCGCTGCTGAGTGCAAAAGGGTCGTTAAATTTCTCTTGCAGCCTACTTGCCAGAAATAAAAATGGTCAGAACTCAAACTGCTGCCTTCCCCATCTCAGTAGTGGCGTAGTGGCTAAGAGCAGCAGTGGCGTAGTGGCTAAGAGCAGGTGCGCTCTGATCTGGAGGAACCGGGTTTGATTCCCAGCTCTGCCACTTGAGCTGTGGAGGCTTATCTGGGGGATTCAGATTAGCCTGTGCACTCCCACACACTGGGTGACCTTGGGCCAGTCACAGCTTTTTGGAGCTCTCTCAGCCCCACCTACCTCACAGGGTGTTTGTTGTGAGGGGGGAAGGGCAAGGAGATTGTAAGCCTCTTTGAGTCTCCTACAGGAGAGAAAGGGGGGTATAAATCCAAACTCTTCTTCTTCAAACTCTTCAGTACATGGATCTGTTCCAGAAAACCACTGCCCGTTTTTTTTTTTGGTCTTCAATTTTATTTTTTTTTAAAAAAAGCATCTCCAGTACTGTGGACTTAATCTTCTAAGTTGAAGGCCACCCTGACAAGCATTACAAGCCCATTTTAGTTGAAAATTCTTTCAGCAACCTTCACCCTGTTCCAAATGAGTCTCTCCGATAATCCTAATCTTATGAACTGATGGGCTTCCAGCCAAGCTGTACATCTTGGTTTAGAAAGCTATCTCTGAGTATGTCAATGATCTCAGAAAATCTATAACGTGCCATTACTTAACCAAAAAGTGCACTGACATTTTGACACTTCTAAGTGCTTTGGGAAGAGATGTCAGAAATGGAGGTAGAAGGTCTGAGCTAATGTAAGGAGAGAATGACAAGGAACTAACTAACTTACCGTGCGCAGGGCACAGGAAGAGCAAGGGAAAAATATCCCAGCGTTACCAATTTATCATACTTCGGGGCTTGTTTTCTTTTCTGTCAGAGTTGTGGAAAGGAAAGGAAAGGAAAGGAAAGAAGGATAGATTTGCTTCATGAAACTTGGAATGAAAGTCTAACTTTGCTTATTTCAGTCAGTAACCTTTCTCTTTTTTTTCTTGATGATATACAGGTAAGATATTTTGCGTTTTCAATTATTTTCATTTTTTTTGTTGCACCAAACAAACAGGAGCATTGTATTGTCGAAGGCCAGATTCAACTGGTTCTGGTGGGTTTTCCGGGCTGTGTGGCCGTGGTCTGGTGGATCTTGTTCTTAACGTTACGCCTGCATCTGTGGCTGGCATCTTCAGAGGTGTATCAGAGAGGGAAGTCTATGTGTGTAACAGTGTGTAACAGACTTCTCTCTGTGATACAGCTCTGAAGATGCCAGACACAGATGCAGGTGAAACGTTAGGGACAAGATCCACCAGACCATGGCCACACAGCCCAGAAAACCCACCAGAAACAGAAACATGGCAGAATGAGCTTCTCAGTGGCTAGAGACAGTTGCATTTCTTCATGTAGCTATTTATGCTTACATCCTCCCTCTCTATCCATGGAGTTTCGTGATAGCTTAACAGTATAAAATAGTGAAAATGACTGTGGGTATAGTACAGCAAAAGCAGATAGGAACAGTGGATGTTCTGTTACCCCCATTCAAGTCTGAGTCTTAATCTTTCCTCTGATGCAGTAATAATATTAATAACAACAGAGTTGCCAACTTCCAGGTGGCTGCCAGAGATCTCCTGGGATTACACCTGATCTCCAGGAGACATAGATCAGTTCACCTGGACAAGATGGCCAGTATGTAGGTGGACTTTATGGCATCAAAACCCATTGAAGCCCCTCCCCTCCCCAAACCTCATCACTGCTACATGGAGCAGCAGTGGCATAGTGGCTAAGAGCAGTGGCTGAGAGCAGATGCACTCTGATCTGGAGGAACCGGGTTTGATTCCCAGCTCTGCCACTTGAGTTGTGGAGGCTTATCTGGGGAATTCAGATTAGCCTGTGCACTCCCACACATGCCAGCTGGGTGACCTTGGGCTACTCACAGCTCTACGGAGCTCTCTCAGCCCCACCCACCTCACAGGGTGTTTGTTGTGAGGGGGGAAGGGCAAGGAAATTGTAAGCCCCTTTGAGTCTCCTGCAGGAGAGAAAGGGGGGATATCAATCCAAACTCTTCTTCTTCCTTGGGCTCCATCCCAGAATCTCCCAAGTATTTCCCAAGTATCTCACAAGTATTTAGCAACCCTAAATAACAAAGGTGCATGGTAGTGGCTTGATTTCCAATCCTAGCCTTTTCTAGAGTTCTTTAGTTGTATTTTAAATGGCTACTGAAATGGCTGGGTGCTTAGGAATGTGATTCCCCCATCAGCTATGTGCCTCATTACAACATGAAAACATGAAGGAGTCCTGGGGCTTTTTAAAGACCAAGACATATATTCCGTTAAAATTTTTCAGATTACATCTTCTTGTATTGATGTATGAAGGAGGTTCACAGCTGGTCAATACCTTGGCGAAGACAAAGGACAAAGTTTTCAACAGTGGATCATTTAGGCCTGTGAAATGCAAGTCTTCTACTCAGGGCCCTCCAGATTGTGTTGAAAGTTCTGAGTTCAGAACACCAGTGACTTTTTCAAATGCAGTTTTCAAATGTGTATGATAGGGTTTTTAAGTCCTCCCTTGTGTCCTTTTTTGGTAAACTAAGATGACGTTGAGCCCTTTGGGGGAGGGCGGTATACAAATCAAATAATACAATACAATACTTTGAGAAGCAAATGTCTGTCCTAGACCAGTGATCCCTAATGTGATACCCACTAGTATGTTGCCGAATGCCCACTTCTTTCATCCAAAAAACAAAAACCAAGGCATGTCTTTCTTTCATTTCATTAGAGAAGTCATTGCTTCAGAAAAGCCCAAGGGATATCACTTTAATCAGAGAGCACCCATTTGGAAACAACTTCCTTTATTGTAGGAGAATATTTGGCTCGCAACATCCCAATGTTTTGTGATTGGGTCCCAGAACCTCATGGCAGCCATTTTGGTTTGGTAGACTGCCACTTCTTGTTCACAGAAATACCAGTAATATCCACAGGGTCAACAAAATTAAGGAGTACTGGGCTAAATATATATATGCCCACTAGTTCAGCCCAATTGGGAAATTAATGGCTACCCAGAACTATTTTATGTAAGGTCAAAAGGTTATGCAAGGTTATTTTTTTCTGCCTACAACCTAAGTTTTATAAAGTGCTATCAGCTCTAACCATTGGACACCCAGTGCACATCTAGTAAGGCCCTCTGTTATGTTTCTACGCAAAACTCAAATGTATGAAAATTAAACAGAATGGCAGCAAAGAGGCTGATGCCCTTCAGCTGATTGGCATTGGTTGAAAAAGTTAACTTTGGAACAGTCAACGTTAAGCGAGGAATTTTCCAAGGTGATTCACTATCACCTTTACTGTTTATCATTGCCATGATCCCACTAACAGTAATTTTAAAGAAAACAAGTTGGGCTATCAAATGGCCAAAGAAAAAATCTCACATTTGCTGTACATGGATGATTTGAAGCTGTATGGGAAATCAGACACAGAAATCCAGTCACTAGTAAACACAGTCCGAATATTCAGCACAGACATTTCGGCTGGAGTTTCTGGCTCCTGGAAAAGTGCGCTACCGTGGCAATAAAGAGGGGTAAGATCACCTCAATAGTGATGGGATTGAATGGTCTGATGGCCAACTCATCAAGTGCAACCAAGAGGCAGCTTATAAATACCTGGGCATTTTGCAGCTGGATAACATCAAGCTAACGGGTAAGTGAAGACCTAATGTCAGTAGAGCGTACACCCAGAGGGTCAGGAAAATTCTCGAAATCTAAATTAAAACGGTGGGAATACTATCAAGGTCATCAACACCTGGGCCATACCTCGGCCATCAGGGTACACTGCGGGAACTTCAATAACTGGAGACACAGACTGAGTTTGGAAGCATTGGGTAGAAAAACTCGGAAACTTAAGGACAGTGCACCATGCCCACAATTCCACGCAGTGATACTGATAGATTATACCTTCCCTGGAGATCTGGAGGCAGGGGCTTACTGCAAGTACAGCAAACAGTGGAAGAGGAGAAGCATACACTGGCCAATTATGTGAAGGAAAGTAAAGAACAGGCATTGATTGAAGTGAAGAACAGACATTTGCTGCAAACCCAGAAAACCAAACAAGAATACAGGAAAATGTGATTAAAATGAGGACTGAAAGCTGACACAACAAAGCACTGTACGGCCAATTTCTGCAGAAAATCAAAGACAAGGTGGACAACGAAAAGACCTGGCTGTGGTTAACAACTGGAACTCTGAAAAAGGAAACTGAATCCCTGTTTTTAGCTGCCCAAGGGCAAGCCATCAGAACAAATTCAATTAAGGCCAAAATCGAAAAATCCTCAGATGATGCAAAATGCAGATTGTGCAAAGAAGCTGATGAAACTGTAGATCATGTCCTCAGCTGCTGCAAAAAGATTGCCCGGACTGAGTCTAAACAGAGATTACAACTCAGTGGCCAAGATGATCCACTGGACTTCCTTATGCAAGAATTACAAATATAAGAACAGCTAACAACTGGTGAGAAAATTGTAAAGAGAAAGCAATGTAAAATGAGAAGATCAAGATCCTGTGGGACTTTCGAATCCAAATGGACAAAGTGTTGAAACACAATACACCAGACATCACCGTGATCGAGGACAAGAAAGTGACCATCATTGACATAGCAGTCCCCGGTGACAGCAGGGTCATTGAAAAAGAACACAAGAAGGTCACTGGATACCGCGATTTGAAAATCGAGCTTCAGCGTCTATGGCACAAACCAGCTGAGGTCATCCCTCTGGTAATTGGCACGCTGGGCGCCATCCCCAAAACACTAGGACAGCACTTGAAACATCTTCGAATTGACAAAATTAACATCTGTCAAATTCAGAAGGCAGCCCTGCTGGGATCCACACGAATACTAGGCCTAGAATACTAGAACAAGTGCAGAGAAGGGCAACGAGGGTGATTGAGGGATTGGAGCACCTTCCTTATGAGGAGAGGCTGCAGCGTTTGGGACTCTTTAGTTTGGAGAGGTGACGGCTGAGGGGGGATATGATTGAAGTCTACAAAATTATGCATGGGGTAGAAAATGTTGACAGAGAGAAATTTTTCTCTCTTTCTCACAATAATAGAACCAGGGGGAAGAATTAGGACTAATAAAAGGAAACACTTCTTCACACAACATGTGATTGGTGTTTGGAATATGCTGCCACAGGAGGTGGTGATGGCCACTAACCTGGATAGCTTTAAAAAGGGCTTGGACAGATTTATGGAGGAGAAGTCGATCTATGGCTACCAATCTTGATCCTCCCTGATCTGAGGTTGCAAATGCCTTAGCAGACCAGGTGCTCAGGAGCAGCAGCAGCAGAAGGCCATTGCTTTCACCTCCTGCATGTGAGCTCCCAAAGGCACCTGATGGGCCACTGCGAGTAGCAGAGTGCTGGCCTAGATTGACTCTGGTCTGATCCAGCTGGCTTGTTCTTATGTTCTTATCTTTTTGGTGACCAGAGCTAAAAATGAGAGGTAAGTAATTGTTGTAAGTAATTAAAAGATCATTGTCAGATAAAAGCATGATCAATTTACCAATAAAACTACTGCTGCTTAACAGCAGCTTGTCTAAAAATTTGGCCATAGGTTCTGCATATGAGGGGCAATAAATAAATAACTAAATCCTTAGTGGCAAGAGCTCCACAAATACAATAATGCACAAATGTTGCCATTTGATTATAAGTCCCACTAAAAAAGCTTATGAACTTTTATACCACTCTGGGTATACAAATTAAACACATTAATTTGATAATATTAAAGCTGCAGAAATTGTTCTAATCTCTCTGTTGCAAATGAAATTCTTACAATGAAGTTTTCCATGTTTATACTGTTTGCCTATTTGTAAACAGAAAATGTCTCTAGTTCTTATAACAGTGAATTCTTCTTGATATAATACAGTGGCCATAGATGTTAATGAATAGCTAAATTGATACTTCATGGTCTTGATATTGAAGAAATGAGAATATTATCCTTAATTGTAACAGGCAAATGTGTTTCCGTTACTCATACAAGAAGTACATTAGAGATATAGCTTTCTCATTTTGTAATCGTTCCATTTTTATCTACAAACACAGTGCAGCCATAGTGCCTTCAGATGAATTTATCCATAAAATTGTTTGGTTATCTCAAGAAAGCTTCTTGCTCCATATGTTCCTGCTGGTCATTGATTGCATTTGCAAGATTTAGTACTGAAAAACAGAAATAAAACTTCAGTGGTACCATTTTTTTTTTCATTCCAGAAATTGACCCAATCCAAGGTCATTTTGAATTGCTTCAGAATTTTAAACGTTCTTATTGTTTCCTCATATTTGTCCTTTGTACAAACTTTTCAGATTAAACCCATTATATCTATGACAGTGACAACTTTGCAGATTTCATAGTGTTTGGTAATTGGACATCTGAGGTATCACAATCTGACCAAATTGTGAGATTTCAGATCATCTGAATTTCTCAGATATACCCTAGGGCAGTGGTGGCGAACCTTTGGCACTCCAGATGTTATGGACTACAGTGGGGGGGGGGGGGGGTGGGGGGGGGGGGGGGTGGGGGGGGGGGGGGGTGGGGGGGGGGGGGGGTGGGGGGGGGGGGGGGTGGGGGGGGGGGGGGGTGGGGGGGGGGGGGGGTGGGGGGGGGGGGGGGTGGGGGGGGGGGGGGGTGGGGGGGGGGGGGGGTGGGGGGGGGGGGGGGTGGGGGGGGGGGGGGGTGGGGGGGGGGGGGGGTGGGGGGGGGGGGGGGTGGGGGGGGGGGGGGGTGGGGGGGGGGGGGGGTGGGGGGGGGGGGGGGTGGGGGGGGGGGGGGGTGGGGGGGGGGGGGGGTGGGGGGGGGGGGGGGTGGGGGGGGGGGGGGGTGGGGGGGGGGGGGGGTGGGGGGGGGGGGGGGTGGGGGGGGGGGGGGGTGGGGGGGGGGGGGGGTGGGGGGGGGGGGGGGTGGGGGGGGGGGGGGGTGGGGGGGGGGGGGGGTGGGGGGGGGGGGGGGTGGGGGGGGGGGGGGGTGGGGGGGGGGGGGGGTGGGGGGGGGGGGGGGTGGGGGGGGGGGGGGGTGGGGGGGGGGGGGGGTGGGGGGGGGGGGGGGTGGGGGGGGGGGGGGGTGGGGGGGGGGGGGGGTGGGGGGGGGGGGGGGTGGGGGGGGGGGGGGGTGGGGGGGGGGGGGGGTGGGGGGGGGGGGGGGTGGGGGGGGGGGGGGGTGGGGGGGGGGGGGGGTGGGGGGGGGGGGGGGTGGGGGGGGGGGGGGGTGGGGGGGGGGGGGGGTGGGGGGGGGGGGGGGTGGGGGGGGGGGGGGGTGGGGGGGGGGGGGGGTGGGGGGGGGGGGGGGTGGGGGGGGGGGGGGGTGGGGGGGGGGGGGGGTGGGGGGGGGGGGGGGTGGGGGGGGGGGGGGGTGGGGGGGGGGGGGGGTGGGGGGGGGGGGGGGTGGGGGGGGGGGGGGGTGGGGGGGGGGGGGGGTGGGGGGGGGGGGGGGTGGGGGGGGGGGGGGGTGGGGGGGGGGGGGGGTGGGGGGGGGGGGGGGTGGGGGGGGGGGGGGGTGGGGGGGGGGGGGGGTGGGGGGGGGGGGGGGTGGGGGGGGGGGGGGGTGGGGGGGGGGGGGGGTGGGGGGGGGGGGGGGTGGGGGGGGGGGGGGGTGGGGGGGGGGGGGGGTGGGGGGGGGGGGGGGTGGGGGGGGGGGGGGGTGGGGGGGGGGGGGGGTGGGGGGGGGGGGGGGTGGGGGGGGGGGGGGGTGGGGGGGGGGGGGGGTGGGGGGGGGGGGGGGTGGGGGGGGGGGGGGGTGGGGGGGGGGGGGGGTGGGGGGGGGGGGGGGTGGGGGGGGGGGGGGGTGGGGGGGGGGGGGGGTGGGGGGGGGGGGGGGTGGGGGGGGGGGGGGGTGGGGGGGGGGGGGGGTGGGGGGGGGGGGGGGTGGGGGGGGGGGGGGGTGGGGGGGGGGGGGGGTGGGGGGGGGGGGGGGTGGGGGGGGGGGGGGGTGGGGGGGGGGGGGGGTGGGGGGGGGGGGGGGTGGGGGGGGGGGGGGGTGGGGGGGGGGGGGGGTGGGGGGGGGGGGGGGTGGGGGGGGGGGGGGGTGGGGGGGGGGGGGGGTGGGGGGGGGGGGGGGTGGGGGGGGGGGGGGGTGGGGGGGGGGGGGGGTGGGGGGGGGGGGGGGTGGGGGGGGGGGGGGGTGGGGGGGGGGGGGGGTGGGGGGGGGGGGGGGTGGGGGGGGGGGGGGGTGGGGGGGGGGGGGGGTGGGGGGGGGGGGGGGTGGGGGGGGGGGGGGGTGGGGGGGGGGGGGGGTGGGGGGGGGGGGGGGTGGGGGGGGGGGGGGGTGGGGGGGGGGGGGGGTGGGGGGGGGGGGGGGTGGGGGGGGGGGGGGGTGGGGGGGGGGGGGGGTGGGGGGGGGGGGGGGTGGGGGGGGGGGGGGGTGGGGGGGGGGGGGGGTGGGGGGGGGGGGGGGTGGGGGGGGGGGGGGGTGGGGGGGGGGGGGGGTGGGGGGGGGGGGGGGTGGGGGGGGGGGGGGGTGGGGGGGGGGGGGGGTGGGGGGGGGGGGGGGTGGGGGGGGGGGGGGGTGGGGGGGGGGGGGGGTGGGGGGGGGGGGGGGTGGGGGGGGGGGGGGGTGGGGGGGGGGGGGGGTGGGGGGGGGGGGGGGTGGGGGGGGGGGGGGGTGGGGGGGGGGGGGGGTGGGGGGGGGGGGGGGTGGGGGGGGGGGGGGGTGGGGGGGGGGGGGGGTGGGGGGGGGGGGGGGTGGGGGGGGGGGGGGGTGGGGGGGGGGGGGGGTGGGGGGGGGGGGGGGTGGGGGGGGGGGGGGGTGGGGGGGGGGGGGGGTGGGGGGGGGGGGGGGTGGGGGGGGGGGGGGGTGGGGGGGGGGGGGGGTGGGGGGGGGGGGGGGTGGGGGGGGGGGGGGGTGGGGGGGGGGGGGGGTGGGGGGGGGGGGGGGTGGGGGGGGGGGGGGGTGGGGGGGGGGGGGGGTGGGGGGGGGGGGGGGTGGGGGGGGGGGGGGGTGGGGGGGGGGGGGGGTGGGGGGGGGGGGGGGTGGGGGGGGGGGGGGGTGGGGGGGGGGGGGGGTGGGGGGGGGGGGGGGTGGGGGGGGGGGGGGGTGGGGGGGGGGGGGGGTGGGGGGGGGGGGGGGTGGGGGGGGGGGGGGGTGGGGGGGGGGGGGGGTGGGGGGGGGGGGGGGTGGGGGGGGGGGGGGGTGGGGGGGGGGGGGGGTGGGGGGGGGGGGGGGTGGGGGGGGGGGGGGGTGGGGGGGGGGGGGGGTGGGGGGGGGGGGGGGTGGGGGGGGGGGGGGGTGGGGGGGGGGGGGGGTGGGGGGGGGGGGGGGTGGGGGGGGGGGGGGGTGGGGGGGGGGGGGGGTGGGGGGGGGGGGGGGTGGGGGGGGGGGGGGGTGGGGGGGGGGGGGGGTGGGGGGGGGGGGGGGTGGGGGGGGGGGGGGGTGGGGGGGGGGGGGGGTGGGGGGGGGGGGGGGTGGGGGGGGGGGGGGGTGGGGGGGGGGGGGGGTGGGGGGGGGGGGGGGTGGGGGGGGGGGGGGGTGGGGGGGGGGGGGGGTGGGGGGGGGGGGGGGTGGGGGGGGGGGGGGGTGGGGGGGGGGGGGGGTGGGGGGGGGGGGGGGTGGGGGGGGGGGGGGGTGGGGGGGGGGGGGGGTGGGGGGGGGGGGGGGTGGGGGGGGGGGGGGGTGGGGGGGGGGGGGGGTGGGGGGGGGGGGGGGTGGGGGGGGGGGGGGGTGGGGGGGGGGGGGGGTGGGGGGGGGGGGGGGTGGGGGGGGGGGGGGGTGGGGGGGGGGGGGGGTGGGGGGGGGGGGGGGTGGGGGGGGGGGGGGGTGGGGGGGGGGGGGGGTGGGGGGGGGGGGGGGTGGGGGGGGGGGGGGGTGGGGGGGGGGGGGGGTGGGGGGGGGGGGGGGTGGGGGGGGGGGGGGGTGGGGGGGGGGGGGGGTGGGGGGGGGGGGGGGTGGGGGGGGGGGGGGGTGGGGGGGGGGGGGGGTGGGGGGGGGGGGGGGTGGGGGGGGGGGGGGGTGGGGGGGGGGGGGGGTGGGGGGGGGGGGGGGTGGGGGGGGGGGGGGGTGGGGGGGGGGGGGGGTGGGGGGGGGGGGGGGTGGGGGGGGGGGGGGGTGGGGGGGGGGGGGGGTGGGGGGGGGGGGGGGTGGGGGGGGGGGGGGGTGGGGGGGGGGGGGGGTGGGGGGGGGGGGGGGTGGGGGGGGGGGGGGGTGGGGGGGGGGGGGGGTGGGGGGGGGGGGGGGTGGGGGGGGGGGGGGGTGGGGGGGGGGGGGGGTGGGGGGGGGGGGGGGTGGGGGGGGGGGGGGGTGGGGGGGGGGGGGGGTGGGGGGGGGGGGGGGTGGGGGGGGGGGGGGGTGGGGGGGGGGGGGGGTGGGGGGGGGGGGGGGTGGGGGGGGGGGGGGGTGGGGGGGGGGGGGGGTGGGGGGGGGGGGGGGTGGGGGGGGGGGGGGGTGGGGGGGGGGGGGGGTGGGGGGGGGGGGGGGTGGGGGGGGGGGGGGGTGGGGGGGGGGGGGGGTGGGGGGGGGGGGGGGTGGGGGGGGGGGGGGGTGGGGGGGGGGGGGGGTGGGGGGGGGGGGGGGTGGGGGGGGGGGGGGGTGGGGGGGGGGGGGGGTGGGGGGGGGGGGGGGTGGGGGGGGGGGGGGGTGGGGGGGGGGGGGGGTGGGGGGGGGGGGGGGTGGGGGGGGGGGGGGGTGGGGGGGGGGGGGGGTGGGGGGGGGGGGGGGTGGGGGGGGGGGGGGGTGGGGGGGGGGGGGGGTGGGGGGGGGGGGGGGTGGGGGGGGGGGGGGGTGGGGGGGGGGGGGGGTGGGGGGGGGGGGGGGTGGGGGGGGGGGGGGGTGGGGGGGGGGGGGGGTGGGGGGGGGGGGGGGTGGGGGGGGGGGGGGGTGGGGGGGGGGGGGGGTGGGGGGGGGGGGGGGTGGGGGGGGGGGGGGGTGGGGGGGGGGGGGGGTGGGGGGGGGGGGGGGTGGGGGGGGGGGGGGGTGGGGGGGGGGGGGGGTGGGGGGGGGGGGGGGTGGGGGGGGGGGGGGGTGGGGGGGGGGGGGGGTGGGGGGGGGGGGGGGTGGGGGGGGGGGGGGGTGGGGGGGGGGGGGGGTGGGGGGGGGGGGGGGTGGGGGGGGGGGGGGGTGGGGGGGGGGGGGGGTGGGGGGGGGGGGGGGTGGGGGGGGGGGGGGGTGGGGGGGGGGGGGGGTGGGGGGGGGGGGGGGTGGGGGGGGGGGGGGGTGGGGGGGGGGGGGGGTGGGGGGGGGGGGGGGTGGGGGGGGGGGGGGGTGGGGGGGGGGGGGGGTGGGGGGGGGGGGGGGTGGGGGGGGGGGGGGGTGGGGGGGGGGGGGGGTGGGGGGGGGGGGGGGTGGGGGGGGGGGGGGGTGGGGGGGGGGGGGGGTGGGGGGGGGGGGGGGTGGGGGGGGGGGGGGGTGGGGGGGGGGGGGGGTGGGGGGGGGGGGGGGTGGGGGGGGGGGGGGGTGGGGGGGGGGGGGGGTGGGGGGGGGGGGGGGTGGGGGGGGGGGGGGGTGGGGGGGGGGGGGGGTGGGGGGGGGGGGGGGTGGGGGGGGGGGGGGGTGGGGGGGGGGGGGGGTGGGGGGGGGGGGGGGTGGGGGGGGGGGGGGGTGGGGGGGGGGGGGGGTGGGGGGGGGGGGGGGTGGGGGGGGGGGGGGGTGGGGGGGGGGGGGGGTGGGGGGGGGGGGGGGTGGGGGGGGGGGGGGGTGGGGGGGGGGGGGGGTGGGGGGGGGGGGGGGTGGGGGGGGGGGGGGGTGGGGGGGGGGGGGGGTGGGGGGGGGGGGGGGTGGGGGGGGGGGGGGGTGGGGGGGGGGGGGGGTGGGGGGGGGGGGGGGTGGGGGGGGGGGGGGGTGGGGGGGGGGGGGGGTGGGGGGGGGGGGGGGTGGGGGGGGGGGGGGGTGGGGGGGGGGGGGGGTGGGGGGGGGGGGGGGTGGGGGGGGGGGGGGGTGGGGGGGGGGGGGGGTGGGGGGGGGGGGGGGTGGGGGGGGGGGGGGGTGGGGGGGGGGGGGGGTGGGGGGGGGGGGGGGTGGGGGGGGGGGGGGGTGGGGGGGGGGGGGGGTGGGGGGGGGGGGGGGTGGGGGGGGGGGGGGGTGGGGGGGGGGGGGGGTGGGGGGGGGGGGGGGTGGGGGGGGGGGGGGGTGGGGGGGGGGGGGGGTGGGGGGGGGGGGGGGTGGGGGGGGGGGGGGGTGGGGGGGGGGGGGGGTGGGGGGGGGGGGGGGTGGGGGGGGGGGGGGGTGGGGGGGGGGGGGGGTGGGGGGGGGGGGGGGTGGGGGGGGGGGGGGGTGGGGGGGGGGGGGGGTGGGGGGGGGGGGGGGTGGGGGGGGGGGGGGGTGGGGGGGGGGGGGGGTGGGGGGGGGGGGGGGTGGGGGGGGGGGGGGGTGGGGGGGGGGGGGGGTGGGGGGGGGGGGGGGTGGGGGGGGGGGGGGGTGGGGGGGGGGGGGGGTGGGGGGGGGGGGGGGTGGGGGGGGGGGGGGGTGGGGGGGGGGGGGGGTGGGGGGGGGGGGGGGTGGGGGGGGGGGGGGGTGGGGGGGGGGGGGGGTGGGGGGGGGGGGGGGTGGGGGGGGGGGGGGGTGGGGGGGGGGGGGGGTGGGGGGGGGGGGGGGTGGGGGGGGGGGGGGGTGGGGGGGGGGGGGGGTGGGGGGGGGGGGGGGTGGGGGGGGGGGGGGGTGGGGGGGGGGGGGGGTGGGGGGGGGGGGGGGTGGGGGGGGGGGGGGGTGGGGGGGGGGGGGGGTGGGGGGGGGGGGGGGTGGGGGGGGGGGGGGGTGGGGGGGGGGGGGGGTGGGGGGGGGGGGGGGTGGGGGGGGGGGGGGGTGGGGGGGGGGGGGGGTGGGGGGGGGGGGGGGTGGGGGGGGGGGGGGGTGGGGGGGGGGGGGGGTGGGGGGGGGGGGGGGTGGGGGGGGGGGGGGGTGGGGGGGGGGGGGGGTGGGGGGGGGGGGGGGTGGGGGGGGGGGGGGGTGGGGGGGGGGGGGGGTGGGGGGGGGGGGGGGTGGGGGGGGGGGGGGGTGGGGGGGGGGGGGGGTGGGGGGGGGGGGGGGTGGGGGGGGGGGGGGGTGGGGGGGGGGGGGGGTGGGGGGGGGGGGGGGTGGGGGGGGGGGGGGGTGGGGGGGGGGGGGGGTGGGGGGGGGGGGGGGTGGGGGGGGGGGGGGGTGGGGGGGGGGGGGGGTGGGGGGGGGGGGGGGTGGGGGGGGGGGGGGGTGGGGGGGGGGGGGGGTGGGGGGGGGGGGGGGTGGGGGGGGGGGGGGGTGGGGGGGGGGGGGGGTGGGGGGGGGGGGGGGTGGGGGGGGGGGGGGGTGGGGGGGGGGGGGGGTGGGGGGGGGGGGGGGTGGGGGGGGGGGGGGGTGGGGGGGGGGGGGGGTGGGGGGGGGGGGGGGTGGGGGGGGGGGGGGGTGGGGGGGGGGGGGGGTGGGGGGGGGGGGGGGTGGGGGGGGGGGGGGGTGGGGGGGGGGGGGGGTGGGGGGGGGGGGGGGTGGGGGGGGGGGGGGGTGGGGGGGGGGGGGGGTGGGGGGGGGGGGGGGTGGGGGGGGGGGGGGGTGGGGGGGGGGGGGGGTGGGGGGGGGGGGGGGTGGGGGGGGGGGGGGGTGGGGGGGGGGGGGGGTGGGGGGGGGGGGGGGTGGGGGGGGGGGGGGGTGGGGGGGGGGGGGGGTGGGGGGGGGGGGGGGTGGGGGGGGGGGGGGGTGGGGGGGGGGGGGGGTGGGGGGGGGGGGGGGTGGGGGGGGGGGGGGGTGGGGGGGGGGGGGGGTGGGGGGGGGGGGGGGTGGGGGGGGGGGGGGGTGGGGGGGGGGGGGGGTGGGGGGGGGGGGGGGTGGGGGGGGGGGGGGGTGGGGGGGGGGGGGGGTGGGGGGGGGGGGGGGTGGGGGGGGGGGGGGGTGGGGGGGGGGGGGGGTGGGGGGGGGGGGGGGTGGGGGGGGGGGGGGGTGGGGGGGGGGGGGGGTGGGGGGGGGGGGGGGTGGGGGGGGGGGGGGGTGGGGGGGGGGGGGGGTGGGGGGGGGGGGGGGTGGGGGGGGGGGGGGGTGGGGGGGGGGGGGGGTGGGGGGGGGGGGGGGTGGGGGGGGGGGGGGGTGGGGGGGGGGGGGGGTGGGGGGGGGGGGGGGTGGGGGGGGGGGGGGGTGGGGGGGGGGGGGGGTGGGGGGGGGGGGGGGTGGGGGGGGGGGGGGGTGGGGGGGGGGGGGGGTGGGGGGGGGGGGGGGTGGGGGGGGGGGGGGGTGGGGGGGGGGGGGGGTGGGGGGGGGGGGGGGTGGGGGGGGGGGGGGGTGGGGGGGGGGGGGGGTGGGGGGGGGGGGGGGTGGGGGGGGGGGGGGGTGGGGGGGGGGGGGGGTGGGGGGGGGGGGGGGTGGGGGGGGGGGGGGGTGGGGGGGGGGGGGGGTGGGGGGGGGGGGGGGTGGGGGGGGGGGGGGGTGGGGGGGGGGGGGGGTGGGGGGGGGGGGGGGTGGGGGGGGGGGGGGGTGGGGGGGGGGGGGGGTGGGGGGGGGGGGGGGTGGGGGGGGGGGGGGGTGGGGGGGGGGGGGGGTGGGGGGGGGGGGGGGTGGGGGGGGGGGGGGGTGGGGGGGGGGGGGGGTGGGGGGGGGGGGGGGTGGGGGGGGGGGGGGGTGGGGGGGGGGGGGGGTGGGGGGGGGGGGGGGTGGGGGGGGGGGGGGGTGGGGGGGGGGGGGGGTGGGGGGGGGGGGGGGTGGGGGGGGGGGGGGGTGGGGGGGGGGGGGGGTGGGGGGGGGGGGGGGTGGGGGGGGGGGGGGGTGGGGGGGGGGGGGGGTGGGGGGGGGGGGGGGTGGGGGGGGGGGGGGGTGGGGGGGGGGGGGGGTGGGGGGGGGGGGGGGTGGGGGGGGGGGGGGGTGGGGGGGGGGGGGGGTGGGGGGGGGGGGGGGTGGGGGGGGGGGGGGGTGGGGGGGGGGGGGGGTGGGGGGGGGGGGGGGTGGGGGGGGGGGGGGGTGGGGGGGGGGGGGGGTGGGGGGGGGGGGGGGTGGGGGGGGGGGGGGGTGGGGGGGGGGGGGGGTGGGGGGGGGGGGGGGTGGGGGGGGGGGGGGGTGGGGGGGGGGGGGGGTGGGGGGGGGGGGGGGTGGGGGGGGGGGGGGGTGGGGGGGGGGGGGGGTGGGGGGGGGGGGGGGTGGGGGGGGGGGGGGGTGGGGGGGGGGGGGGGTGGGGGGGGGGGGGGGTGGGGGGGGGGGGGGGTGGGGGGGGGGGGGGGTGGGGGGGGGGGGGGGTGGGGGGGGGGGGGGGTGGGGGGGGGGGGGGGTGGGGGGGGGGGGGGGTGGGGGGGGGGGGGGGTGGGGGGGGGGGGGGGTGGGGGGGGGGGGGGGTGGGGGGGGGGGGGGGTGGGGGGGGGGGGGGGTGGGGGGGGGGGGGGGTGGGGGGGGGGGGGGGTGGGGGGGGGGGGGGGTGGGGGGGGGGGGGGGTGGGGGGGGGGGGGGGTGGGGGGGGGGGGGGGTGGGGGGGGGGGGGGGTGGGGGGGGGGGGGGGTGGGGGGGGGGGGGGGTGGGGGGGGGGGGGGGTGGGGGGGGGGGGGGGTGGGGGGGGGGGGGGGTGGGGGGGGGGGGGGGTGGGGGGGGGGGGGGGTGGGGGGGGGGGGGGGTGGGGGGGGGGGGGGGTGGGGGGGGGGGGGGGTGGGGGGGGGGGGGGGTGGGGGGGGGGGGGGGTGGGGGGGGGGGGGGGTGGGGGGGGGGGGGGGTGGGGGGGGGGGGGGGTGGGGGGGGGGGGGGGTGGGGGGGGGGGGGGGTGGGGGGGGGGGGGGGTGGGGGGGGGGGGGGGTGGGGGGGGGGGGGGGTGGGGGGGGGGGGGGGTGGGGGGGGGGGGGGGTGGGGGGGGGGGGGGGTGGGGGGGGGGGGGGGTGGGGGGGGGGGGGGGTGGGGGGGGGGGGGGGTGGGGGGGGGGGGGGGTGGGGGGGGGGGGGGGTGGGGGGGGGGGGGGGTGGGGGGGGGGGGGGGTGGGGGGGGGGGGGGGTGGGGGGGGGGGGGGGTGGGGGGGGGGGGGGGTGGGGGGGGGGGGGGGTGGGGGGGGGGGGGGGTGGGGGGGGGGGGGGGTGGGGGGGGGGGGGGGTGGGGGGGGGGGGGGGTGGGGGGGGGGGGGGGTGGGGGGGGGGGGGGGTGGGGGGGGGGGGGGGTGGGGGGGGGGGGGGGTGGGGGGGGGGGGGGGTGGGGGGGGGGGGGGGTGGGGGGGGGGGGGGGTGGGGGGGGGGGGGGGTGGGGGGGGGGGGGGGTGGGGGGGGGGGGGGGTGGGGGGGGGGGGGGGTGGGGGGGGGGGGGGGTGGGGGGGGGGGGGGGTGGGGGGGGGGGGGGGTGGGGGGGGGGGGGGGTGGGGGGGGGGGGGGGTGGGGGGGGGGGGGGGTGGGGGGGGGGGGGGGTGGGGGGGGGGGGGGGTGGGGGGGGGGGGGGGTGGGGGGGGGGGGGGGTGGGGGGGGGGGGGGGTGGGGGGGGGGGGGGGTGGGGGGGGGGGGGGGTGGGGGGGGGGGGGGGTGGGGGGGGGGGGGGGTGGGGGGGGGGGGGGGTGGGGGGGGGGGGGGGTGGGGGGGGGGGGGGGTGGGGGGGGGGGGGGGTGGGGGGGGGGGGGGGTGGGGGGGGGGGGGGGTGGGGGGGGGGGGGGGTGGGGGGGGGGGGGGGTGGGGGGGGGGGGGGGTGGGGGGGGGGGGGGGTGGGGGGGGGGGGGGGTGGGGGGGGGGGGGGGTGGGGGGGGGGGGGGGTGGGGGGGGGGGGGGGTGGGGGGGGGGGGGGGTGGGGGGGGGGGGGGGTGGGGGGGGGGGGGGGTGGGGGGGGGGGGGGGTGGGGGGGGGGGGGGGTGGGGGGGGGGGGGGGTGGGGGGGGGGGGGGGTGGGGGGGGGGGGGGGTGGGGGGGGGGGGGGGTGGGGGGGGGGGGGGGTGGGGGGGGGGGGGGGTGGGGGGGGGGGGGGGTGGGGGGGGGGGGGGGTGGGGGGGGGGGGGGGTGGGGGGGGGGGGGGGTGGGGGGGGGGGGGGGTGGGGGGGGGGGGGGGTGGGGGGGGGGGGGGGTGGGGGGGGGGGGGGGTGGGGGGGGGGGGGGGTGGGGGGGGGGGGGGGTGGGGGGGGGGGGGGGTGGGGGGGGGGGGGGGTGGGGGGGGGGGGGGGTGGGGGGGGGGGGGGGTGGGGGGGGGGGGGGGTGGGGGGGGGGGGGGGTGGGGGGGGGGGGGGGTGGGGGGGGGGGGGGGTGGGGGGGGGGGGGGGTGGGGGGGGGGGGGGGTGGGGGGGGGGGGGGGTGGGGGGGGGGGGGGGTGGGGGGGGGGGGGGGTGGGGGGGGGGGGGGGTGGGGGGGGGGGGGGGTGGGGGGGGGGGGGGGTGGGGGGGGGGGGGGGTGGGGGGGGGGGGGGGTGGGGGGGGGGGGGGGTGGGGGGGGGGGGGGGTGGGGGGGGGGGGGGGTGGGGGGGGGGGGGGGTGGGGGGGGGGGGGGGTGGGGGGGGGGGGGGGTGGGGGGGGGGGGGGGTGGGGGGGGGGGGGGGTGGGGGGGGGGGGGGGTGGGGGGGGGGGGGGGTGGGGGGGGGGGGGGGTGGGGGGGGGGGGGGGTGGGGGGGGGGGGGGGTGGGGGGGGGGGGGGGTGGGGGGGGGGGGGGGTGGGGGGGGGGGGGGGTGGGGGGGGGGGGGGGTGGGGGGGGGGGGGGGTGGGGGGGGGGGGGGGTGGGGGGGGGGGGGGGTGGGGGGGGGGGGGGGTGGGGGGGGGGGGGGGTGGGGGGGGGGGGGGGTGGGGGGGGGGGGGGGTGGGGGGGGGGGGGGGTGGGGGGGGGGGGGGGTGGGGGGGGGGGGGGGTGGGGGGGGGGGGGGGTGGGGGGGGGGGGGGGTGGGGGGGGGGGGGGGTGGGGGGGGGGGGGGGTGGGGGGGGGGGGGGGTGGGGGGGGGGGGGGGTGGGGGGGGGGGGGGGTGGGGGGGGGGGGGGGTGGGGGGGGGGGGGGGTGGGGGGGGGGGGGGGTGGGGGGGGGGGGGGGTGGGGGGGGGGGGGGGTGGGGGGGGGGGGGGGTGGGGGGGGGGGGGGGTGGGGGGGGGGGGGGGTGGGGGGGGGGGGGGGTGGGGGGGGGGGGGGGTGGGGGGGGGGGGGGGTGGGGGGGGGGGGGGGTGGGGGGGGGGGGGGGTGGGGGGGGGGGGGGGTGGGGGGGGGGGGGGGTGGGGGGGGGGGGGGGTGGGGGGGGGGGGGGGTGGGGGGGGGGGGGGGTGGGGGGGGGGGGGGGTGGGGGGGGGGGGGGGTGGGGGGGGGGGGGGGTGGGGGGGGGGGGGGGTGGGGGGGGGGGGGGGTGGGGGGGGGGGGGGGTGGGGGGGGGGGGGGGTGGGGGGGGGGGGGGGTGGGGGGGGGGGGGGGTGGGGGGGGGGGGGGGTGGGGGGGGGGGGGGGTGGGGGGGGGGGGGGGTGGGGGGGGGGGGGGGTGGGGGGGGGGGGGGGTGGGGGGGGGGGGGGGTGGGGGGGGGGGGGGGTGGGGGGGGGGGGGGGTGGGGGGGGGGGGGGGTGGGGGGGGGGGGGGGTGGGGGGGGGGGGGGGTGGGGGGGGGGGGGGGTGGGGGGGGGGGGGGGTGGGGGGGGGGGGGGGTGGGGGGGGGGGGGGGTGGGGGGGGGGGGGGGTGGGGGGGGGGGGGGGTGGGGGGGGGGGGGGGTGGGGGGGGGGGGGGGTGGGGGGGGGGGGGGGTGGGGGGGGGGGGGGGTGGGGGGGGGGGGGGGTGGGGGGGGGGGGGGGTGGGGGGGGGGGGGGGTGGGGGGGGGGGGGGGTGGGGGGGGGGGGGGGTGGGGGGGGGGGGGGGTGGGGGGGGGGGGGGGTGGGGGGGGGGGGGGGTGGGGGGGGGGGGGGGTGGGGGGGGGGGGGGGTGGGGGGGGGGGGGGGTGGGGGGGGGGGGGGGTGGGGGGGGGGGGGGGTGGGGGGGGGGGGGGGTGGGGGGGGGGGGGGGTGGGGGGGGGGGGGGGTGGGGGGGGGGGGGGGTGGGGGGGGGGGGGGGTGGGGGGGGGGGGGGGTGGGGGGGGGGGGGGGTGGGGGGGGGGGGGGGTGGGGGGGGGGGGGGGTGGGGGGGGGGGGGGGTGGGGGGGGGGGGGGGTGGGGGGGGGGGGGGGTGGGGGGGGGGGGGGGTGGGGGGGGGGGGGGGTGGGGGGGGGGGGGGGTGGGGGGGGGGGGGGGTGGGGGGGGGGGGGGGTGGGGGGGGGGGGGGGTGGGGGGGGGGGGGGGTGGGGGGGGGGGGGGGTGGGGGGGGGGGGGGGTGGGGGGGGGGGGGGGTGGGGGGGGGGGGGGGTGGGGGGGGGGGGGGGTGGGGGGGGGGGGGGGTGGGGGGGGGGGGGGGTGGGGGGGGGGGGGGGTGGGGGGGGGGGGGGGTGGGGGGGGGGGGGGGTGGGGGGGGGGGGGGGTGGGGGGGGGGGGGGGTGGGGGGGGGGGGGGGTGGGGGGGGGGGGGGGTGGGGGGGGGGGGGGGTGGGGGGGGGGGGGGGTGGGGGGGGGGGGGGGTGGGGGGGGGGGGGGGTGGGGGGGGGGGGGGGTGGGGGGGGGGGGGGGTGGGGGGGGGGGGGGGTGGGGGGGGGGGGGGGTGGGGGGGGGGGGGGGTGGGGGGGGGGGGGGGTGGGGGGGGGGGGGGGTGGGGGGGGGGGGGGGTGGGGGGGGGGGGGGGTGGGGGGGGGGGGGGGTGGGGGGGGGGGGGGGTGGGGGGGGGGGGGGGTGGGGGGGGGGGGGGGTGGGGGGGGGGGGGGGTGGGGGGGGGGGGGGGTGGGGGGGGGGGGGGGTGGGGGGGGGGGGGGGTGGGGGGGGGGGGGGGTGGGGGGGGGGGGGGGTGGGGGGGGGGGGGGGTGGGGGGGGGGGGGGGTGGGGGGGGGGGGGGGTGGGGGGGGGGGGGGGTGGGGGGGGGGGGGGGTGGGGGGGGGGGGGGGTGGGGGGGGGGGGGGGTGGGGGGGGGGGGGGGTGGGGGGGGGGGGGGGTGGGGGGGGGGGGGGGTGGGGGGGGGGGGGGGTGGGGGGGGGGGGGGGTGGGGGGGGGGGGGGGTGGGGGGGGGGGGGGGTGGGGGGGGGGGGGGGTGGGGGGGGGGGGGGGTGGGGGGGGGGGGGGGTGGGGGGGGGGGGGGGTGGGGGGGGGGGGGGGTGGGGGGGGGGGGGGGTGGGGGGGGGGGGGGGTGGGGGGGGGGGGGGGTGGGGGGGGGGGGGGGTGGGGGGGGGGGGGGGTGGGGGGGGGGGGGGGTGGGGGGGGGGGGGGGTGGGGGGGGGGGGGGGTGGGGGGGGGGGGGGGTGGGGGGGGGGGGGGGTGGGGGGGGGGGGGGGTGGGGGGGGGGGGGGGTGGGGGGGGGGGGGGGTGGGGGGGGGGGGGGGTGGGGGGGGGGGGGGGTGGGGGGGGGGGGGGGTGGGGGGGGGGGGGGGTGGGGGGGGGGGGGGGTGGGGGGGGGGGGGGGTGGGGGGGGGGGGGGGTGGGGGGGGGGGGGGGTGGGGGGGGGGGGGGGTGGGGGGGGGGGGGGGTGGGGGGGGGGGGGGGTGGGGGGGGGGGGGGGTGGGGGGGGGGGGGGGTGGGGGGGGGGGGGGGTGGGGGGGGGGGGGGGTGGGGGGGGGGGGGGGTGGGGGGGGGGGGGGGTGGGGGGGGGGGGGGGTGGGGGGGGGGGGGGGTGGGGGGGGGGGGGGGTGGGGGGGGGGGGGGGTGGGGGGGGGGGGGGGTGGGGGGGGGGGGGGGTGGGGGGGGGGGGGGGTGGGGGGGGGGGGGGGTGGGGGGGGGGGGGGGTGGGGGGGGGGGGGGGTGGGGGGGGGGGGGGGTGGGGGGGGGGGGGGGTGGGGGGGGGGGGGGGTGGGGGGGGGGGGGGGTGGGGGGGGGGGGGGGTGGGGGGGGGGGGGGGTGGGGGGGGGGGGGGGTGGGGGGGGGGGGGGGTGGGGGGGGGGGGGGGTGGGGGGGGGGGGGGGTGGGGGGGGGGGGGGGTGGGGGGGGGGGGGGGTGGGGGGGGGGGGGGGTGGGGGGGGGGGGGGGTGGGGGGGGGGGGGGGTGGGGGGGGGGGGGGGTGGGGGGGGGGGGGGGTGGGGGGGGGGGGGGGTGGGGGGGGGGGGGGGTGGGGGGGGGGGGGGGTGGGGGGGGGGGGGGGTGGGGGGGGGGGGGGGTGGGGGGGGGGGGGGGTGGGGGGGGGGGGGGGTGGGGGGGGGGGGGGGTGGGGGGGGGGGGGGGTGGGGGGGGGGGGGGGTGGGGGGGGGGGGGGGTGGGGGGGGGGGGGGGTGGGGGGGGGGGGGGGTGGGGGGGGGGGGGGGTGGGGGGGGGGGGGGGTGGGGGGGGGGGGGGGTGGGGGGGGGGGGGGGTGGGGGGGGGGGGGGGTGGGGGGGGGGGGGGGTGGGGGGGGGGGGGGGTGGGGGGGGGGGGGGGTGGGGGGGGGGGGGGGTGGGGGGGGGGGGGGGTGGGGGGGGGGGGGGGTGGGGGGGGGGGGGGGTGGGGGGGGGGGGGGGTGGGGGGGGGGGGGGGTGGGGGGGGGGGGGGGTGGGGGGGGGGGGGGGTGGGGGGGGGGGGGGGTGGGGGGGGGGGGGGGTGGGGGGGGGGGGGGGTGGGGGGGGGGGGGGGTGGGGGGGGGGGGGGGTGGGGGGGGGGGGGGGTGGGGGGGGGGGGGGGTGGGGGGGGGGGGGGGTGGGGGGGGGGGGGGGTGGGGGGGGGGGGGGGTGGGGGGGGGGGGGGGTGGGGGGGGGGGGGGGTGGGGGGGGGGGGGGGTGGGGGGGGGGGGGGGTGGGGGGGGGGGGGGGTGGGGGGGGGGGGGGGTGGGGGGGGGGGGGGGTGGGGGGGGGGGGGGGTGGGGGGGGGGGGGGGTGGGGGGGGGGGGGGGTGGGGGGGGGGGGGGGTGGGGGGGGGGGGGGGTGGGGGGGGGGGGGGGTGGGGGGGGGGGGGGGTGGGGGGGGGGGGGGGTGGGGGGGGGGGGGGGTGGGGGGGGGGGGGGGTGGGGGGGGGGGGGGGTGGGGGGGGGGGGGGGTGGGGGGGGGGGGGGGTGGGGGGGGGGGGGGGTGGGGGGGGGGGGGGGTGGGGGGGGGGGGGGGTGGGGGGGGGGGGGGGTGGGGGGGGGGGGGGGTGGGGGGGGGGGGGGGTGGGGGGGGGGGGGGGTGGGGGGGGGGGGGGGTGGGGGGGGGGGGGGGTGGGGGGGGGGGGGGGTGGGGGGGGGGGGGGGTGGGGGGGGGGGGGGGTGGGGGGGGGGGGGGGTGGGGGGGGGGGGGGGTGGGGGGGGGGGGGGGTGGGGGGGGGGGGGGGTGGGGGGGGGGGGGGGTGGGGGGGGGGGGGGGTGGGGGGGGGGGGGGGTGGGGGGGGGGGGGGGTGGGGGGGGGGGGGGGTGGGGGGGGGGGGGGGTGGGGGGGGGGGGGGGTGGGGGGGGGGGGGGGTGGGGGGGGGGGGGGGTGGGGGGGGGGGGGGGTGGGGGGGGGGGGGGGTGGGGGGGGGGGGGGGTGGGGGGGGGGGGGGGTGGGGGGGGGGGGGGGTGGGGGGGGGGGGGGGTGGGGGGGGGGGGGGGTGGGGGGGGGGGGGGGTGGGGGGGGGGGGGGGTGGGGGGGGGGGGGGGTGGGGGGGGGGGGGGGTGGGGGGGGGGGGGGGTGGGGGGGGGGGGGGGTGGGGGGGGGGGGGGGTGGGGGGGGGGGGGGGTGGGGGGGGGGGGGGGTGGGGGGGGGGGGGGGTGGGGGGGGGGGGGGGTGGGGGGGGGGGGGGGTGGGGGGGGGGGGGGGTGGGGGGGGGGGGGGGTGGGGGGGGGGGGGGGTGGGGGGGGGGGGGGGTGGGGGGGGGGGGGGGTGGGGGGGGGGGGGGGTGGGGGGGGGGGGGGGTGGGGGGGGGGGGGGGTGGGGGGGGGGGGGGGTGGGGGGGGGGGGGGGTGGGGGGGGGGGGGGGTGGGGGGGGGGGGGGGTGGGGGGGGGGGGGGGTGGGGGGGGGGGGGGGTGGGGGGGGGGGGGGGTGGGGGGGGGGGGGGGTGGGGGGGGGGGGGGGTGGGGGGGGGGGGGGGTGGGGGGGGGGGGGGGTGGGGGGGGGGGGGGGTGGGGGGGGGGGGGGGTGGGGGGGGGGGGGGGTGGGGGGGGGGGGGGGTGGGGGGGGGGGGGGGTGGGGGGGGGGGGGGGTGGGGGGGGGGGGGGGTGGGGGGGGGGGGGGGTGGGGGGGGGGGGGGGTGGGGGGGGGGGGGGGTGGGGGGGGGGGGGGGTGGGGGGGGGGGGGGGTGGGGGGGGGGGGGGGTGGGGGGGGGGGGGGGTGGGGGGGGGGGGGGGTGGGGGGGGGGGGGGGTGGGGGGGGGGGGGGGTGGGGGGGGGGGGGGGTGGGGGGGGGGGGGGGTGGGGGGGGGGGGGGGTGGGGGGGGGGGGGGGTGGGGGGGGGGGGGGGTGGGGGGGGGGGGGGGTGGGGGGGGGGGGGGGTGGGGGGGGGGGGGGGTGGGGGGGGGGGGGGGTGGGGGGGGGGGGGGGTGGGGGGGGGGGGGGGTGGGGGGGGGGGGGGGTGGGGGGGGGGGGGGGTGGGGGGGGGGGGGGGTGGGGGGGGGGGGGGGTGGGGGGGGGGGGGGGTGGGGGGGGGGGGGGGTGGGGGGGGGGGGGGGTGGGGGGGGGGGGGGGTGGGGGGGGGGGGGGGTGGGGGGGGGGGGGGGTGGGGGGGGGGGGGGGTGGGGGGGGGGGGGGGTGGGGGGGGGGGGGGGTGGGGGGGGGGGGGGGTGGGGGGGGGGGGGGGTGGGGGGGGGGGGGGGTGGGGGGGGGGGGGGGTGGGGGGGGGGGGGGGTGGGGGGGGGGGGGGGTGGGGGGGGGGGGGGGTGGGGGGGGGGGGGGGTGGGGGGGGGGGGGGGTGGGGGGGGGGGGGGGTGGGGGGGGGGGGGGGTGGGGGGGGGGGGGGGTGGGGGGGGGGGGGGGTGGGGGGGGGGGGGGGTGGGGGGGGGGGGGGGTGGGGGGGGGGGGGGGTGGGGGGGGGGGGGGGTGGGGGGGGGGGGGGGTGGGGGGGGGGGGGGGTGGGGGGGGGGGGGGGTGGGGGGGGGGGGGGGTGGGGGGGGGGGGGGGTGGGGGGGGGGGGGGGTGGGGGGGGGGGGGGGTGGGGGGGGGGGGGGGTGGGGGGGGGGGGGGGTGGGGGGGGGGGGGGGTGGGGGGGGGGGGGGGTGGGGGGGGGGGGGGGTGGGGGGGGGGGGGGGTGGGGGGGGGGGGGGGTGGGGGGGGGGGGGGGTGGGGGGGGGGGGGGGTGGGGGGGGGGGGGGGTGGGGGGGGGGGGGGGTGGGGGGGGGGGGGGGTGGGGGGGGGGGGGGGTGGGGGGGGGGGGGGGTGGGGGGGGGGGGGGGTGGGGGGGGGGGGGGGTGGGGGGGGGGGGGGGTGGGGGGGGGGGGGGGTGGGGGGGGGGGGGGGTGGGGGGGGGGGGGGGTGGGGGGGGGGGGGGGTGGGGGGGGGGGGGGGTGGGGGGGGGGGGGGGTGGGGGGGGGGGGGGGTGGGGGGGGGGGGGGGTGGGGGGGGGGGGGGGTGGGGGGGGGGGGGGGTGGGGGGGGGGGGGGGTGGGGGGGGGGGGGGGTGGGGGGGGGGGGGGGTGGGGGGGGGGGGGGGTGGGGGGGGGGGGGGGTGGGGGGGGGGGGGGGTGGGGGGGGGGGGGGGTGGGGGGGGGGGGGGGTGGGGGGGGGGGGGGGTGGGGGGGGGGGGGGGTGGGGGGGGGGGGGGGTGGGGGGGGGGGGGGGTGGGGGGGGGGGGGGGTGGGGGGGGGGGGGGGTGGGGGGGGGGGGGGGTGGGGGGGGGGGGGGGTGGGGGGGGGGGGGGGTGGGGGGGGGGGGGGGTGGGGGGGGGGGGGGGTGGGGGGGGGGGGGGGTGGGGGGGGGGGGGGGTGGGGGGGGGGGGGGGTGGGGGGGGGGGGGGGTGGGGGGGGGGGGGGGTGGGGGGGGGGGGGGGTGGGGGGGGGGGGGGGTGGGGGGGGGGGGGGGTGGGGGGGGGGGGGGGTGGGGGGGGGGGGGGGTGGGGGGGGGGGGGGGTGGGGGGGGGGGGGGGTGGGGGGGGGGGGGGGTGGGGGGGGGGGGGGGTGGGGGGGGGGGGGGGTGGGGGGGGGGGGGGGTGGGGGGGGGGGGGGGTGGGGGGGGGGGGGGGTGGGGGGGGGGGGGGGTGGGGGGGGGGGGGGGTGGGGGGGGGGGGGGGTGGGGGGGGGGGGGGGTGGGGGGGGGGGGGGGTGGGGGGGGGGGGGGGTGGGGGGGGGGGGGGGTGGGGGGGGGGGGGGGTGGGGGGGGGGGGGGGTGGGGGGGGGGGGGGGTGGGGGGGGGGGGGGGTGGGGGGGGGGGGGGGTGGGGGGGGGGGGGGGTGGGGGGGGGGGGGGGTGGGGGGGGGGGGGGGTGGGGGGGGGGGGGGGTGGGGGGGGGGGGGGGTGGGGGGGGGGGGGGGTGGGGGGGGGGGGGGGTGGGGGGGGGGGGGGGTGGGGGGGGGGGGGGGTGGGGGGGGGGGGGGGTGGGGGGGGGGGGGGGTGGGGGGGGGGGGGGGTGGGGGGGGGGGGGGGTGGGGGGGGGGGGGGGTGGGGGGGGGGGGGGGTGGGGGGGGGGGGGGGTGGGGGGGGGGGGGGGTGGGGGGGGGGGGGGGTGGGGGGGGGGGGGGGTGGGGGGGGGGGGGGGTGGGGGGGGGGGGGGGTGGGGGGGGGGGGGGGTGGGGGGGGGGGGGGGTGGGGGGGGGGGGGGGTGGGGGGGGGGGGGGGTGGGGGGGGGGGGGGGTGGGGGGGGGGGGGGGTGGGGGGGGGGGGGGGTGGGGGGGGGGGGGGGTGGGGGGGGGGGGGGGTGGGGGGGGGGGGGGGTGGGGGGGGGGGGGGGTGGGGGGGGGGGGGGGTGGGGGGGGGGGGGGGTGGGGGGGGGGGGGGGTGGGGGGGGGGGGGGGTGGGGGGGGGGGGGGGTGGGGGGGGGGGGGGGTGGGGGGGGGGGGGGGTGGGGGGGGGGGGGGGTGGGGGGGGGGGGGGGTGGGGGGGGGGGGGGGTGGGGGGGGGGGGGGGTGGGGGGGGGGGGGGGTGGGGGGGGGGGGGGGTGGGGGGGGGGGGGGGTGGGGGGGGGGGGGGGTGGGGGGGGGGGGGGGTGGGGGGGGGGGGGGGTGGGGGGGGGGGGGGGTGGGGGGGGGGGGGGGTGGGGGGGGGGGGGGGTGGGGGGGGGGGGGGGTGGGGGGGGGGGGGGGTGGGGGGGGGGGGGGGTGGGGGGGGGGGGGGGTGGGGGGGGGGGGGGGTGGGGGGGGGGGGGGGTGGGGGGGGGGGGGGGTGGGGGGGGGGGGGGGTGGGGGGGGGGGGGGGTGGGGGGGGGGGGGGGTGGGGGGGGGGGGGGGTGGGGGGGGGGGGGGGTGGGGGGGGGGGGGGGTGGGGGGGGGGGGGGGTGGGGGGGGGGGGGGGTGGGGGGGGGGGGGGGTGGGGGGGGGGGGGGGTGGGGGGGGGGGGGGGTGGGGGGGGGGGGGGGTGGGGGGGGGGGGGGGTGGGGGGGGGGGGGGGTGGGGGGGGGGGGGGGTGGGGGGGGGGGGGGGTGGGGGGGGGGGGGGGTGGGGGGGGGGGGGGGTGGGGGGGGGGGGGGGTGGGGGGGGGGGGGGGTGGGGGGGGGGGGGGGTGGGGGGGGGGGGGGGTGGGGGGGGGGGGGGGTGGGGGGGGGGGGGGGTGGGGGGGGGGGGGGGTGGGGGGGGGGGGGGGGGGGGGGGGGGGGGGGGGGGGGGGGGGGGGGGTGGGGGGGGGGGGGGGTGGGGGGGGGGGGGAATGGCCAATTGGCCATGCTGGCAGGAGCTGATGGGATTTGTAGTCCGTGAACATCTGGAGAGCCGCAGGTTGCAGACCCCTGTACTAAATGAACAACAGTTACAGGTAAGTGCGACTCTGTTTTACCATCTTAATCAAACTCCTTTATCTTTTGATCAGGTTGAATCCGATGACCCACATGGTTTTCTTGGTGATGTTGTGATGCTGCTTTTGGCATAATGGCCTCATGGACGAGTTGGGTGCAGCCATCCTTTTAGCAGAATCTTTTTAGCTGAAGCATTTTAGCTGAATGTTGCCCAGTTCTCCTCCTTACTGCACCTCTGGTACCATGTGGCTTTTTGTCAGTTCATGTCCCATGACTGCCAGCCTAGCTTGGATGGGGGAGGGGCTCTTCTTTTTTCATTTGTCAAAATGGTGTTGAAATCAACCCATTGTCCATAAATACAATTACACTTTGTCAATCCACTTTGGCCCTGACCTGGATGGACCAGGGCAGCATGATCTTGTCAGACCCCAGAAGCTAAGCAGGGTCTGCCCTGGTTAGTACTTGGATGGGAGACAGCCCAGGATTACCATGGCTGCTGTGCAGAGGAAGACAATGGCAAAGGACCTCGTAATGTTTCTTGCCTTGAAAACCCTACCAGGTGGCCCTACATTAGGTGCAACTTGATGGCACCTCACACACACAATCTACTTTGACATTACAGGGAGACAGGTGGGCTATAGATAGTATAAATAAAAATCATGGGGATTGCCAGAGCCGGTTGGACAGTGGCGTATTTGCCTAAGGACAAGGGATACCCCTTGCCCCCGGGCGCCACTCTCCTGGTCATGTGGGGGGCGCAAAATTGCCCCCTTACATGACCAGGAAGATGGCAATTGGGGTATGGAGCTGGGCGCCCCTGACCCCACCTATGTTGATGACACACGGGCAGGGTCGAGGGCGCTCGAAGACGACGAGGCAGCAGGACTTCCTGCTGCCATTGTCTCTGAGCACCCTCAACCCCGCCCATGTCGTCATCAACATGGACATGGGCCGGGTCGAGAGTGCCTGTCTCCGCCCCCTCAGGGGGGCACTCGGAGACAATGTGTCTCTGGGCGCCATTTACCCCCAGTATGCCTCTGCAGTTGGAATAAATGGAATAGTGTGCAAATGGAGTCTAGTGCCAGGTTAGTGGTTGGAAAGAAGCTGACAAAGTGAAGTTGAACAGCACTTGAAGCAACCCAAGAATTGAGTGAGGTATTTTGACACAAACACTCTCCTCCTAGCAATTTGCTGATTTCAATATCCTTATTTCAAGTCAAACATTACTATTAGAGAATCATCAGTATACCCGTAGTACTATTCAGACGGAGCCGCTAAAACAGCACACACTTCAAAATGAAATTACAGCTTTGTAGCTATATTTCCCTACAGTTTGAGTTGTGTTAAATTTCCAAACGGCTGAAGCACAGAATGTTTTCACTGTTTACAGCTCTCTTGAGAACATGAATTTGTTCCCACAAAGTGAGAGATGTTCATCGGAACTTACTGGAGATTTGTGCAGTCTTTAAAAATATATAGAGAAAGATACTGAAGTTCACATGAAACGAGTAAGGACGTAATTTATTTTGTCAATGTTTTAAGAATTGTCCAACCCATTACTTTCCTTAGTAGAGGATTTTAGCCTTCTTCCCAAGGGCCAACTGCATGGCTTTGTACATCAATCCTTGTGAAAGATTACCGTCAACAAGAATCTTGTGTTTCATAACCCCCTTTTTTCCTTAAGTGCAAGACATCATTAGTTTTGTAATCACCAAATGGTTTGCAGACAAAAATGCTACTAGCTCATGGTGCTTAATTCCTCTCCCGCCCCTTTTTAAGAGCTTGAGGTGAATAACAGCAGATTAAGAAAAACAATAAAATAATGTCGGAGTAGCATAATTATGTAGAAATCAAAACATCCATCCTAGATGTACTTAGCCTTTGCTACATTGCATGCCAGAACAAATGGGAACGCCAAACACGTTTTGATGGATCTCTAGAGGAAAGACTGTGATATTTCCACTCACTAGGAAGCTTCTTGCTTTAATATTTTCTACTTTGAAAAGACTTAGCTCTTTTGGCTGATCTTCAAAGTGGTCCTGGAACAAAGAGAGAAGGTCCCAAGGTGGAGTGCCGGTTCCAAGCTTTGAGGACTTTTTTTGGTTGAATGGTGCCTGAAATACATCTTGGAGATGCCGTTGCAATAAACAGATGTGGAAATGTTAGCATTTGTCCATTCAGTCGTCACATTATGACATACATTTTTTGTAAACACTGTTGCTTTTTGGGGGGTAAAAGGTCCAGAAAATCCTCAAGTCTGTTAAGCAATAGTTACCTTTGTTCAGCTAATCCAGTGGTGGCGAGCCTATGGCACGGGTTCCAGAGGTGGCACTCAGAGCCCTCTCTGTGGGCACGCGCGCACAGAGTTCGTCTCATGGGGGGGAACTGCCCCCCCCCACACACACACATGTTGGCTGGCCTGGGCCGCTGGACTTGATGTGCGTGCACCTCAGCGAGCAGGGAGGACTCAGCTGGCAGGCCTGGTGCCTGTGCTCCAGGTGGCTGCTGCCCGGGAGGGCGGGAGCAGAGGCAGCAGAGATGCTAGAGAGGCGCAGAGTGGCGCATGTGGGACTTGCTGGAGGTTACAGCAGGCTGACCCCTGCTTGAGGGGGTTATTCAGGTTAAATTGCGGCATTGGCACTTTGCAATAAATAAGTGGGTTTTGGGTTGCAATTTGGGCACTCGGTCTCGAAAAGGTTCGCCATAAACTAAACTAAACTAATCACTTCTGCATTATATTGTCTTTCATTCCAAGTCTCTGTTGCTCCGCCATGCGTGCTCCATTCCAAGAGCAGCAAATCATTTGCTGTCTACCATTGTGTCTGCGAACAAATAGTGCCCAGCGTCATGCTGGTGTGCTTCTGATGGACATCATCAGAAATGCACTCGGGCTGTGATTCTTTGTGGCTTTCTATGCCACTTTTGGCCCAGATCCGACTCTCTTCTGCCTCCTTCCCAGCGGGAGGCTGATTGTGTGGGAAAGACCCGTGCAGTTGGCTCTGTCTGCACAGTTGCATTATTCATGTGCACCCACGGAGCATAGGACGTGCGGAAGTGATTTCCATGCAGTATGTGAAACAGGCCTAAGAGTATCATAAATCCAGTGGAGTTTTACCTCCTCTGGGGAATATACAGTATTGTTGGGGACAAGGTCAGACGTGTGCAGCTAAAAACAATCATTTATGGTACTAGAAGAGCTTCCCAGAAAAAGACATTTCATGGGAGCTGGAGCACTGCAGAAAGATGCACAGCTAAAGAGACAGTCGATACGTCGAGTTCGGAGGGAGGGGAACGTTTCCAAATCACCCCATAACACTCAGTCCTGTTTGAAAACTGCCTGCAAAATTAAAACACAAGTGGATGGCCACATTCTGCCTCCTTTAAAATGTGTCATCAAATTAACATTTGTCAGGCTTACTGGGCTGGAGTCACCCTTAGCTTTTGCCGATGCAGACAGCGATGACCCTGCTGCCAGGCTGCTAACAGGAGGAAGCTGCCAGGAAGAGGGTGAGCTAGAAAGAGCTGCCCAGGGCCCTTGGCCTTTGGACCCAGCTGGCAGAGCGTGTACTGTTAGCTCCAGAGGAAGTTCCCAGGGCTGGAGGATGGAAGGGACGGGGAAACACAGTACAACTTGCAAAAAGAACTGTGGTGTGCATAAATATTTTGAAAGCCAAAGGAACACCCCTTCCTTGTTCCATCCTTAAACAATCTCTCTCTTTCTCTCTCTGCAGAGATGGAATTCTGTGACACTCCACACATTTTGTGCACCGGCTACCAGTCAGACTTGCATTCGGTTTCCCAGCACGGCTATCCGATAGAAATGGGATCGGATGCGGATACGGAGACGGAAGGTGGCGCCTCGCCGGACCAGGCCTTGAGGATGTGGATGACGGGGATGAAATCGGAACACAGCTCCTGTCTATCGAGCCGCGCAAACTCGGCGTTGTCGCTCACGGACACAGACCACGAAAGGAAGTCGGATGGAGAAAATGGTAAGACGGCAGCTTCCGCGAGGTGTTGGAAGGAGGGCCAGGTTTATTTGAGTTTTTCTCTGTGTGTTTATGGGAGAGAAACAGAGGTGCATATCAGTGTCACTTTCTAGGCATATAAAAAGGTATGGTTGAGTCATAACGAAATATGTATACTATATATAGTGCATGGAGAGGTACGTTCACTTATGTATGATGCATAAATATTATCTAGGAAGCAGGTGTGATTTTTCGCCATCATATATTGTGGAAATATGGGGATGAACAGTCAAAAGCATATCCTAACAACAACTTGTAATGGATTTCTGGACCAGTGAGCTGATGGTGATTCATTTACACATCACTGAACCTGCCCTGCATTTACTGTCTTTGGTTAATAAATGAGTGTTTCCTGCTGGCTAAAAAATTGAAAAATAGGGTCCTGGACCACTGGAGGAAATATATATATATATTCATACATATTCATAAATAGACAGACAGACAGACAGACAGACGATAGATAGATAGATAGATAGATAGATAGATAGATAGATAGATAGATAGATAGATAGATAGAGAGATCTATATATATACCTATATCTATATCTATCTATCTATCTATCTATCTATATCTATGTATGTGTGTGTGTGTGTGTGTGTGTGTGTGTGTATGTGTGTGTGTATATATATGTATGTATGTATGTGTATATATATGTGTGTGTGTGTGTATATATAGATAGATAGATAGATAGATAGATAGATAGATAGATAGATAGATAGATAGATAGATAGATAGATAGATAGATAGATAGATAGATAGATAGATAGATAGATAGATAGATAGATAGATAGATAGATATCAGAGGACAAACTCTGGAGTTTTGAGACTAATAACATTTGAATATGGAAGACGCGATGGCAAGTCATGGAAGATGCCTGTGAGTCTGTGACTTTTCGGCAGTTGTATTTATGTGTTTTGACAGTGCTCTGGATCAGGTCATCTGTGAAGTTGGTGGTGTAATTTGAAATCTGTCCCTCAGTTGCCCTTGTGTGTTCAATGACAATGTCCCGTGGGCATTCAAATCCAGTGGCCTTTTTTCCACCCTGAATGGCTTTCTGTTATGCTTTGGAAGGATCGTATGGACTGACCTTCATCTGTTATGGTCTTTGGAAGTCTGGCCGCTTGGCTGATATTATTGGGATATTGGGTTAATATGGCAGAGTTTGCCCAGTTACAGAAGTGTGATATTGCGTGCAGTAAAATAAATCTCCCGAGAAGTATGTTACGAAAGTAAAACTTACAGTTACTCAAGTAGATTCAGTTCACATCCAGGTTGCAGTTGACAGAAGAGAAGCCTCGTATAAAGGGTAATTTACCTATCACAAGTGAACAGCTAAATCCAGCATCACGTGTATGGAAGTATGAGGCTGTTGGTTCTACAGGAGAGACCTGTAGAAACTGTGACTTCATGTAGAACCATGCTGAGAATGAGATAAAACAAAGCTCAGAGAGAGAGAGAGAGAGAGAAAGAGAGAGAGAGAGGCTTTCCCCACTACAGAAGGGAGCTAAGGTCGACTCAGTTCCCTTCAGTGGAGGGACGATTCAAACAGCAAGCTGAGTTATTTTGAACCGAGCTAAGTGGGCGGGATCATCTTGGTGCCTGTTTTGCTCCTCGATCGTGATTGGTGCTTGTGTTACGGCGGGAAACGGGAGCGTTCTTTCTTTTCTTTTTTTTACAGTTTTTACAGTTACATGTGCTTTCTGCCCACCACGACTCTCCCGTTCTGCGCATGCCACAAAAGCGGCTTGTGATTGGTTGAACAGATGAGGTGTTGTTTCGATGCTTCCCCACTTCGAAGTGGTATTGAACTTGTTCCGGCAGAAAAGTGTAGTTTGTAACTGCGACAAGCGTTCTGACGGAGGGGAACTGAGACAAAACAATGTTGAGCTTGGTGGCAGTGGGGATTCACTGAGGCGAACCTAGGTAGAAACCAGTTCAACTCTGTCAGTGGGGAAAGCCCCAGAGAGAGAGAGAGAGACAGAGAGAGAGAAGGAGAAGGGTTCAGAGGGCAGTTAAGACAAAAATAAAGACCTATTGTTCAAGGAGATAACACTTATACACACTTAGAGTGATGGAGCGCCCCTCTCCCTATGTCCAGGCAGGCTATGTCACTCACCCCAACTGAAATAACCTCATGTGCTGTATCAAACAGGTAGATGGAGTTGTACCAACAGCAGCCTTATTCAGGGTCCAAGCAGTGGAGTGGTGACAATTAGTGCACTTTTCTGCGAGCCCAAAGGGGACTGGTCTAGATTACAAACCCATCTCCTTGATACTGTTTGCATCATTTTGGAAATAGCATGAAGTTTCTTGTTTTCACAATACATACTGTTTTTCCCCGAAAATAAGACCTACCCCGAAAATAAGCCCTATCATGATTTTTCAGGCTTTTTGGAGGAGGCTTAAAATATAACCCCTGCTCCAAAAATGAGCCCTACCGGCCGTTACAGATCAGGATGGTGTGATCCGGCAGGGTGCTCCCAGCCAATGAGGATGCAGCTTGCATCACATGTGACAGGGAAGTAAGGGGACTGCCCAGAGCTCGCCTTAATGAATTGTGAAGGTACCGTATTTCCCCTAAAATAAGCTCTACCCCAAAAATGAGCCCTAATTCATCTTTTGGTGCAAAAATTAATATAAGACCTGTCTTATTTTCGGGGAAACACGGTATATGGCCAGGGTAAACTCATGGGTGGTGGTTGGGAAGTGTTTGAAGTTTGGTATAGGCCAGGGGTCTGCAACCTGCGGCTCTCCAGATGTTCATAGACTACAATTCCCATCAGCCAATTGGCCTGCTGGCAGGGGCTGATGGGAATTGTAGTCCATGAACATCTGGAGAGCCGCAGGCTGCAGACCCCTGGTATAGGCTCAAATAAATGACTGTTGTGTCCTGGCCTGAAACACAGACTCAGCCCATGTACACCTATGCTTTGCTCCAGTTCTTTACTTCAGACTTCTGGCTGGTTCCTTAACCCAAATCCAGTTTTGCTCTTTATTGAATGTCCCGTCCTGCTGCTTGTTTTGATTCATTCTGTGTAATCTGCTATCAGTCCATGTGGAGAAGATGGGCTATAAATAATGAAATGAAATAGTTCTACATTAGCTACATTTTATATTACCGTGTGTGCATGTGTGTGTCTGGAAGGTTGGCGCACAGAGCGTATGGGACGATGGTAACAGGGAATAGGTCTCTCCACAAGCCGTGTAGTGAGTACCATTGTTCTAGTACATTGTTTAAAAAAATTATTTAATTTCCCAGTGTTAAGAACATAAGAACTAGCCTGCTGGATCAGACTACAGTCCATCTAGTCCAGCTCTCTGCTACACGCAGTGGCCCACCAAATGCCTTTGGGAGCTCACATGCAGGATGTGAAAGCAATGGCCTTCTGTGGCTGTTGCTGCCGAGCACCTGATCTGCTAAGGCACTTGCAATCTCAGATCAAGGAGGATCAGGATTGGTAGCCATAAATCGACTTCTCCTCCATAAATCTATCCAATCCCCTTTTAAAGCTATCCAGGTTAGTGGCCATCACCACCTCCTGTGGCAGCATATTCCAAACACCAATCACACGTTGCGTGAAGAAGTGTTTCCTTTTATTAGTCCTAATTCTTCCGCCCAGCATTTTCAATGTATGCCCCCTGGTTCTAGTACTGTGAGAAAGAGAGAAAAAATTATCTCTGTCAACATTTTCTACCCCATGCATAATTTTATAGACTTCAATCATATCCCCCCCTCAGATGTCTCCTCTCCAAACTAAAGAGTCCCAAACGCTGCATCCTCTCCTCATAAGGAAGGTGCTCCAGTCCCTCATAAAAAAGAGTGATAAAAATAATTTAAAAATGGACAAATGAGAAAATAAGAGCTTTGCACAGTCTGTTCTGTATGCAGCAAGACTTTTGCTGCTTTAATACAGGGGTTTCCAATTCTGACCCTCCAAATGTTCATGGACTACGATTCCCATCAGCCCCTGCCAGCAGGACCATAGTGCTCAGATAGGTTTGGAATGGAGTAGGCAGTACAGAAGTAGTGATGTCCGATGGATTTTATTCACTGGATTTCTGGACTACTTTCCAGCTCCTGCCCCAAAAGCAGCGTGCAGAGCGTTTCTATGAAACATCTTAAATTGACATTTTGCCCAGTTTTGTTTTGGCAAGATGGCCACGTTAATTGCCATAAGCCAGGACCTGCATGTACTCATGCCACGGCATTAAAAAAAGTAATAACTAATTTGTGCTTCAGCTTTCTGTATTTAATTTGTGATTGAGCAATATATATAGAGAGTCAATAATAAAATTGACCAATACTTCATGCAGTCACTTCTAGCTTTTCTATAAATAGCTGCTCTCACACATACACATTTACTGTGTGAAGTGTGAGAACAGAACTCTTCAGCATCAAAGCTTCAAGATGTCAGCATTGACTGTATTACAAAAAATGGCGGCTGAGGAGACTGATATTTTGTAAGGCAAGATTAAGTTGGTGCCTACACACTGCATGACAGAAAATAAGTGTATCTGTTTGACAATATGTGCTAACACAGTTTTAATACGTTGTTATACTATGTTCTGTTGGCATAATTTTCTCACTAATATTGTCTGGCAACGGTTCCAGCATAAGGAAAGACTTTGGTTACAACATTATGTCTTGTGTGTGATATATTGCGGTTGTTGTGGAGATTTTTTTCTAAAGGTATACTTGCCTGAGTTGTTTTTGAGATTTTTCATTCCAGAAAGACGACAGCGGAATCATTTTCGCTTCAGCGGTTCTTTCCAAATGTAATATTATTTATATTTGCCCAGTCGATTTGTTCCACATAGCTATTCACACTTGGAAACCTGACATAGCATTTGTGGGATTGATAGGGTAAGCTGTAAGTGCAAAAACAATTATGAGGAGAATTTGTCCTTTTAAAAAATGTTTGTTAAAAAATATGCTGCATGACTACTATGCATACAGTGACTTCCTAAAACAGTAAAGAAAATCGGACAGTTAAATCAAAAACAGAGTACAGCCCAGCCCCAACAGTTAGCCCCCGCCCCAAATTGTACAACCTTCAGAAAAAATACAGCTCAGTATACCAGCATAAAAATGAAAGAAGAGTTTGGATTCATACCCCGTCATTTTCTCCTGTAAGGTGACTCAGGGCGGCTTACAAACTCCTTTCCTTTCCTCTCCCAACAGACACCTTATGAGGCTGGTGCGGCTGAGAGAGTTCTGAGCTAATTGTGACTAGCCCAAGGTCACCTAGCAGGAGTGTAGAAGTGGGCAAACAAATCTGGTTCACCAGATAAAAGTCTCACACTCATATAAAAGAGTGGGGAATCAAGCCTGGGTTTCCGGATTAGAGTCTACCTCTTAACAGCAGTGGCGTAGGAGGTTAAGAGCTCGTGTATCTAAACTGGAGGAACCGGGTTTGATTCCCCGCTCTGCCCCCTGAGCTGTGGAGGCTTATCTGCGGAATTCAGATTAGCCTGTATACTCCCACACACGCCAGCTGGGTGACCTTGGGCTAGTCACAGCTTCTCGGAGGTCTCTCAGCCCCACCCACCTCACAGGGTGTTTGTTGTGAGGGGGGAAGGGAAAGGAGATTGTAAGCCCCTTTGAGTCTCCTGCAGGAGAGAAAAGGAGGATATAAATCGAAACTCCTCCTCCTCCTCCTCCTCCTCCTCCTTCTTCCTCTTCTTCTTCCTCTTCCTCTTCTTCTTCTTCTTCTTCTTCTTCTTCTTATTATTATTATTATTATTATTATTATTATTATTATTATTAACCACTAGATCACAATGACTACACACCCAAGGGCAACAGATGTTTAGGGAGGCAGGAACAATTTCTTCAACTTCCTGTCTCTTGAATGGGACTCACCTTGTTTTTTTCCTGCCTCAAGAGGGAGTGCAGCTTCTGAGTGGACTCCTTGCGTTTCTCCTCAGAGTAACATCTATTTCAAGACTGTGGCCTCTATCCTCTCCAAGCCTTTTCCCTTCAACCCTCTCCTCAGCTTCTTTCCTCCCATTTCTTCTTTGTCCAGCTTCTTTCCATGCCCTAACAGCCATTCACAAGCTTTTGAGTCTTTGGAGCTACACAGGAGAGATGAGTTTCTCTCCAAGGATTACAGGAATCTTCTCTTTCTTCCATCTATTCCTCAAGGAATGAGCTCCCAGGCTCCCTAGTTCCTGCTCGTATTGCTCCACTGGTTATTACATCTTTGCTTCTAACCACGACTCACATGTTTGGGTTGCTGTTTCTTCTCTGTTATGTCCCTTACTGTTTTTGGTTTCATTAGCTCATGACGTAATAAACTGAACCCTGGTGAGTCCCACCCAAAAAATCAGGAAGTTGAAGCATTTGTTCCTGCCTCCCTAAGAGATTGGCGGGAACCATCCATTCCAAGACTCCCTCCTAACCTCATAGGAGAAGAAACCCTCACAGTCAAAGGCTTTCATGGCCACAATCAACTGACTGTTGTGGATTTTCCAGGTTTTATAGCCAAGGTCTGGTAGTTTTTGCTTCTAATGTTTCACTTATATCTATGACTGACATTTTCAGAGGCATGTCATGTTGAGTCAAGGAAGTAGGTAAGGGCGGGTTCTCGGGTTAGACCCCCCCCCATTACATGTTTGAAGCGCCACCCCCCTTTTGTGTTTTTTGTGTATTTTTAGTGTTTTTTGGTTTTTGGCCTGCAGGGGGCGCAGTTTTAGGCTAGCAGCACCAGAATTTCCGGGATTTGTTGGGAGGCGCTTCTGATGATACCAACCAGGTTTGGTGTGGTTTGGTTCAGGGGGTCCAAAGTTATGGACTCCCAAGGGGGGTGCCCTCGTCCCACATTGTTTCCAATGGGAGCTAATAGAAGATGGGGGCAACACTTTTGAGGGTTCATAACTTTGGACCCCCTGAACCAAACGTCACCAAGTCTGGGTGGTATCATCAGAAGAGTTTCCTAAAGATACCCTGAAAGTTTGGTGCTGCTAGCTTAACAATTGCACCCCTGACAGCAGACACCCCCAAATTTCCCCAGATTCTCCTTTTAAATCCACCCCCTTTGGCATGGATTTAAAAGGAGAATGTGAGGTCCCCAGTTTAAACATTGAAAGTGATGCTGTTTCAGGGTGGGGGATTTAAAAAGAAGAATCTGGGCTCCCTAGTTTAAACACTATTGAAAGTGATGCTGTTTGGGAGTGGATTCCATCATCACAGTGGCCGCCCATGTATTGTATTGTATTGTATTGTAATATTCGATTTGTATACCGCCCTCCCCCAAAGGGCTCAGGGCGGTGAACAACAATAGCATAATGGCAAACATCAGTAATCATAATATCAAGCAGCCAACAAAACATCAATAAACATCACATTGCAAACATAGCATTATAAACAACAAGAACATCAATAATCATAACATCATAAGCTATAAGGCGACAATAATCATAGCAGCATACATGATCAACATAGACATAATAAGTCTTCTGTAGCTTAAGACTACAGAAAACCCAATGACCTAAGACTAACCCCCAACCAGTCTACAGCCACGTTAGTACAACAAGCCAAGTCTAGTGACTAATCTAAAAAATACAGCATCATGTCACTAAACTAAACCTGAACCAACTCAAACTATGCCTAACACTAGCTCTATAGAATTTACAATACAATAAACACATTACCTAAGAGCAGTAAACTTTTTTTTTTAAACTCCCAAATAACAGATCCCACACCTACAAAAAAAAATGCGTGCATTTTACACCAGGGTCCATTTTCCCTAGCCACGCCTCTGCCCGGAGGGGAGGGCAGAAGGGACTGCTGGAAAACGGTTGTGGAACAGAACCAGCTGATGGGCCCGTGTGGCATAACAAGCCAAGCCTTCTGGGGACACTGGACACCATGGCACCCACAGCAGGCATTGACTCATCTTTTGCCTCATGCCACAAAATGGCAAAAGAGCAGGGGGAAACAGCTGGTGAGATGACATGAGTTCCCAGTGAAGGGTCTGAACCAAGTGATCCTTGAGACACTGGCTGGCAGAGTTGCTGGGGCTGAGCTGCCAATGGCTCTTTGGGGCTGTGCTCGCCAGAAAATGTCCCTATGAGGTAAGTGGCAAATTTGTCCCTGTAGCAGTGAGCTGAAGCCCTACAGCAGTGGCGTGGTGGTTAAGAGCAGGTGTACTCTAATCTGGAGGAACTGGGTTTGATTCCCCGCTCTGCCGCTTAAGCTGTGGAGGCTTATCTGGGGAATTCAGATTAGCCTGTGCACTCCCACACATGCCAGCTGGGTGACCTTGGGCTAGTCACAGCTTCTCGGAGCTCTCTCAGCCTCACCTACCTCACAGGATGTTTGTTGTAAGGGGGGAAGGGCAAGGAGATTGTAAGCCCCTTTGAGTCTCCTGCAGGAGAGAAAGGGGGGATATAAATCCAAACTCTTCTTCTTTTCCACATGACCAAGAGGTGTTTGCCCAGGGACATGGGTGACCCCATGTCCCTATAGACTGCACACCTCTGGACGCAGGGGTGGTAATGTTGCCGGCAGTAAGCCACAAGCCCTACAGAGGATGGATACCTTTTTCTTTTTCTTTTCTTTTTTTAATTTTTTTTTATTTCCAACCAAAGATTACTAATATATACATCAATAATCAAGCTGTTACACAACATAAATATATAACAATTTAACAATCCTTACTAAATATAGATTATTATATAATATTAAAACTTTACATATTGTTATTAATTACACAAATATTTACCCCCCCCAAATCCTATTTACTATATCCACTACTATTCGCTATCTATAACGATTCGTAAACCTTCCGTAATACACCAGCAAGACAACTATCAGCAAACTAAGACAAGTTCAATGTCCCCCATATTACACTAAATGAGTAATATCCCCCCTTGCTTCCTCCTGTAACATTGGTCATCCAGAAAGTCATTTTTAGCTATTTATCACTTAGAGAACAATTGGTGCCATTCATTCATCCATTTCTTCCTGTATTTGTTTTTATACTTAATATAATGTTCAGTATGTAATATAGTGATGTTTGATATCATTTGTTTCCTTAAAGTAGACAAACCAAGGTTCCCATCTTTCTTTGTATGTTTCATAAGGTATTTTCCTTATCCTATGAGCTGCCCGATCCATACTGGAGAAATATTGGACCTTTTCCTTCCAGTCCTCCAGAGTTGGTATCTTATCAGTTTTCCATACTCTTGCAAGCACAATTCTTGCACCAATCTAGGCTGTCATGTGGGTAGCTTGTCCATAGAAGTGTGAACGGGGGGAAGAACCAGACAAAAGTAGGGTTGTACCACCAGCAATTGTGGGAGTCCTGAGGCATTTAAAAAACTGCCAAGTTTTTGTTTTAGATGGGGGTGACATCTCTAAGGGACAATGGAGGAACAGGCTAAGATGAAGCACCCTTCATAGCTGTTCTCTCCTGTAATCTCCCCTTTTTTTAGTCTTATACAGCAAACAAGGAGTTACAAACCTTTTGTTTTGTGATTTATAGTTCTCTGTCTGCAAAAAGGAGAAGTGGAAGATTAGAACAGCAGAGATGAGGGTGGAATGTAAAGGAAAGGGAGCAGGGAAGCAGAGGGATATCGAAGTGAGGCGGTACCCCAAAGTATGATGGCTTCTTCCAATTTCCTTTGTTCAAGCAAAGCATTTTTTTTTAAAAAAATCCAATCAAAACAGTCTTTGGAAACAAGTAAGAGAAAAAATTTGATTTCCCCCCCAAATAAGATGAAACCAATGAAGCGAAAAGAGGACAGAAGAGATGGTTGAAGCAGTCAGTGGGACACACGAGCAGGTGATGGAATTCACAACAGAAAGCGTTGACAAAAGTTGAGAGATGATAAGGCCAAAGAGCAGAGAGTTCTGCTAGCCAATGTGGGAAATGACAACAGTGATAGTTCCCCTAACTTTGGCCCTTTCTGCACGGGCCGGAAACAGCACCCTGGGGACGGCAAAAACGCTGTCCCCAGGGAGCTGTTCGCCGCGAGGGGCTGGGCTGCTGTGCAGCTCGCATCGGGCATCGACTCCTCCTTAAAGCGTATGTGCAAAGCCGCCCGCTTTTCCGACCTCGGGCTTCCCCAGCCAGGTTTTCGAAAACGGCGGGCTTCGGTGCCCGGCCGCTACCCATGCGGCTTAAGCCGGCAGCAGCTCGAAAGCGCCCTCCCTCCCCCCTTTTCACTGTTCACCTACCGTTTCTGTAGCCGTCCAGCACGTCGCCGAGGCCTGGGGACACGCCCCCTGCCCTGCGACGCCGTGAACCTCGTGTACGCCGACCCAACCCCCATCGTGGCCGTGCGGAAACAGCCTTTGTTAGGGAGCTGTGGTAGTTCTCTATCACTGAGCAGCACAGAGCCGCCTGCAGGAGCTCCCTGCTGGTGTCCACCCAATCTGCATGGAACCAATACTGTGTCTGCGGGGCCATGCGGCTCACAGGGAATGTTGGATAACAGCAAGGTAGAGCTCAGAAAACTATGTGCTCCGTTCTTGTCCTTTCCCTTCTTTGGATTTAGAAGAAGACAAGACTTTGGATTTATATCCCCTCTTTCTCTCCTGCAAGGAGACTCAAAAGGGCCTACAATCTCTTTTCCCTTCCCCCCTCACAACAAACACCTTGTGAGGTGGTGGGGCTGAGAGAATCCAAAGAACTCTGACTAGCCCAAGGTCACCCAACTGGCATGTGTTGAAGAAGAAGAAGAAGAGTTGGATTTATATCCCCCCTTTCTCTCCTGCAAGGAGACTCAAAGGGTCTTACAAACTCCTTTCCCTTATCCCCTCACAATAAACCTGTGAGGTAGATGGAGCTGAGAGAGCTCAGAAGAACTGTGACTAGCTCAAGGTCACCCAGCTGGCATGTGTTGGAGTGCACAAGCTAATCTGGATCACCAGATAAGCCTCCACAGCTCAAGTGGCAGAGCGGGGATTTAAACCCAGTTCCTCTAGATTACAGTGCACCTCCTCTTAACCGTTACACCATGCTGGCTCTTTGGTTGCATCAGCCCTGTATAGCCTGGGACTGACATGTTTTAAGGACCACCTTCTCCCATATGAACCTACTCATTTACTTCAATCATCTGCAGAGACTCTGCTTCAATTGCCCCCCTATTTGAGGCTAGACAGGGTGGTCCCCCCCCCCCAAAAAAAGGCTTTCTTGGTCATGGCACCAAAGCTTTGGAATTCCTTCCCAAGAGAGATTTGTTTATCTTCTTCTGTCAGAATCCTCCACCAGTGAGTGAAGACTTTTTTGTTTTGTTTGTCCTTCTCCCTGGTTCTGTTGTCGTTTATTTGGCTAATTACACACAAGGTCTCTGCTGTGTGCCTGGAGCAAGTGTTTGTCGTGGCAAGATTTCTTGTACGGATGTATTTTCCTGAGCCCCGTTTTCACTGTTCATTCTCCCTGCAGCAAGCAAGACCACTTGTAGTGTGACTTTGGTGTCCTTCGCAACCAGAGCAGGGTAGATTTGCCAGTGATCACTGCTTTGCCCTGCACATCTTTCCTCTGAGCCAGCAAGTATGCACCTTTCCTTTTAATCGGCAGTAGCTCCCTGCGGTACTAACTTAGCTGATGCATGGGCTCAGGTGAGCTATGTACTTGAGGCTCTTCAAGTGGGTGGGGCTGTGTGCATGGCTTTCTTCTGCAGGCACTTTAGACAGTGAGTCCTGTCTAGCCTGTTTGTCCTGCAGAGCCTGCAGGTGTCCTGGTTTCTCCGTGCTCAGCCCTGGTTGGTTCCCAACCTGGTCTGATCGTACTGGACTCTGCTCATCCCCTAAGGCAGTGGTTGCGAACCTTTGGCACTCCAGATGTTGTGGACTACAATTCCCATCAGCCCCTGCCAGCATGGTCAATTGGCCATGCTGGCAGGGGCTGATGGGAATTGTAGTCCATAACATCTGGATTGCCAAAGGTTCACCACCACTGCCCTAAGGGCTCTTCATTCTCCAGAGGATGGCCCACGATAATCCCCAGGATCACAGTGAATGAAAACTACTTTGTTCAGCAGAAAGCCCCTTAGAACACTAGAGTTTTTGGAGCCTTGTCCTGCAGAAATGTTTCCTGTTGCATGCTTTTAAGTTGTAATCATAGTAGAAAAACTTAAATCAGTGATGTACCAGGCTTAAATGCCTCCAGGCACTGCTGCCCCCGGCTCCTCGTGCCCCACTTACAAGAGCCGGGAGGAGGCCGGGGGAGGGTGGGGCTCAGGGGCGGCTCAAACAAGCCTGGGGAGGGCAAAAGCCGGCCTGCAGGGAGGCCAGGAGGGGGCAGGGCTCGGTGGTGTGCTGCTCGGGTGTACACCATTTTGTCACGTGAGGGGGTGCCTGGTGCCCCCCATGTGACAAAACAGCGTGCGCCTGGGGACATGGGATACACCATGTTTCCATTAGCGGCACGCCACTGCCTTAAATGAGCAGCAGTGGCGTAAGAGGCTAAGAGCTCGTGTATCTAATCTGGAGGAACCGGGTTTGATTCCCAGCTCTGCCGCCTGAGCTGTGGAGGCCTACTCACAAGTCACATTAGCCTGTGCACTCCCACACACGTAGCTGGGTGACCTTGGGCCTAGTCACACAGATTCGAGGAGCTCTCTCAGCCCCACCTACCTCACAGGGTGTTTGTTGTGAGGGGGGAAGGGCAAGGAGATTGTAAGCCCCTTTGAGTCTCCTGCAGGAGAGAAAGGGGGGATATAAATCCAAACTCCTCCTCCTCCTCCTCCTCTTCTTCTTCTTCTTCTTCTTCTTCTTCTTCTTCAATTTACATTACTCGGGATAGGTGGACAAGTATAAGTTTGCAGTTGCTTTTCCCAGGTCAGCGCTGCACGGGATCAGCCTTCCTGACCCCCTCTGTTGGCTCAACACTGAGATTTGGCCCACTGCAGGGGCCTTACGAGATGCTGCCAACCTTTCAAGGCAATTTTTAAAATATATTCCCTACTTGCCATTGTGCTGATAGAAAGGTTACTGCTTTACTCCGTGGACATTATAGGTGACCATATCCTGTCCTGCAGAAGCAATGCACAGAGTCTCCTTGATGCATTATGGATTGTTTTCATCATCATTGGGAGGGGGGTGGGGGTGGGGGGGGGGGGGGGGGGGGGGGGTGGGGGGGTGGGCGTGGTTGGGGTGGTGGAGGTGGGGTGGTGGGGTGGGGTGGGGGGGGGGGGGGGGGGGGGGGGGTGGGGGTGGGGGGGGGGGGGTGTGGGAGGGGGGGGGGGTGGGGGGGGGGGGGGGGGGGGGGGGGGGGGGGTGGGGGGGGGGGGGGGCGGGGGGGGGTGGGGGTGTTGGGGGGGTGGGGGTGTTGGGGTGGTGGGGGGGTGGGGGCGGGGGGGGGGGTGGGGGGGGGGGGGGGTGGGGGGGGGGGGGGGTGGGGGGGGGGGGGGGTGGGGGGGGGGGGGGGTGGGGGGGGGGGGGGGTGGGGGGGGGGGGGGGTGGGGGGGGGGGGGGGTGGGGGGGGGGGGGGGTGGGGGGGGGGGGGGGTGGGGGGGGGGGGGGGTGGGGGGGGGGGGGGGTGGGGGGGGGGGGGGGTGGGGGGGGGGGGGGGTGGGGGGGGGGGGGGGTGGGGGGGGGGGGGGGTGGGGGGGGGGGGGGGTGGGGGGGGGGGGGGGTGGGGGGGGGGGGGGGTGGGGGGGGGGGGGGGTGGGGGGGGGGGGGGGTGGGGGGGGGGGGGGGTGGGGGGGGGGGGGGGTGGGGGGGGGGGGGGGTGGGGGGGGGGGGGGGTGGGGGGGGGGGGGGGTGGGGGGGGGGGGGGGTGGGGGGGGGGGGGGGTGGGGGGGGGGGGGGGTGGGGGGGGGGGGGGGTGGGGGGGGGGGGGGGTGGGGGGGGGGGGGGGTGGGGGGGGGGGGGGGTGGGGGGGGGGGGGGGTGGGGGGGGGGGGGGGTGGGGGGGGGGGGGGGTGGGGGGGGGGGGGGGTGGGGGGGGGGGGGGGTGGGGGGGGGGGGGGGTGGGGGGGGGGGGGGGTGGGGGGGGGGGGGGGTGGGGGGGGGGGGGGGTGGGGGGGGGGGGGGGTGGGGGGGGGGGGGGGTGGGGGGGGGGGGGGGTGGGGGGGGGGGGGGGTGGGGGGGGGGGGGGGTGGGGGGGGGGGGGGGTGGGGGGGGGGGGGGGTGGGGGGGGGGGGGGGTGGGGGGGGGGGGGGGTGGGGGGGGGGGGGGGTGGGGGGGGGGGGGGGTGGGGGGGGGGGGGGGTGGGGGGGGGGGGGGGTGGGGGGGGGGGGGGGTGGGGGGGGGGGGGGGTGGGGGGGGGGGGGGGTGGGGGGGGGGGGGGGTGGGGGGGGGGGGGGGTGGGGGGGGGGGGGGGTGGGGGGGGGGGGGGGTGGGGGGGGGGGGGGGTGGGGGGGGGGGGGGGTGGGGGGGGGGGGGGGTGGGGGGGGGGGGGGGTGGGGGGGGGGGGGGGTGGGGGGGGGGGGGGGTGGGGGGGGGGGGGGGTGGGGGGGGGGGGGGGTGGGGGGGGGGGGGGGTGGGGGGGGGGGGGGGTGGGGGGGGGGGGGGGTGGGGGGGGGGGGGGGTGGGGGGGGGGGGGGGTGGGGGGGGGGGGGGGTGGGGGGGGGGGGGGGTGGGGGGGGGGGGGGGTGGGGGGGGGGGGGGGTGGGGGGGGGGGGGGGTGGGGGGGGGGGGGGGTGGGGGGGGGGGGGGGTGGGGGGGGGGGGGGGTGGGGGGGGGGGGGGGTGGGGGGGGGGGGGGGTGGGGGGGGGGGGGGGTGGGGGGGGGGGGGGGTGGGGGGGGGGGGGGGTGGGGGGGGGGGGGGGTGGGGGGGGGGGGGGGTGGGGGGGGGGGGGGGTGGGGGGGGGGGGGGGTGGGGGGGGGGGGGGGTGGGGGGGGGGGGGGGTGGGGGGGGGGGGGGGTGGGGGGGGGGGGGGGTGGGGGGGGGGGGGGGTGGGGGGGGGGGGGGGTGGGGGGGGGGGGGGGTGGGGGGGGGGGGGGGTGGGGGGGGGGGGGGGTGGGGGGGGGGGGGGGTGGGGGGGGGGGGGGGTGGGGGGGGGGGGGGGTGGGGGGGGGGGGGGGTGGGGGGGGGGGGGGGTGGGGGGGGGGGGGGGTGGGGGGGGGGGGGGGTGGGGGGGGGGGGGGGTGGGGGGGGGGGGGGGTGGGGGGGGGGGGGGGTGGGGGGGGGGGGGGGTGGGGGGGGGGGGGGGTGGGGGGGGGGGGGGGTGGGGGGGGGGGGGGGTGGGGGGGGGGGGGGGTGGGGGGGGGGGGGGGTGGGGGGGGGGGGGGGTGGGGGGGGGGGGGGGTGGGGGGGGGGGGGGGTGGGGGGGGGGGGGGGTGGGGGGGGGGGGGGGTGGGGGGGGGGGGGGGTGGGGGGGGGGGGGGGTGGGGGGGGGGGGGGGTGGGGGGGGGGGGGGGTGGGGGGGGGGGGGGGTGGGGGGGGGGGGGGGTGGGGGGGGGGGGGGGTGGGGGGGGGGGGGGGTGGGGGGGGGGGGGGGTGGGGGGGGGGGGGGGTGGGGGGGGGGGGGGGTGGGGGGGGGGGGGGGTGGGGGGGGGGGGGGGTGGGGGGGGGGGGGGGTGGGGGGGGGGGGGGGTGGGGGGGGGGGGGGGTGGGGGGGGGGGGGGGTGGGGGGGGGGGGGGGTGGGGGGGGGGGGGGGTGGGGGGGGGGGGGGGTGGGGGGGGGGGGGGGTGGGGGGGGGGGGGGGTGGGGGGGGGGGGGGGTGGGGGGGGGGGGGGGTGGGGGGGGGGGGGGGTGGGGGGGGGGGGGGGTGGGGGGGGGGGGGGGTGGGGGGGGGGGGGGGTGGGGGGGGGGGGGGGTGGGGGGGGGGGGGGGTGGGGGGGGGGGGGGGTGGGGGGGGGGGGGGGTGGGGGGGGGGGGGGGTGGGGGGGGGGGGGGGTGGGGGGGGGGGGGGGTGGGGGGGGGGGGGGGTGGGGGGGGGGGGGGGTGGGGGGGGGGGGGGGTGGGGGGGGGGGGGGGTGGGGGGGGGGGGGGGTGGGGGGGGGGGGGGGTGGGGGGGGGGGGGGGTGGGGGGGGGGGGGGGTGGGGGGGGGGGGGGGTGGGGGGGGGGGGGGGTGGGGGGGGGGGGGGGTGGGGGGGGGGGGGGGTGGGGGGGGGGGGGGGTGGGGGGGGGGGGGGGTGGGGGGGGGGGGGGGTGGGGGGGGGGGGGGGTGGGGGGGGGGGGGGGTGGGGGGGGGGGGGGGTGGGGGGGGGGGGGGGTGGGGGGGGGGGGGGGTGGGGGGGGGGGGGGGTGGGGGGGGGGGGGGGTGGGGGGGGGGGGGGGTGGGGGGGGGGGGGGGTGGGGGGGGGGGGGGGTGGGGGGGGGGGGGGGTGGGGGGGGGGGGGGGTGGGGGGGGGGGGGGGTGGGGGGGGGGGGGGGTGGGGGGGGGGGGGGGTGGGGGGGGGGGGGGGTGGGGGGGGGGGGGGGTGGGGGGGGGGGGGGGTGGGGGGGGGGGGGGGTGGGGGGGGGGGGGGGTGGGGGGGGGGGGGGGTGGGGGGGGGGGGGGGTGGGGGGGGGGGGGGGTGGGGGGGGGGGGGGGTGGGGGGGGGGGGGGGTGGGGGGGGGGGGGGGTGGGGGGGGGGGGGGGTGGGGGGGGGGGGGGGTGGGGGGGGGGGGGGGTGGGGGGGGGGGGGGGTGGGGGGGGGGGGGGGTGGGGGGGGGGGGGGGTGGGGGGGGGGGGGGGTGGGGGGGGGGGGGGGTGGGGGGGGGGGGGGGTGGGGGGGGGGGGGGGTGGGGGGGGGGGGGGGTGGGGGGGGGGGGGGGTGGGGGGGGGGGGGGGTGGGGGGGGGGGGGGGTGGGGGGGGGGGGGGGTGGGGGGGGGGGGGGGTGGGGGGGGGGGGGGGTGGGGGGGGGGGGGGGTGGGGGGGGGGGGGGGTGGGGGGGGGGGGGGGTGGGGGGGGGGGGGGGTGGGGGGGGGGGGGGGTGGGGGGGGGGGGGGGTGGGGGGGGGGGGGGGTGGGGGGGGGGGGGGGTGGGGGGGGGGGGGGGTGGGGGGGGGGGGGGGTGGGGGGGGGGGGGGGTGGGGGGGGGGGGGGGTGGGGGGGGGGGGGGGTGGGGGGGGGGGGGGGTGGGGGGGGGGGGGGGTGGGGGGGGGGGGGGGTGGGGGGGGGGGGGGGTGGGGGGGGGGGGGGGTGGGGGGGGGGGGGGGTGGGGGGGGGGGGGGGTGGGGGGGGGGGGGGGTGGGGGGGGGGGGGGGTGGGGGGGGGGGGGGGTGGGGGGGGGGGGGGGTGGGGGGGGGGGGGGGTGGGGGGGGGGGGGGGTGGGGGGGGGGGGGGGTGGGGGGGGGGGGGGGTGGGGGGGGGGGGGGGTGGGGGGGGGGGGGGGTGGGGGGGGGGGGGGGTGGGGGGGGGGGGGGGTGGGGGGGGGGGGGGGTGGGGGGGGGGGGGGGTGGGGGGGGGGGGGGGTGGGGGGGGGGGGGGGTGGGGGGGGGGGGGGGTGGGGGGGGGGGGGGGTGGGGGGGGGGGGGGGTGGGGGGGGGGGGGGGTGGGGGGGGGGGGGGGTGGGGGGGGGGGGGGGTGGGGGGGGGGGGGGGTGGGGGGGGGGGGGGGTGGGGGGGGGGGGGGGTGGGGGGGGGGGGGGGTGGGGGGGGGGGGGGGTGGGGGGGGGGGGGGGTGGGGGGGGGGGGGGGTGGGGGGGGGGGGGGGTGGGGGGGGGGGGGGGTGGGGGGGGGGGGGGGTGGGGGGGGGGGGGGGTGGGGGGGGGGGGGGGTGGGGGGGGGGGGGGGTGGGGGGGGGGGGGGGTGGGGGGGGGGGGGGGTGGGGGGGGGGGGGGGTGGGGGGGGGGGGGGGTGGGGGGGGGGGGGGGTGGGGGGGGGGGGGGGTGGGGGGGGGGGGGGGTGGGGGGGGGGGGGGGTGGGGGGGGGGGGGGGTGGGGGGGGGGGGGGGTGGGGGGGGGGGGGGGTGGGGGGGGGGGGGGGTGGGGGGGGGGGGGGGTGGGGGGGGGGGGGGGTGGGGGGGGGGGGGGGTGGGGGGGGGGGGGGGTGGGGGGGGGGGGGGGTGGGGGGGGGGGGGGGTGGGGGGGGGGGGGGGTGGGGGGGGGGGGGGGTGGGGGGGGGGGGGGGTGGGGGGGGGGGGGGGTGGGGGGGGGGGGGGGTGGGGGGGGGGGGGGGTGGGGGGGGGGGGGGGTGGGGGGGGGGGGGGGTGGGGGGGGGGGGGGGTGGGGGGGGGGGGGGGTGGGGGGGGGGGGGGGTGGGGGGGGGGGGGGGTGGGGGGGGGGGGGGGTGGGGGGGGGGGGGGGTGGGGGGGGGGGGGGGTGGGGGGGGGGGGGGGTGGGGGGGGGGGGGGGTGGGGGGGGGGGGGGGTGGGGGGGGGGGGGGGTGGGGGGGGGGGGGGGTGGGGGGGGGGGGGGGTGGGGGGGGGGGGGGGTGGGGGGGGGGGGGGGTGGGGGGGGGGGGGGGTGGGGGGGGGGGGGGGTGGGGGGGGGGGGGGGTGGGGGGGGGGGGGGGTGGGGGGGGGGGGGGGTGGGGGGGGGGGGGGGTGGGGGGGGGGGGGGGTGGGGGGGGGGGGGGGTGGGGGGGGGGGGGGGTGGGGGGGGGGGGGGGTGGGGGGGGGGGGGGGTGGGGGGGGGGGGGGGTGGGGGGGGGGGGGGGTGGGGGGGGGGGGGGGTGGGGGGGGGGGGGGGTGGGGGGGGGGGGGGGTGGGGGGGGGGGGGGGTGGGGGGGGGGGGGGGTGGGGGGGGGGGGGGGTGGGGGGGGGGGGGGGTGGGGGGGGGGGGGGGTGGGGGGGGGGGGGGGTGGGGGGGGGGGGGGGTGGGGGGGGGGGGGGGTGGGGGGGGGGGGGGGTGGGGGGGGGGGGGGGTGGGGGGGGGGGGGGGTGGGGGGGGGGGGGGGTGGGGGGGGGGGGGGGTGGGGGGGGGGGGGGGTGGGGGGGGGGGGGGGTGGGGGGGGGGGGGGGTGGGGGGGGGGGGGGGTGGGGGGGGGGGGGGGTGGGGGGGGGGGGGGGTGGGGGGGGGGGGGGGTGGGGGGGGGGGGGGGTGGGGGGGGGGGGGGGTGGGGGGGGGGGGGGGTGGGGGGGGGGGGGGGTGGGGGGGGGGGGGGGTGGGGGGGGGGGGGGGTGGGGGGGGGGGGGGGTGGGGGGGGGGGGGGGTGGGGGGGGGGGGGGGTGGGGGGGGGGGGGGGTGGGGGGGGGGGGGGGTGGGGGGGGGGGGGGGTGGGGGGGGGGGGGGGTGGGGGGGGGGGGGGGTGGGGGGGGGGGGGGGTGGGGGGGGGGGGGGGTGGGGGGGGGGGGGGGTGGGGGGGGGGGGGGGTGGGGGGGGGGGGGGGTGGGGGGGGGGGGGGGTGGGGGGGGGGGGGGGTGGGGGGGGGGGGGGGTGGGGGGGGGGGGGGGTGGGGGGGGGGGGGGGTGGGGGGGGGGGGGGGTGGGGGGGGGGGGGGGTGGGGGGGGGGGGGGGTGGGGGGGGGGGGGGGTGGGGGGGGGGGGGGGTGGGGGGGGGGGGGGGTGGGGGGGGGGGGGGGTGGGGGGGGGGGGGGGTGGGGGGGGGGGGGGGTGGGGGGGGGGGGGGGTGGGGGGGGGGGGGGGTGGGGGGGGGGGGGGGTGGGGGGGGGGGGGGGTGGGGGGGGGGGGGGGTGGGGGGGGGGGGGGGTGGGGGGGGGGGGGGGTGGGGGGGGGGGGGGGTGGGGGGGGGGGGGGGTGGGGGGGGGGGGGGGTGGGGGGGGGGGGGGGTGGGGGGGGGGGGGGGTGGGGGGGGGGGGGGGTGGGGGGGGGGGGGGGTGGGGGGGGGGGGGGGTGGGGGGGGGGGGGGGTGGGGGGGGGGGGGGGTGGGGGGGGGGGGGGGTGGGGGGGGGGGGGGGTGGGGGGGGGGGGGGGTGGGGGGGGGGGGGGGTGGGGGGGGGGGGGGGTGGGGGGGGGGGGGGGTGGGGGGGGGGGGGGGTGGGGGGGGGGGGGGGTGGGGGGGGGGGGGGGTGGGGGGGGGGGGGGGTGGGGGGGGGGGGGGGTGGGGGGGGGGGGGGGTGGGGGGGGGGGGGGGTGGGGGGGGGGGGGGGTGGGGGGGGGGGGGGGTGGGGGGGGGGGGGGGTGGGGGGGGGGGGGGGTGGGGGGGGGGGGGGGTGGGGGGGGGGGGGGGTGGGGGGGGGGGGGGGTGGGGGGGGGGGGGGGTGGGGGGGGGGGGGGGTGGGGGGGGGGGGGGGTGGGGGGGGGGGGGGGTGGGGGGGGGGGGGGGTGGGGGGGGGGGGGGGTGGGGGGGGGGGGGGGTGGGGGGGGGGGGGGGTGGGGGGGGGGGGGGGTGGGGGGGGGGGGGGGTGGGGGGGGGGGGGGGTGGGGGGGGGGGGGGGTGGGGGGGGGGGGGGGTGGGGGGGGGGGGGGGTGGGGGGGGGGGGGGGTGGGGGGGGGGGGGGGTGGGGGGGGGGGGGGGTGGGGGGGGGGGGGGGTGGGGGGGGGGGGGGGTGGGGGGGGGGGGGGGTGGGGGGGGGGGGGGGTGGGGGGGGGGGGGGGTGGGGGGGGGGGGGGGTGGGGGGGGGGGGGGGTGGGGGGGGGGGGGGGTGGGGGGGGGGGGGGGTGGGGGGGGGGGGGGGTGGGGGGGGGGGGGGGTGGGGGGGGGGGGGGGTGGGGGGGGGGGGGGGTGGGGGGGGGGGGGGGTGGGGGGGGGGGGGGGTGGGGGGGGGGGGGGGTGGGGGGGGGGGGGGGTGGGGGGGGGGGGGGGTGGGGGGGGGGGGGGGTGGGGGGGGGGGGGGGTGGGGGGGGGGGGGGGTGGGGGGGGGGGGGGGTGGGGGGGGGGGGGGGTGGGGGGGGGGGGGGGTGGGGGGGGGGGGGGGTGGGGGGGGGGGGGGGTGGGGGGGGGGGGGGGTGGGGGGGGGGGGGGGTGGGGGGGGGGGGGGGTGGGGGGGGGGGGGGGTGGGGGGGGGGGGGGGTGGGGGGGGGGGGGGGTGGGGGGGGGGGGGGGTGGGGGGGGGGGGGGGTGGGGGGGGGGGGGGGTGGGGGGGGGGGGGGGTGGGGGGGGGGGGGGGTGGGGGGGGGGGGGGGTGGGGGGGGGGGGGGGTGGGGGGGGGGGGGGGTGGGGGGGGGGGGGGGTGGGGGGGGGGGGGGGTGGGGGGGGGGGGGGGTGGGGGGGGGGGGGGGTGGGGGGGGGGGGGGGTGGGGGGGGGGGGGGGTGGGGGGGGGGGGGGGTGGGGGGGGGGGGGGGTGGGGGGGGGGGGGGGTGGGGGGGGGGGGGGGTGGGGGGGGGGGGGGGTGGGGGGGGGGGGGGGTGGGGGGGGGGGGGGGTGGGGGGGGGGGGGGGTGGGGGGGGGGGGGGGTGGGGGGGGGGGGGGGTGGGGGGGGGGGGGGGTGGGGGGGGGGGGGGGTGGGGGGGGGGGGGGGTGGGGGGGGGGGGGGGTGGGGGGGGGGGGGGGTGGGGGGGGGGGGGGGTGGGGGGGGGGGGGGGTGGGGGGGGGGGGGGGTGGGGGGGGGGGGGGGTGGGGGGGGGGGGGGGTGGGGGGGGGGGGGGGTGGGGGGGGGGGGGGGTGGGGGGGGGGGGGGGTGGGGGGGGGGGGGGGTGGGGGGGGGGGGGGGTGGGGGGGGGGGGGGGTGGGGGGGGGGGGGGGTGGGGGGGGGGGGGGGTGGGGGGGGGGGGGGGTGGGGGGGGGGGGGGGTGGGGGGGGGGGGGGGTGGGGGGGGGGGGGGGTGGGGGGGGGGGGGGGTGGGGGGGGGGGGGGGTGGGGGGGGGGGGGGGTGGGGGGGGGGGGGGGTGGGGGGGGGGGGGGGTGGGGGGGGGGGGGGGTGGGGGGGGGGGGGGGTGGGGGGGGGGGGGGGTGGGGGGGGGGGGGGGTGGGGGGGGGGGGGGGTGGGGGGGGGGGGGGGTGGGGGGGGGGGGGGGTGGGGGGGGGGGGGGGTGGGGGGGGGGGGGGGTGGGGGGGGGGGGGGGTGGGGGGGGGGGGGGGTGGGGGGGGGGGGGGGTGGGGGGGGGGGGGGGTGGGGGGGGGGGGGGGTGGGGGGGGGGGGGGGTGGGGGGGGGGGGGGGTGGGGGGGGGGGGGGGTGGGGGGGGGGGGGGGTGGGGGGGGGGGGGGGTGGGGGGGGGGGGGGGTGGGGGGGGGGGGGGGTGGGGGGGGGGGGGGGTGGGGGGGGGGGGGGGTGGGGGGGGGGGGGGGTGGGGGGGGGGGGGGGTGGGGGGGGGGGGGGGTGGGGGGGGGGGGGGGTGGGGGGGGGGGGGGGTGGGGGGGGGGGGGGGTGGGGGGGGGGGGGGGTGGGGGGGGGGGGGGGTGGGGGGGGGGGGGGGTGGGGGGGGGGGGGGGTGGGGGGGGGGGGGGGTGGGGGGGGGGGGGGGTGGGGGGGGGGGGGGGTGGGGGGGGGGGGGGGTGGGGGGGGGGGGGGGTGGGGGGGGGGGGGGGTGGGGGGGGGGGGGGGTGGGGGGGGGGGGGGGTGGGGGGGGGGGGGGGTGGGGGGGGGGGGGGGTGGGGGGGGGGGGGGGTGGGGGGGGGGGGGGGTGGGGGGGGGGGGGGGTGGGGGGGGGGGGGGGTGGGGGGGGGGGGGGGTGGGGGGGGGGGGGGGTGGGGGGGGGGGGGGGTGGGGGGGGGGGGGGGTGGGGGGGGGGGGGGGTGGGGGGGGGGGGGGGTGGGGGGGGGGGGGGGTGGGGGGGGGGGGGGGTGGGGGGGGGGGGGGGTGGGGGGGGGGGGGGGTGGGGGGGGGGGGGGGTGGGGGGGGGGGGGGGTGGGGGGGGGGGGGGGTGGGGGGGGGGGGGGGTGGGGGGGGGGGGGGGTGGGGGGGGGGGGGGGTGGGGGGGGGGGGGGGTGGGGGGGGGGGGGGGTGGGGGGGGGGGGGGGTGGGGGGGGGGGGGGGTGGGGGGGGGGGGGGGTGGGGGGGGGGGGGGGTGGGGGGGGGGGGGGGTGGGGGGGGGGGGGGGTGGGGGGGGGGGGGGGTGGGGGGGGGGGGGGGTGGGGGGGGGGGGGGGTGGGGGGGGGGGGGGGTGGGGGGGGGGGGGGGTGGGGGGGGGGGGGGGTGGGGGGGGGGGGGGGTGGGGGGGGGGGGGGGTGGGGGGGGGGGGGGGTGGGGGGGGGGGGGGGTGGGGGGGGGGGGGGGTGGGGGGGGGGGGGGGTGGGGGGGGGGGGGGGTGGGGGGGGGGGGGGGTGGGGGGGGGGGGGGGTGGGGGGGGGGGGGGGTGGGGGGGGGGGGGGGTGGGGGGGGGGGGGGGTGGGGGGGGGGGGGGGTGGGGGGGGGGGGGGGTGGGGGGGGGGGGGGGTGGGGGGGGGGGGGGGTGGGGGGGGGGGGGGGTGGGGGGGGGGGGGGGTGGGGGGGGGGGGGGGTGGGGGGGGGGGGGGGTGGGGGGGGGGGGGGGTGGGGGGGGGGGGGGGTGGGGGGGGGGGGGGGTGGGGGGGGGGGGGGGTGGGGGGGGGGGGGGGTGGGGGGGGGGGGGGGTGGGGGGGGGGGGGGGTGGGGGGGGGGGGGGGTGGGGGGGGGGGGGGGTGGGGGGGGGGGGGGGTGGGGGGGGGGGGGGGTGGGGGGGGGGGGGGGTGGGGGGGGGGGGGGGTGGGGGGGGGGGGGGGTGGGGGGGGGGGGGGGTGGGGGGGGGGGGGGGTGGGGGGGGGGGGGGGTGGGGGGGGGGGGGGGTGGGGGGGGGGGGGGGTGGGGGGGGGGGGGGGTGGGGGGGGGGGGGGGTGGGGGGGGGGGGGGGTGGGGGGGGGGGGGGGTGGGGGGGGGGGGGGGTGGGGGGGGGGGGGGGTGGGGGGGGGGGGGGGTGGGGGGGGGGGGGGGTGGGGGGGGGGGGGGGTGGGGGGGGGGGGGGGTGGGGGGGGGGGGGGGTGGGGGGGGGGGGGGGTGGGGGGGGGGGGGGGTGGGGGGGGGGGGGGGTGGGGGGGGGGGGGGGTGGGGGGGGGGGGGGGTGGGGGGGGGGGGGGGTGGGGGGGGGGGGGGGTGGGGGGGGGGGGGGGTGGGGGGGGGGGGGGGTGGGGGGGGGGGGGGGTGGGGGGGGGGGGGGGTGGGGGGGGGGGGGGGTGGGGGGGGGGGGGGGTGGGGGGGGGGGGGGGTGGGGGGGGGGGGGGGTGGGGGGGGGGGGGGGTGGGGGGGGGGGGGGGTGGGGGGGGGGGGGGGTGGGGGGGGGGGGGGGTGGGGGGGGGGGGGGGTGGGGGGGGGGGGGGGTGGGGGGGGGGGGGGGTGGGGGGGGGGGGGGGTGGGGGGGGGGGGGGGTGGGGGGGGGGGGGGGTGGGGGGGGGGGGGGGTGGGGGGGGGGGGGGGTGGGGGGGGGGGGGGGTGGGGGGGGGGGGGGGTGGGGGGGGGGGGGGGTGGGGGGGGGGGGGGGTGGGGGGGGGGGGGGGTGGGGGGGGGGGGGGGTGGGGGGGGGGGGGGGTGGGGGGGGGGGGGGGTGGGGGGGGGGGGGGGTGGGGGGGGGGGGGGGTGGGGGGGGGGGGGGGTGGGGGGGGGGGGGGGTGGGGGGGGGGGGGGGTGGGGGGGGGGGGGGGTGGGGGGGGGGGGGGGTGGGGGGGGGGGGGGGTGGGGGGGGGGGGGGGTGGGGGGGGGGGGGGGTGGGGGGGGGGGGGGGTGGGGGGGGGGGGGGGTGGGGGGGGGGGGGGGTGGGGGGGGGGGGGGGTGGGGGGGGGGGGGGGTGGGGGGGGGGGGGGGTGGGGGGGGGGGGGGGTGGGGGGGGGGGGGGGTGGGGGGGGGGGGGGGTGGGGGGGGGGGGGGGTGGGGGGGGGGGGGGGTGGGGGGGGGGGGGGGTGGGGGGGGGGGGGGGTGGGGGGGGGGGGGGGTGGGGGGGGGGGGGGGTGGGGGGGGGGGGGGGTGGGGGGGGGGGGGGGTGGGGGGGGGGGGGGGTGGGGGGGGGGGGGGGTGGGGGGGGGGGGGGGTGGGGGGGGGGGGGGGTGGGGGGGGGGGGGGGTGGGGGGGGGGGGGGGTGGGGGGGGGGGGGGGTGGGGGGGGGGGGGGGTGGGGGGGGGGGGGGGTGGGGGGGGGGGGGGGTGGGGGGGGGGGGGGGTGGGGGGGGGGGGGGGTGGGGGGGGGGGGGGGTGGGGGGGGGGGGGGGTGGGGGGGGGGGGGGGTGGGGGGGGGGGGGGGTGGGGGGGGGGGGGGGTGGGGGGGGGGGGGGGTGGGGGGGGGGGGGGGTGGGGGGGGGGGGGGGTGGGGGGGGGGGGGGGTGGGGGGGGGGGGGGGTGGGGGGGGGGGGGGGTGGGGGGGGGGGGGGGTGGGGGGGGGGGGGGGTGGGGGGGGGGGGGGGTGGGGGGGGGGGGGGGTGGGGGGGGGGGGGGGTGGGGGGGGGGGGGGGTGGGGGGGGGGGGGGGTGGGGGGGGGGGGGGGTGGGGGGGGGGGGGGGTGGGGGGGGGGGGGGGTGGGGGGGGGGGGGGGTGGGGGGGGGGGGGGGTGGGGGGGGGGGGGGGTGGGGGGGGGGGGGGGTGGGGGGGGGGGGGGGTGGGGGGGGGGGGGGGTGGGGGGGGGGGGGGGTGGGGGGGGGGGGGGGTGGGGGGGGGGGGGGGTGGGGGGGGGGGGGGGTGGGGGGGGGGGGGGGTGGGGGGGGGGGGGGGTGGGGGGGGGGGGGGGTGGGGGGGGGGGGGGGTGGGGGGGGGGGGGGGTGGGGGGGGGGGGGGGTGGGGGGGGGGGGGGGTGGGGGGGGGGGGGGGTGGGGGGGGGGGGGGGTGGGGGGGGGGGGGGGTGGGGGGGGGGGGGGGTGGGGGGGGGGGGGGGTGGGGGGGGGGGGGGGTGGGGGGGGGGGGGGGTGGGGGGGGGGGGGGGTGGGGGGGGGGGGGGGTGGGGGGGGGGGGGGGTGGGGGGGGGGGGGGGTGGGGGGGGGGGGGGGTGGGGGGGGGGGGGGGTGGGGGGGGGGGGGGGTGGGGGGGGGGGGGGGTGGGGGGGGGGGGGGGTGGGGGGGGGGGGGGGTGGGGGGGGGGGGGGGTGGGGGGGGGGGGGGGTGGGGGGGGGGGGGGGTGGGGGGGGGGGGGGGTGGGGGGGGGGGGGGGTGGGGGGGGGGGGGGGTGGGGGGGGGGGGGGGTGGGGGGGGGGGGGGGTGGGGGGGGGGGGGGGTGGGGGGGGGGGGGGGTGGGGGGGGGGGGGGGTGGGGGGGGGGGGGGGTGGGGGGGGGGGGGGGTGGGGGGGGGGGGGGGTGGGGGGGGGGGGGGGTGGGGGGGGGGGGGGGTGGGGGGGGGGGGGGGTGGGGGGGGGGGGGGGTGGGGGGGGGGGGGGGTGGGGGGGGGGGGGGGTGGGGGGGGGGGGGGGTGGGGGGGGGGGGGGGTGGGGGGGGGGGGGGGTGGGGGGGGGGGGGGGTGGGGGGGGGGGGGGGTGGGGGGGGGGGGGGGTGGGGGGGGGGGGGGGTGGGGGGGGGGGGGGGTGGGGGGGGGGGGGGGTGGGGGGGGGGGGGGGTGGGGGGGGGGGGGGGTGGGGGGGGGGGGGGGTGGGGGGGGGGGGGGGTGGGGGGGGGGGGGGGTGGGGGGGGGGGGGGGTGGGGGGGGGGGGGGGTGGGGGGGGGGGGGGGTGGGGGGGGGGGGGGGTGGGGGGGGGGGGGGGTGGGGGGGGGGGGGGGTGGGGGGGGGGGGGGGTGGGGGGGGGGGGGGGTGGGGGGGGGGGGGGGTGGGGGGGGGGGGGGGTGGGGGGGGGGGGGGGTGGGGGGGGGGGGGGGTGGGGGGGGGGGGGGGTGGGGGGGGGGGGGGGTGGGGGGGGGGGGGGGTGGGGGGGGGGGGGGGTGGGGGGGGGGGGGGGTGGGGGGGGGGGGGGGTGGGGGGGGGGGGGGGTGGGGGGGGGGGGGGGTGGGGGGGGGGGGGGGTGGGGGGGGGGGGGGGTGGGGGGGGGGGGGGGTGGGGGGGGGGGGGGGTGGGGGGGGGGGGGGGTGGGGGGGGGGGGGGGTGGGGGGGGGGGGGGGTGGGGGGGGGGGGGGGTGGGGGGGGGGGGGGGTGGGGGGGGGGGGGGGTGGGGGGGGGGGGGGGTGGGGGGGGGGGGGGGTGGGGGGGGGGGGGGGTGGGGGGGGGGGGGGGTGGGGGGGGGGGGGGGTGGGGGGGGGGGGGGGTGGGGGGGGGGGGGGGTGGGGGGGGGGGGGGGTGGGGGGGGGGGGGGGTGGGGGGGGGGGGGGGTGGGGGGGGGGGGGGGTGGGGGGGGGGGGGGGTGGGGGGGGGGGGGGGTGGGGGGGGGGGGGGGTGGGGGGGGGGGGGGGTGGGGGGGGGGGGGGGTGGGGGGGGGGGGGGGTGGGGGGGGGGGGGGGTGGGGGGGGGGGGGGGTGGGGGGGGGGGGGGGTGGGGGGGGGGGGGGGTGGGGGGGGGGGGGGGTGGGGGGGGGGGGGGGTGGGGGGGGGGGGGGGTGGGGGGGGGGGGGGGTGGGGGGGGGGGGGGGTGGGGGGGGGGGGGGGTGGGGGGGGGGGGGGGTGGGGGGGGGGGGGGGTGGGGGGGGGGGGGGGTGGGGGGGGGGGGGGGTGGGGGGGGGGGGGGGTGGGGGGGGGGGGGGGTGGGGGGGGGGGGGGGTGGGGGGGGGGGGGGGTGGGGGGGGGGGGGGGTGGGGGGGGGGGGGGGTGGGGGGGGGGGGGGGTGGGGGGGGGGGGGGGTGGGGGGGGGGGGGGGTGGGGGGGGGGGGGGGTGGGGGGGGGGGGGGGTGGGGGGGGGGGGGGGTGGGGGGGGGGGGGGGTGGGGGGGGGGGGGGGTGGGGGGGGGGGGGGGTGGGGGGGGGGGGGGGTGGGGGGGGGGGGGGGTGGGGGGGGGGGGGGGTGGGGGGGGGGGGGGGTGGGGGGGGGGGGGGGTGGGGGGGGGGGGGGGTGGGGGGGGGGGGGGGTGGGGGGGGGGGGGGGTGGGGGGGGGGGGGGGTGGGGGGGGGGGGGGGTGGGGGGGGGGGGGGGTGGGGGGGGGGGGGGGTGGGGGGGGGGGGGGGTGGGGGGGGGGGGGGGTGGGGGGGGGGGGGGGTGGGGGGGGGGGGGGGTGGGGGGGGGGGGGGGTGGGGGGGGGGGGGGGTGGGGGGGGGGGGGGGTGGGGGGGGGGGGGGGTGGGGGGGGGGGGGGGTGGGGGGGGGGGGGGGTGGGGGGGGGGGGGGGTGGGGGGGGGGGGGGGTGGGGGGGGGGGGGGGTGGGGGGGGGGGGGGGTGGGGGGGGGGGGGGGTGGGGGGGGGGGGGGGTGGGGGGGGGGGGGGGTGGGGGGGGGGGGGGGTGGGGGGGGGGGGGGGTGGGGGGGGGGGGGGGTGGGGGGGGGGGGGGGTGGGGGGGGGGGGGGGTGGGGGGGGGGGGGGGTGGGGGGGGGGGGGGGTGGGGGGGGGGGGGGGTGGGGGGGGGGGGGGGTGGGGGGGGGGGGGGGTGGGGGGGGGGGGGGGTGGGGGGGGGGGGGGGTGGGGGGGGGGGGGGGTGGGGGGGGGGGGGGGTGGGGGGGGGGGGGGGTGGGGGGGGGGGGGGGTGGGGGGGGGGGGGGGTGGGGGGGGGGGGGGGTGGGGGGGGGGGGGGGTGGGGGGGGGGGGGGGTGGGGGGGGGGGGGGGTGGGGGGGGGGGGGGGTGGGGGGGGGGGGGGGTGGGGGGGGGGGGGGGTGGGGGGGGGGGGGGGTGGGGGGGGGGGGGGGTGGGGGGGGGGGGGGGTGGGGGGGGGGGGGGGTGGGGGGGGGGGGGGGTGGGGGGGGGGGGGGGTGGGGGGGGGGGGGGGTGGGGGGGGGGGGGGGTGGGGGGGGGGGGGGGTGGGGGGGGGGGGGGGTGGGGGGGGGGGGGGGTGGGGGGGGGGGGGGGTGGGGGGGGGGGGGGGTGGGGGGGGGGGGGGGTGGGGGGGGGGGGGGGTGGGGGGGGGGGGGGGTGGGGGGGGGGGGGGGTGGGGGGGGGGGGGGGTGGGGGGGGGGGGGGGTGGGGGGGGGGGGGGGTGGGGGGGGGGGGGGGTGGGGGGGGGGGGGGGTGGGGGGGGGGGGGGGTGGGGGGGGGGGGGGGTGGGGGGGGGGGGGGGTGGGGGGGGGGGGGGGTGGGGGGGGGGGGGGGTGGGGGGGGGGGGGGGTGGGGGGGGGGGGGGGTGGGGGGGGGGGGGGGTGGGGGGGGGGGGGGGTGGGGGGGGGGGGGGGTGGGGGGGGGGGGGGGTGGGGGGGGGGGGGGGTGGGGGGGGGGGGGGGTGGGGGGGGGGGGGGGTGGGGGGGGGGGGGGGTGGGGGGGGGGGGGGGTGGGGGGGGGGGGGGGTGGGGGGGGGGGGGGGTGGGGGGGGGGGGGGGTGGGGGGGGGGGGGGGTGGGGGGGGGGGGGGGTGGGGGGGGGGGGGGGTGGGGGGGGGGGGGGGTGGGGGGGGGGGGGGGTGGGGGGGGGGGGGGGTGGGGGGGGGGGGGGGTGGGGGGGGGGGGGGGTGGGGGGGGGGGGGGGTGGGGGGGGGGGGGGGTGGGGGGGGGGGGGGGTGGGGGGGGGGGGGGGTGGGGGGGGGGGGGGGTGGGGGGGGGGGGGGGTGGGGGGGGGGGGGGGTGGGGGGGGGGGGGGGTGGGGGGGGGGGGGGGTGGGGGGGGGGGGGGGTGGGGGGGGGGGGGGGTGGGGGGGGGGGGGGGTGGGGGGGGGGGGGGGTGGGGGGGGGGGGGGGTGGGGGGGGGGGGGGGTGGGGGGGGGGGGGGGTGGGGGGGGGGGGGGGTGGGGGGGGGGGGGGGTGGGGGGGGGGGGGGGTGGGGGGGGGGGGGGGTGGGGGGGGGGGGGGGTGGGGGGGGGGGGGGGTGGGGGGGGGGGGGGGTGGGGGGGGGGGGGGGTGGGGGGGGGGGGGGGTGGGGGGGGGGGGGGGTGGGGGGGGGGGGGGGTGGGGGGGGGGGGGGGTGGGGGGGGGGGGGGGTGGGGGGGGGGGGGGGTGGGGGGGGGGGGGGGTGGGGGGGGGGGGGGGTGGGGGGGGGGGGGGGTGGGGGGGGGGGGGGGTGGGGGGGGGGGGGGGTGGGGGGGGGGGGGGGTGGGGGGGGGGGGGGGTGGGGGGGGGGGGGGGTGGGGGGGGGGGGGGGTGGGGGGGGGGGGGGGTGGGGGGGGGGGGGGGTGGGGGGGGGGGGGGGTGGGGGGGGGGGGGGGTGGGGGGGGGGGGGGGTGGGGGGGGGGGGGGGTGGGGGGGGGGGGGGGTGGGGGGGGGGGGGGGTGGGGGGGGGGGGGGGTGGGGGGGGGGGGGGGTGGGGGGGGGGGGGGGTGGGGGGGGGGGGGGGTGGGGGGGGGGGGGGGTGGGGGGGGGGGGGGGTGGGGGGGGGGGGGGGTGGGGGGGGGGGGGGGTGGGGGGGGGGGGGGGTGGGGGGGGGGGGGGGTGGGGGGGGGGGGGGGTGGGGGGGGGGGGGGGTGGGGGGGGGGGGGGGTGGGGGGGGGGGGGGGTGGGGGGGGGGGGGGGTGGGGGGGGGGGGGGGTGGGGGGGGGGGGGGGTGGGGGGGGGGGGGGGTGGGGGGGGGGGGGGGTGGGGGGGGGGGGGGGTGGGGGGGGGGGGGGGTGGGGGGGGGGGGGGGTGGGGGGGGGGGGGGGTGGGGGGGGGGGGGGGTGGGGGGGGGGGGGGGTGGGGGGGGGGGGGGGTGGGGGGGGGGGGGGGTGGGGGGGGGGGGGGGTGGGGGGGGGGGGGGGTGGGGGGGGGGGGGGGTGGGGGGGGGGGGGGGTGGGGGGGGGGGGGGGTGGGGGGGGGGGGGGGTGGGGGGGGGGGGGGGTGGGGGGGGGGGGGGGTGGGGGGGGGGGGGGGTGGGGGGGGGGGGGGGTGGGGGGGGGGGGGGGTGGGGGGGGGGGGGGGTGGGGGGGGGGGGGGGTGGGGGGGGGGGGGGGTGGGGGGGGGGGGGGGTGGGGGGGGGGGGGGGTGGGGGGGGGGGGGGGTGGGGGGGGGGGGGGGTGGGGGGGGGGGGGGGTGGGGGGGGGGGGGGGTGGGGGGGGGGGGGGGTGGGGGGGGGGGGGGGTGGGGGGGGGGGGGGGTGGGGGGGGGGGGGGGTGGGGGGGGGGGGGGGTGGGGGGGGGGGGGGGTGGGGGGGGGGGGGGGTGGGGGGGGGGGGGGGTGGGGGGGGGGGGGGGTGGGGGGGGGGGGGGGTGGGGGGGGGGGGGGGTGGGGGGGGGGGGGGGTGGGGGGGGGGGGGGGTGGGGGGGGGGGGGGGTGGGGGGGGGGGGGGGTGGGGGGGGGGGGGGGTGGGGGGGGGGGGGGGTGGGGGGGGGGGGGGGTGGGGGGGGGGGGGGGTGGGGGGGGGGGGGGGTGGGGGGGGGGGGGGGTGGGGGGGGGGGGGGGTGGGGGGGGGGGGGGGTGGGGGGGGGGGGGGGTGGGGGGGGGGGGGGGTGGGGGGGGGGGGGGGTGGGGGGGGGGGGGGGTGGGGGGGGGGGGGGGTGGGGGGGGGGGGGGGTGGGGGGGGGGGGGGGTGGGGGGGGGGGGGGGTGGGGGGGGGGGGGGGTGGGGGGGGGGGGGGGTGGGGGGGGGGGGGGGTGGGGGGGGGGGGGGGTGGGGGGGGGGGGGGGTGGGGGGGGGGGGGGGTGGGGGGGGGGGGGGGTGGGGGGGGGGGGGGGTGGGGGGGGGGGGGGGTGGGGGGGGGGGGGGGTGGGGGGGGGGGGGGGTGGGGGGGGGGGGGGGTGGGGGGGGGGGGGGGTGGGGGGGGGGGGGGGTGGGGGGGGGGGGGGGTGGGGGGGGGGGGGGGTGGGGGGGGGGGGGGGTGGGGGGGGGGGGGGGTGGGGGGGGGGGGGGGTGGGGGGGGGGGGGGGTGGGGGGGGGGGGGGGTGGGGGGGGGGGGGGGTGGGGGGGGGGGGGGGTGGGGGGGGGGGGGGGTGGGGGGGGGGGGGGGTGGGGGGGGGGGGGGGTGGGGGGGGGGGGGGGTGGGGGGGGGGGGGGGTGGGGGGGGGGGGGGGTGGGGGGGGGGGGGGGTGGGGGGGGGGGGGGGTGGGGGGGGGGGGGGGTGGGGGGGGGGGGGGGTGGGGGGGGGGGGGGGTGGGGGGGGGGGGGGGTGGGGGGGGGGGGGGGTGGGGGGGGGGGGGGGTGGGGGGGGGGGGGGGTGGGGGGGGGGGGGGGTGGGGGGGGGGGGGGGTGGGGGGGGGGGGGGGTGGGGGGGGGGGGGGGTGGGGGGGGGGGGGGGTGGGGGGGGGGGGGGGTGGGGGGGGGGGGGGGTGGGGGGGGGGGGGGGTGGGGGGGGGGGGGGGTGGGGGGGGGGGGGGGTGGGGGGGGGGGGGGGTGGGGGGGGGGGGGGGTGGGGGGGGGGGGGGGTGGGGGGGGGGGGGGGTGGGGGGGGGGGGGGGTGGGGGGGGGGGGGGGTGGGGGGGGGGGGGGGTGGGGGGGGGGGGGGGTGGGGGGGGGGGGGGGTGGGGGGGGGGGGGGGTGGGGGGGGGGGGGGGTGGGGGGGGGGGGGGGTGGGGGGGGGGGGGGGTGGGGGGGGGGGGGGGTGGGGGGGGGGGGGGGTGGGGGGGGGGGGGGGTGGGGGGGGGGGGGGGTGGGGGGGGGGGGGGGTGGGGGGGGGGGGGGGTGGGGGGGGGGGGGGGTGGGGGGGGGGGGGGGTGGGGGGGGGGGGGGGTGGGGGGGGGGGGGGGTGGGGGGGGGGGGGGGTGGGGGGGGGGGGGGGTGGGGGGGGGGGGGGGTGGGGGGGGGGGGGGGTGGGGGGGGGGGGGGGTGGGGGGGGGGGGGGGTGGGGGGGGGGGGGGGTGGGGGGGGGGGGGGGTGGGGGGGGGGGGGGGTGGGGGGGGGGGGGGGTGGGGGGGGGGGGGGGTGGGGGGGGGGGGGGGTGGGGGGGGGGGGGGGTGGGGGGGGGGGGGGGTGGGGGGGGGGGGGGGTGGGGGGGGGGGGGGGTGGGGGGGGGGGGGGGTGGGGGGGGGGGGGGGTGGGGGGGGGGGGGGGTGGGGGGGGGGGGGGGTGGGGGGGGGGGGGGGTGGGGGGGGGGGGGGGTGGGGGGGGGGGGGGGTGGGGGGGGGGGGGGGTGGGGGGGGGGGGGGGTGGGGGGGGGGGGGGGTGGGGGGGGGGGGGGGTGGGGGGGGGGGGGGGTGGGGGGGGGGGGGGGTGGGGGGGGGGGGGGGTGGGGGGGGGGGGGGGTGGGGGGGGGGGGGGGTGGGGGGGGGGGGGGGTGGGGGGGGGGGGGGGTGGGGGGGGGGGGGGGTGGGGGGGGGGGGGGGTGGGGGGGGGGGGGGGTGGGGGGGGGGGGGGGTGGGGGGGGGGGGGGGTGGGGGGGGGGGGGGGTGGGGGGGGGGGGGGGTGGGGGGGGGGGGGGGTGGGGGGGGGGGGGGGTGGGGGGGGGGGGGGGTGGGGGGGGGGGGGGGTGGGGGGGGGGGGGGGTGGGGGGGGGGGGGGGTGGGGGGGGGGGGGGGTGGGGGGGGGGGGGGGTGGGGGGGGGGGGGGGTGGGGGGGGGGGGGGGTGGGGGGGGGGGGGGGTGGGGGGGGGGGGGGGTGGGGGGGGGGGGGGGTGGGGGGGGGGGGGGGTGGGGGGGGGGGGGGGTGGGGGGGGGGGGGGGTGGGGGGGGGGGGGGGTGGGGGGGGGGGGGGGTGGGGGGGGGGGGGGGTGGGGGGGGGGGGGGGTGGGGGGGGGGGGGGGTGGGGGGGGGGGGGGGTGGGGGGGGGGGGGGGTGGGGGGGGGGGGGGGTGGGGGGGGGGGGGGGTGGGGGGGGGGGGGGGTGGGGGGGGGGGGGGGTGGGGGGGGGGGGGGGTGGGGGGGGGGGGGGGTGGGGGGGGGGGGGGGTGGGGGGGGGGGGGGGTGGGGGGGGGGGGGGGTGGGGGGGGGGGGGGGTGGGGGGGGGGGGGGGTGGGGGGGGGGGGGGGTGGGGGGGGGGGGGGGTGGGGGGGGGGGGGGGTGGGGGGGGGGGGGGGTGGGGGGGGGGGGGGGTGGGGGGGGGGGGGGGTGGGGGGGGGGGGGGGTGGGGGGGGGGGGGGGTGGGGGGGGGGGGGGGTGGGGGGGGGGGGGGGTGGGGGGGGGGGGGGGTGGGGGGGGGGGGGGGTGGGGGGGGGGGGGGGTGGGGGGGGGGGGGGGTGGGGGGGGGGGGGGGTGGGGGGGGGGGGGGGTGGGGGGGGGGGGGGGTGGGGGGGGGGGGGGGTGGGGGGGGGGGGGGGTGGGGGGGGGGGGGGGTGGGGGGGGGGGGGGGTGGGGGGGGGGGGGGGTGGGGGGGGGGGGGGGTGGGGGGGGGGGGGGGTGGGGGGGGGGGGGGGTGGGGGGGGGGGGGGGTGGGGGGGGGGGGGGGTGGGGGGGGGGGGGGGTGGGGGGGGGGGGGGGTGGGGGGGGGGGGGGGTGGGGGGGGGGGGGGGTGGGGGGGGGGGGGGGTGGGGGGGGGGGGGGGTGGGGGGGGGGGGGGGTGGGGGGGGGGGGGGGTGGGGGGGGGGGGGGGTGGGGGGGGGGGGGGGTGGGGGGGGGGGGGGGTGGGGGGGGGGGGGGGTGGGGGGGGGGGGGGGTGGGGGGGGGGGGGGGTGGGGGGGGGGGGGGGTGGGGGGGGGGGGGGGTGGGGGGGGGGGGGGGTGGGGGGGGGGGGGGGTGGGGGGGGGGGGGGGTGGGGGGGGGGGGGGGTGGGGGGGGGGGGGGGTGGGGGGGGGGGGGGGTGGGGGGGGGGGGGGGTGGGGGGGGGGGGGGGTGGGGGGGGGGGGGGGTGGGGGGGGGGGGGGGTGGGGGGGGGGGGGGGTGGGGGGGGGGGGGGGTGGGGGGGGGGGGGGGTGGGGGGGGGGGGGGGTGGGGGGGGGGGGGGGTGGGGGGGGGGGGGGGTGGGGGGGGGGGGGGGTGGGGGGGGGGGGGGGTGGGGGGGGGGGGGGGTGGGGGGGGGGGGGGGTGGGGGGGGGGGGGGGTGGGGGGGGGGGGGGGTGGGGGGGGGGGGGGGTGGGGGGGGGGGGGGGTGGGGGGGGGGGGGGGTGGGGGGGGGGGGGGGTGGGGGGGGGGGGGGGTGGGGGGGGGGGGGGGTGGGGGGGGGGGGGGGTGGGGGGGGGGGGGGGTGGGGGGGGGGGGGGGTGGGGGGGGGGGGGGGTGGGGGGGGGGGGGGGTGGGGGGGGGGGGGGGTGGGGGGGGGGGGGGGTGGGGGGGGGGGGGGGTGGGGGGGGGGGGGGGTGGGGGGGGGGGGGGGTGGGGGGGGGGGGGGGTGGGGGGGGGGGGGGGTGGGGGGGGGGGGGGGTGGGGGGGGGGGGGGGTGGGGGGGGGGGGGGGTGGGGGGGGGGGGGGGTGGGGGGGGGGGGGGGTGGGGGGGGGGGGGGGTGGGGGGGGGGGGGGGTGGGGGGGGGGGGGGGTGGGGGGGGGGGGGGGTGGGGGGGGGGGGGGGTGGGGGGGGGGGGGGGTGGGGGGGGGGGGGGGTGGGGGGGGGGGGGGGTGGGGGGGGGGGGGGGTGGGGGGGGGGGGGGGTGGGGGGGGGGGGGGGTGGGGGGGGGGGGGGGTGGGGGGGGGGGGGGGTGGGGGGGGGGGGGGGTGGGGGGGGGGGGGGGTGGGGGGGGGGGGGGGTGGGGGGGGGGGGGGGTGGGGGGGGGGGGGGGTGGGGGGGGGGGGGGGTGGGGGGGGGGGGGGGTGGGGGGGGGGGGGGGTGGGGGGGGGGGGGGGTGGGGGGGGGGGGGGGTGGGGGGGGGGGGGGGTGGGGGGGGGGGGGGGTGGGGGGGGGGGGGGGTGGGGGGGGGGGGGGGTGGGGGGGGGGGGGGGTGGGGGGGGGGGGGGGTGGGGGGGGGGGGGGGTGGGGGGGGGGGGGGGTGGGGGGGGGGGGGGGTGGGGGGGGGGGGGGGTGGGGGGGGGGGGGGGTGGGGGGGGGGGGGGGTGGGGGGGGGGGGGGGTGGGGGGGGGGGGGGGTGGGGGGGGGGGGGGGTGGGGGGGGGGGGGGGTGGGGGGGGGGGGGGGTGGGGGGGGGGGGGGGTGGGGGGGGGGGGGGGTGGGGGGGGGGGGGGGTGGGGGGGGGGGGGGGTGGGGGGGGGGGGGGGTGGGGGGGGGGGGGGGTGGGGGGGGGGGGGGGTGGGGGGGGGGGGGGGTGGGGGGGGGGGGGGGTGGGGGGGGGGGGGGGTGGGGGGGGGGGGGGGTGGGGGGGGGGGGGGGTGGGGGGGGGGGGGGGTGGGGGGGGGGGGGGGTGGGGGGGGGGGGGGGTGGGGGGGGGGGGGGGTGGGGGGGGGGGGGGGTGGGGGGGGGGGGGGGTGGGGGGGGGGGGGGGTGGGGGGGGGGGGGGGTGGGGGGGGGGGGGGGTGGGGGGGGGGGGGGGTGGGGGGGGGGGGGGGTGGGGGGGGGGGGGGGTGGGGGGGGGGGGGGGTGGGGGGGGGGGGGGGTGGGGGGGGGGGGGGGTGGGGGGGGGGGGGGGTGGGGGGGGGGGGGGGTGGGGGGGGGGGGGGGTGGGGGGGGGGGGGGGTGGGGGGGGGGGGGGGTGGGGGGGGGGGGGGGTGGGGGGGGGGGGGGGTGGGGGGGGGGGGGGGTGGGGGGGGGGGGGGGTGGGGGGGGGGGGGGGTGGGGGGGGGGGGGGGTGGGGGGGGGGGGGGGTGGGGGGGGGGGGGGGTGGGGGGGGGGGGGGGTGGGGGGGGGGGGGGGTGGGGGGGGGGGGGGGTGGGGGGGGGGGGGGGTGGGGGGGGGGGGGGGTGGGGGGGGGGGGGGGTGGGGGGGGGGGGGGGTGGGGGGGGGGGGGGGTGGGGGGGGGGGGGGGTGGGGGGGGGGGGGGGTGGGGGGGGGGGGGGGTGGGGGGGGGGGGGGGTGGGGGGGGGGGGGGGTGGGGGGGGGGGGGGGTGGGGGGGGGGGGGGGTGGGGGGGGGGGGGGGTGGGGGGGGGGGGGGGTGGGGGGGGGGGGGGGTGGGGGGGGGGGGGGGTGGGGGGGGGGGGGGGTGGGGGGGGGGGGGGGTGGGGGGGGGGGGGGGTGGGGGGGGGGGGGGGTGGGGGGGGGGGGGGGTGGGGGGGGGGGGGGGTGGGGGGGGGGGGGGGTGGGGGGGGGGGGGGGTGGGGGGGGGGGGGGGTGGGGGGGGGGGGGGGTGGGGGGGGGGGGGGGTGGGGGGGGGGGGGGGTGGGGGGGGGGGGGGGTGGGGGGGGGGGGGGGTGGGGGGGGGGGGGGGTGGGGGGGGGGGGGGGTGGGGGGGGGGGGGGGTGGGGGGGGGGGGGGGTGGGGGGGGGGGGGGGTGGGGGGGGGGGGGGGTGGGGGGGGGGGGGGGTGGGGGGGGGGGGGGGTGGGGGGGGGGGGGGGTGGGGGGGGGGGGGGGTGGGGGGGGGGGGGGGTGGGGGGGGGGGGGGGTGGGGGGGGGGGGGGGTGGGGGGGGGGGGGGGTGGGGGGGGGGGGGGGTGGGGGGGGGGGGGGGTGGGGGGGGGGGGGGGTGGGGGGGGGGGGGGGTGGGGGGGGGGGGGGGTGGGGGGGGGGGGGGGTGGGGGGGGGGGGGGGTGGGGGGGGGGGGGGGTGGGGGGGGGGGGGGGTGGGGGGGGGGGGGGGTGGGGGGGGGGGGGGGTGGGGGGGGGGGGGGGTGGGGGGGGGGGGGGGTGGGGGGGGGGGGGGGTGGGGGGGGGGGGGGGTGGGGGGGGGGGGGGGTGGGGGGGGGGGGGGGTGGGGGGGGGGGGGGGTGGGGGGGGGGGGGGGTGGGGGGGGGGGGGGGTGGGGGGGGGGGGGGGTGGGGGGGGGGGGGGGTGGGGGGGGGGGGGGGTGGGGGGGGGGGGGGGTGGGGGGGGGGGGGGGTGGGGGGGGGGGGGGGTGGGGGGGGGGGGGGGTGGGGGGGGGGGGGGGTGGGGGGGGGGGGGGGTGGGGGGGGGGGGGGGTGGGGGGGGGGGGGGGTGGGGGGGGGGGGGGGTGGGGGGGGGGGGGGGTGGGGGGGGGGGGGGGTGGGGGGGGGGGGGGGTGGGGGGGGGGGGGGGTGGGGGGGGGGGGGGGTGGGGGGGGGGGGGGGTGGGGGGGGGGGGGGGTGGGGGGGGGGGGGGGTGGGGGGGGGGGGGGGTGGGGGGGGGGGGGGGTGGGGGGGGGGGGGGGTGGGGGGGGGGGGGGGTGGGGGGGGGGGGGGGTGGGGGGGGGGGGGGGTGGGGGGGGGGGGGGGTGGGGGGGGGGGGGGGTGGGGGGGGGGGGGGGTGGGGGGGGGGGGGGGTGGGGGGGGGGGGGGGTGGGGGGGGGGGGGGGTGGGGGGGGGGGGGGGTGGGGGGGGGGGGGGGTGGGGGGGGGGGGGGGTGGGGGGGGGGGGGGGTGGGGGGGGGGGGGGGTGGGGGGGGGGGGGGGTGGGGGGGGGGGGGGGTGGGGGGGGGGGGGGGTGGGGGGGGGGGGGGGTGGGGGGGGGGGGGGGTGGGGGGGGGGGGGGGTGGGGGGGGGGGGGGGTGGGGGGGGGGGGGGGTGGGGGGGGGGGGGGGTGGGGGGGGGGGGGGGTGGGGGGGGGGGGGGGTGGGGGGGGGGGGGGGTGGGGGGGGGGGGGGGTGGGGGGGGGGGGGGGTGGGGGGGGGGGGGGGTGGGGGGGGGGGGGGGTGGGGGGGGGGGGGGGTGGGGGGGGGGGGGGGTGGGGGGGGGGGGGGGTGGGGGGGGGGGGGGGTGGGGGGGGGGGGGGGTGGGGGGGGGGGGGGGTGGGGGGGGGGGGGGGTGGGGGGGGGGGGGGGTGGGGGGGGGGGGGGGTGGGGGGGGGGGGGGGTGGGGGGGGGGGGGGGTGGGGGGGGGGGGGGGTGGGGGGGGGGGGGGGTGGGGGGGGGGGGGGGTGGGGGGGGGGGGGGGTGGGGGGGGGGGGGGGTGGGGGGGGGGGGGGGTGGGGGGGGGGGGGGGTGGGGGGGGGGGGGGGTGGGGGGGGGGGGGGGTGGGGGGGGGGGGGGGTGGGGGGGGGGGGGGGTGGGGGGGGGGGGGGGTGGGGGGGGGGGGGGGTGGGGGGGGGGGGGGGTGGGGGGGGGGGGGGGTGGGGGGGGGGGGGGGTGGGGGGGGGGGGGGGTGGGGGGGGGGGGGGGTGGGGGGGGGGGGGGGTGGGGGGGGGGGGGGGTGGGGGGGGGGGGGGGTGGGGGGGGGGGGGGGTGGGGGGGGGGGGGGGTGGGGGGGGGGGGGGGTGGGGGGGGGGGGGGGTGGGGGGGGGGGGGGGTGGGGGGGGGGGGGGGTGGGGGGGGGGGGGGGTGGGGGGGGGGGGGGGTGGGGGGGGGGGGGGGTGGGGGGGGGGGGGGGTGGGGGGGGGGGGGGGTGGGGGGGGGGGGGGGTGGGGGGGGGGGGGGGTGGGGGGGGGGGGGGGTGGGGGGGGGGGGGGGTGGGGGGGGGGGGGGGTGGGGGGGGGGGGGGGTGGGGGGGGGGGGGGGTGGGGGGGGGGGGGGGTGGGGGGGGGGGGGGGTGGGGGGGGGGGGGGGTGGGGGGGGGGGGGGGTGGGGGGGGGGGGGGGTGGGGGGGGGGGGGGGTGGGGGGGGGGGGGGGTGGGGGGGGGGGGGGGTGGGGGGGGGGGGGGGTGGGGGGGGGGGGGGGTGGGGGGGGGGGGGGGTGGGGGGGGGGGGGGGTGGGGGGGGGGGGGGGTGGGGGGGGGGGGGGGTGGGGGGGGGGGGGGGTGGGGGGGGGGGGGGGTGGGGGGGGGGGGGGGTGGGGGGGGGGGGGGGTGGGGGGGGGGGGGGGTGGGGGGGGGGGGGGGTGGGGGGGGGGGGGGGTGGGGGGGGGGGGGGGTGGGGGGGGGGGGGGGTGGGGGGGGGGGGGGGTGGGGGGGGGGGGGGGTGGGGGGGGGGGGGGGTGGGGGGGGGGGGGGGTGGGGGGGGGGGGGGGTGGGGGGGGGGGGGGGTGGGGGGGGGGGGGGGTGGGGGGGGGGGGGGGTGGGGGGGGGGGGGGGTGGGGGGGGGGGGGGGTGGGGGGGGGGGGGGGTGGGGGGGGGGGGGGGTGGGGGGGGGGGGGGGTGGGGGGGGGGGGGGGTGGGGGGGGGGGGGGGTGGGGGGGGGGGGGGGTGGGGGGGGGGGGGGGTGGGGGGGGGGGGGGGTGGGGGGGGGGGGGGGTGGGGGGGGGGGGGGGTGGGGGGGGGGGGGGGTGGGGGGGGGGGGGGGTGGGGGGGGGGGGGGGTGGGGGGGGGGGGGGGTGGGGGGGGGGGGGGGTGGGGGGGGGGGGGGGTGGGGGGGGGGGGGGGTGGGGGGGGGGGGGGGTGGGGGGGGGGGGGGGTGGGGGGGGGGGGGGGTGGGGGGGGGGGGGGGTGGGGGGGGGGGGGGGTGGGGGGGGGGGGGGGTGGGGGGGGGGGGGGGTGGGGGGGGGGGGGGGTGGGGGGGGGGGGGGGTGGGGGGGGGGGGGGGTGGGGGGGGGGGGGGGTGGGGGGGGGGGGGGGTGGGGGGGGGGGGGGGTGGGGGGGGGGGGGGGTGGGGGGGGGGGGGGGTGGGGGGGGGGGGGGGTGGGGGGGGGGGGGGGTGGGGGGGGGGGGGGGTGGGGGGGGGGGGGGGTGGGGGGGGGGGGGGGTGGGGGGGGGGGGGGGTGGGGGGGGGGGGGGGTGGGGGGGGGGGGGGGTGGGGGGGGGGGGGGGTGGGGGGGGGGGGGGGTGGGGGGGGGGGGGGGTGGGGGGGGGGGGGGGTGGGGGGGGGGGGGGGTGGGGGGGGGGGGGGGTGGGGGGGGGGGGGGGTGGGGGGGGGGGGGGGTGGGGGGGGGGGGGGGTGGGGGGGGGGGGGGGTGGGGGGGGGGGGGGGTGGGGGGGGGGGGGGGTGGGGGGGGGGGGGGGTGGGGGGGGGGGGGGGTGGGGGGGGGGGGGGGTGGGGGGGGGGGGGGGTGGGGGGGGGGGGGGGTGGGGGGGGGGGGGGGTGGGGGGGGGGGGGGGTGGGGGGGGGGGGGGGTGGGGGGGGGGGGGGGTGGGGGGGGGGGGGGGTGGGGGGGGGGGGGGGTGGGGGGGGGGGGGGGTGGGGGGGGGGGGGGGTGGGGGGGGGGGGGGGTGGGGGGGGGGGGGGGTGGGGGGGGGGGGGGGTGGGGGGGGGGGGGGGTGGGGGGGGGGGGGGGTGGGGGGGGGGGGGGGTGGGGGGGGGGGGGGGTGGGGGGGGGGGGGGGTGGGGGGGGGGGGGGGTGGGGGGGGGGGGGGGTGGGGGGGGGGGGGGGTGGGGGGGGGGGGGGGTGGGGGGGGGGGGGGGTGGGGGGGGGGGGGGGTGGGGGGGGGGGGGGGTGGGGGGGGGGGGGGGTGGGGGGGGGGGGGGGTGGGGGGGGGGGGGGGTGGGGGGGGGGGGGGGTGGGGGGGGGGGGGGGTGGGGGGGGGGGGGGGTGGGGGGGGGGGGGGGTGGGGGGGGGGGGGGGTGGGGGGGGGGGGGGGTGGGGGGGGGGGGGGGTGGGGGGGGGGGGGGGTGGGGGGGGGGGGGGGTGGGGGGGGGGGGGGGTGGGGGGGGGGGGGGGTGGGGGGGGGGGGGGGTGGGGGGGGGGGGGGGTGGGGGGGGGGGGGGGTGGGGGGGGGGGGGGGTGGGGGGGGGGGGGGGTGGGGGGGGGGGGGGGTGGGGGGGGGGGGGGGTGGGGGGGGGGGGGGGTGGGGGGGGGGGGGGGTGGGGGGGGGGGGGGGTGGGGGGGGGGGGGGGTGGGGGGGGGGGGGGGTGGGGGGGGGGGGGGGTGGGGGGGGGGGGGGGTGGGGGGGGGGGGGGGTGGGGGGGGGGGGGGGTGGGGGGGGGGGGGGGTGGGGGGGGGGGGGGGTGGGGGGGGGGGGGGGTGGGGGGGGGGGGGGGTGGGGGGGGGGGGGGGTGGGGGGGGGGGGGGGTGGGGGGGGGGGGGGGTGGGGGGGGGGGGGGGTGGGGGGGGGGGGGGGTGGGGGGGGGGGGGGGTGGGGGGGGGGGGGGGTGGGGGGGGGGGGGGGTGGGGGGGGGGGGGGGTGGGGGGGGGGGGGGGTGGGGGGGGGGGGGGGTGGGGGGGGGGGGGGGTGGGGGGGGGGGGGGGTGGGGGGGGGGGGGGGTGGGGGGGGGGGGGGGTGGGGGGGGGGGGGGGTGGGGGGGGGGGGGGGTGGGGGGGGGGGGGGGTGGGGGGGGGGGGGGGTGGGGGGGGGGGGGGGTGGGGGGGGGGGGGGGTGGGGGGGGGGGGGGGTGGGGGGGGGGGGGGGTGGGGGGGGGGGGGGGTGGGGGGGGGGGGGGGTGGGGGGGGGGGGGGGTGGGGGGGGGGGGGGGTGGGGGGGGGGGGGGGTGGGGGGGGGGGGGGGTGGGGGGGGGGGGGGGTGGGGGGGGGGGGGGGTGGGGGGGGGGGGGGGTGGGGGGGGGGGGGGGTGGGGGGGGGGGGGGGTGGGGGGGGGGGGGGGTGGGGGGGGGGGGGGGTGGGGGGGGGGGGGGGTGGGGGGGGGGGGGGGTGGGGGGGGGGGGGGGTGGGGGGGGGGGGGGGTGGGGGGGGGGGGGGGTGGGGGGGGGGGGGGGTGGGGGGGGGGGGGGGTGGGGGGGGGGGGGGGTGGGGGGGGGGGGGGGTGGGGGGGGGGGGGGGTGGGGGGGGGGGGGGGTGGGGGGGGGGGGGGGTGGGGGGGGGGGGGGGTGGGGGGGGGGGGGGGTGGGGGGGGGGGGGGGTGGGGGGGGGGGGGGGTGGGGGGGGGGGGGGGTGGGGGGGGGGGGGGGTGGGGGGGGGGGGGGGTGGGGGGGGGGGGGGGTGGGGGGGGGGGGGGGTGGGGGGGGGGGGGGGTGGGGGGGGGGGGGGGTGGGGGGGGGGGGGGGTGGGGGGGGGGGGGGGTGGGGGGGGGGGGGGGTGGGGGGGGGGGGGGGTGGGGGGGGGGGGGGGTGGGGGGGGGGGGGGGTGGGGGGGGGGGGGGGTGGGGGGGGGGGGGGGTGGGGGGGGGGGGGGGTGGGGGGGGGGGGGGGTGGGGGGGGGGGGGGGTGGGGGGGGGGGGGGGTGGGGGGGGGGGGGGGTGGGGGGGGGGGGGGGTGGGGGGGGGGGGGGGTGGGGGGGGGGGGGGGTGGGGGGGGGGGGGGGTGGGGGGGGGGGGGGGTGGGGGGGGGGGGGGGTGGGGGGGGGGGGGGGTGGGGGGGGGGGGGGGTGGGGGGGGGGGGGGGTGGGGGGGGGGGGGGGTGGGGGGGGGGGGGGGTGGGGGGGGGGGGGGGTGGGGGGGGGGGGGGGTGGGGGGGGGGGGGGGTGGGGGGGGGGGGGGGTGGGGGGGGGGGGGGGTGGGGGGGGGGGGGGGTGGGGGGGGGGGGGGGTGGGGGGGGGGGGGGGTGGGGGGGGGGGGGGGTGGGGGGGGGGGGGGGTGGGGGGGGGGGGGGGTGGGGGGGGGGGGGGGTGGGGGGGGGGGGGGGTGGGGGGGGGGGGGGGTGGGGGGGGGGGGGGGTGGGGGGGGGGGGGGGTGGGGGGGGGGGGGGGTGGGGGGGGGGGGGGGTGGGGGGGGGGGGGGGTGGGGGGGGGGGGGGGTGGGGGGGGGGGGGGGTGGGGGGGGGGGGGGGTGGGGGGGGGGGGGGGTGGGGGGGGGGGGGGGTGGGGGGGGGGGGGGGTGGGGGGGGGGGGGGGTGGGGGGGGGGGGGGGTGGGGGGGGGGGGGGGTGGGGGGGGGGGGGGGTGGGGGGGGGGGGGGGTGGGGGGGGGGGGGGGTGGGGGGGGGGGGGGGTGGGGGGGGGGGGGGGTGGGGGGGGGGGGGGGTGGGGGGGGGGGGGGGTGGGGGGGGGGGGGGGTGGGGGGGGGGGGGGGTGGGGGGGGGGGGGGGTGGGGGGGGGGGGGGGTGGGGGGGGGGGGGGGTGGGGGGGGGGGGGGGTGGGGGGGGGGGGGGGTGGGGGGGGGGGGGGGTGGGGGGGGGGGGGGGTGGGGGGGGGGGGGGGTGGGGGGGGGGGGGGGTGGGGGGGGGGGGGGGTGGGGGGGGGGGGGGGTGGGGGGGGGGGGGGGTGGGGGGGGGGGGGGGTGGGGGGGGGGGGGGGTGGGGGGGGGGGGGGGTGGGGGGGGGGGGGGGTGGGGGGGGGGGGGGGTGGGGGGGGGGGGGGGTGGGGGGGGGGGGGGGTGGGGGGGGGGGGGGGTGGGGGGGGGGGGGGGTGGGGGGGGGGGGGGGTGGGGGGGGGGGGGGGTGGGGGGGGGGGGGGGTGGGGGGGGGGGGGGGTGGGGGGGGGGGGGGGTGGGGGGGGGGGGGGGTGGGGGGGGGGGGGGGTGGGGGGGGGGGGGGGTGGGGGGGGGGGGGGGTGGGGGGGGGGGGGGGTGGGGGGGGGGGGGGGTGGGGGGGGGGGGGGGTGGGGGGGGGGGGGGGTGGGGGGGGGGGGGGGTGGGGGGGGGGGGGGGTGGGGGGGGGGGGGGGTGGGGGGGGGGGGGGGTGGGGGGGGGGGGGGGTGGGGGGGGGGGGGGGTGGGGGGGGGGGGGGGTGGGGGGGGGGGGGGGTGGGGGGGGGGGGGGGTGGGGGGGGGGGGGGGTGGGGGGGGGGGGGGGTGGGGGGGGGGGGGGGTGGGGGGGGGGGGGGGTGGGGGGGGGGGGGGGTGGGGGGGGGGGGGGGTGGGGGGGGGGGGGGGTGGGGGGGGGGGGGGGTGGGGGGGGGGGGGGGTGGGGGGGGGGGGGGGTGGGGGGGGGGGGGGGTGGGGGGGGGGGGGGGTGGGGGGGGGGGGGGGTGGGGGGGGGGGGGGGTGGGGGGGGGGGGGGGTGGGGGGGGGGGGGGGTGGGGGGGGGGGGGGGTGGGGGGGGGGGGGGGTGGGGGGGGGGGGGGGTGGGGGGGGGGGGGGGTGGGGGGGGGGGGGGGTGGGGGGGGGGGGGGGTGGGGGGGGGGGGGGGTGGGGGGGGGGGGGGGTGGGGGGGGGGGGGGGTGGGGGGGGGGGGGGGTGGGGGGGGGGGGGGGTGGGGGGGGGGGGGGGTGGGGGGGGGGGGGGGTGGGGGGGGGGGGGGGTGGGGGGGGGGGGGGGTGGGGGGGGGGGGGGGTGGGGGGGGGGGGGGGTGGGGGGGGGGGGGGGTGGGGGGGGGGGGGGGTGGGGGGGGGGGGGGGTGGGGGGGGGGGGGGGTGGGGGGGGGGGGGGGTGGGGGGGGGGGGGGGTGGGGGGGGGGGGGGGTGGGGGGGGGGGGGGGTGGGGGGGGGGGGGGGTGGGGGGGGGGGGGGGTGGGGGGGGGGGGGGGTGGGGGGGGGGGGGGGTGGGGGGGGGGGGGGGTGGGGGGGGGGGGGGGTGGGGGGGGGGGGGGGTGGGGGGGGGGGGGGGTGGGGGGGGGGGGGGGTGGGGGGGGGGGGGGGTGGGGGGGGGGGGGGGTGGGGGGGGGGGGGGGTGGGGGGGGGGGGGGGTGGGGGGGGGGGGGGGTGGGGGGGGGGGGGGGTGGGGGGGGGGGGGGGTGGGGGGGGGGGGGGGTGGGGGGGGGGGGGGGTGGGGGGGGGGGGGGGTGGGGGGGGGGGGGGGTGGGGGGGGGGGGGGGTGGGGGGGGGGGGGGGTGGGGGGGGGGGGGGGTGGGGGGGGGGGGGGGTGGGGGGGGGGGGGGGTGGGGGGGGGGGGGGGTGGGGGGGGGGGGGGGTGGGGGGGGGGGGGGGTGGGGGGGGGGGGGGGTGGGGGGGGGGGGGGGTGGGGGGGGGGGGGGGTGGGGGGGGGGGGGGGTGGGGGGGGGGGGGGGTGGGGGGGGGGGGGGGTGGGGGGGGGGGGGGGTGGGGGGGGGGGGGGGTGGGGGGGGGGGGGGGTGGGGGGGGGGGGGGGTGGGGGGGGGGGGGGGTGGGGGGGGGGGGGGGTGGGGGGGGGGGGGGGTGGGGGGGGGGGGGGGTGGGGGGGGGGGGGGGTGGGGGGGGGGGGGGGTGGGGGGGGGGGGGGGTGGGGGGGGGGGGGGGTGGGGGGGGGGGGGGGTGGGGGGGGGGGGGGGTGGGGGGGGGGGGGGGTGGGGGGGGGGGGGGGTGGGGGGGGGGGGGGGTGGGGGGGGGGGGGGGTGGGGGGGGGGGGGGGTGGGGGGGGGGGGGGGTGGGGGGGGGGGGGGGTGGGGGGGGGGGGGGGTGGGGGGGGGGGGGGGTGGGGGGGGGGGGGGGTGGGGGGGGGGGGGGGTGGGGGGGGGGGGGGGTGGGGGGGGGGGGGGGTGGGGGGGGGGGGGGGTGGGGGGGGGGGGGGGTGGGGGGGGGGGGGGGTGGGGGGGGGGGGGGGTGGGGGGGGGGGGGGGTGGGGGGGGGGGGGGGTGGGGGGGGGGGGGGGTGGGGGGGGGGGGGGGTGGGGGGGGGGGGGGGTGGGGGGGGGGGGGGGTGGGGGGGGGGGGGGGTGGGGGGGGGGGGGGGTGGGGGGGGGGGGGGGTGGGGGGGGGGGGGGGTGGGGGGGGGGGGGGGTGGGGGGGGGGGGGGGTGGGGGGGGGGGGGGGTGGGGGGGGGGGGGGGTGGGGGGGGGGGGGGGTGGGGGGGGGGGGGGGTGGGGGGGGGGGGGGGTGGGGGGGGGGGGGGGTGGGGGGGGGGGGGGGTGGGGGGGGGGGGGGGTGGGGGGGGGGGGGGGTGGGGGGGGGGGGGGGTGGGGGGGGGGGGGGGTGGGGGGGGGGGGGGGTGGGGGGGGGGGGGGGTGGGGGGGGGGGGGGGTGGGGGGGGGGGGGGGTGGGGGGGGGGGGGGGTGGGGGGGGGGGGGGGTGGGGGGGGGGGGGGGTGGGGGGGGGGGGGGGTGGGGGGGGGGGGGGGTGGGGGGGGGGGGGGGTGGGGGGGGGGGGGGGTGGGGGGGGGGGGGGGTGGGGGGGGGGGGGGGTGGGGGGGGGGGGGGGTGGGGGGGGGGGGGGGTGGGGGGGGGGGGGGGTGGGGGGGGGGGGGGGTGGGGGGGGGGGGGGGTGGGGGGGGGGGGGGGTGGGGGGGGGGGGGGGTGGGGGGGGGGGGGGGTGGGGGGGGGGGGGGGTGGGGGGGGGGGGGGGTGGGGGGGGGGGGGGGTGGGGGGGGGGGGGGGTGGGGGGGGGGGGGGGTGGGGGGGGGGGGGGGTGGGGGGGGGGGGGGGTGGGGGGGGGGGGGGGTGGGGGGGGGGGGGGGTGGGGGGGGGGGGGGGTGGGGGGGGGGGGGGGTGGGGGGGGGGGGGGGTGGGGGGGGGGGGGGGTGGGGGGGGGGGGGGGTGGGGGGGGGGGGGGGTGGGGGGGGGGGGGGGTGGGGGGGGGGGGGGGTGGGGGGGGGGGGGGGTGGGGGGGGGGGGGGGTGGGGGGGGGGGGGGGTGGGGGGGGGGGGGGGTGGGGGGGGGGGGGGGTGGGGGGGGGGGGGGGTGGGGGGGGGGGGGGGTGGGGGGGGGGGGGGGTGGGGGGGGGGGGGGGTGGGGGGGGGGGGGGGTGGGGGGGGGGGGGGGTGGGGGGGGGGGGGGGTGGGGGGGGGGGGGGGTGGGGGGGGGGGGGGGTGGGGGGGGGGGGGGGTGGGGGGGGGGGGGGGTGGGGGGGGGGGGGGGTGGGGGGGGGGGGGGGTGGGGGGGGGGGGGGGTGGGGGGGGGGGGGGGTGGGGGGGGGGGGGGGTGGGGGGGGGGGGGGGTGGGGGGGGGGGGGGGTGGGGGGGGGGGGGGGTGGGGGGGGGGGGGGGTGGGGGGGGGGGGGGGTGGGGGGGGGGGGGGGTGGGGGGGGGGGGGGGTGGGGGGGGGGGGGGGTGGGGGGGGGGGGGGGTGGGGGGGGGGGGGGGTGGGGGGGGGGGGGGGTGGGGGGGGGGGGGGGTGGGGGGGGGGGGGGGTGGGGGGGGGGGGGGGTGGGGGGGGGGGGGGGTGGGGGGGGGGGGGGGTGGGGGGGGGGGGGGGTGGGGGGGGGGGGGGGTGGGGGGGGGGGGGGGTGGGGGGGGGGGGGGGTGGGGGGGGGGGGGGGTGGGGGGGGGGGGGGGTGGGGGGGGGGGGGGGTGGGGGGGGGGGGGGGTGGGGGGGGGGGGGGGTGGGGGGGGGGGGGGGTGGGGGGGGGGGGGGGTGGGGGGGGGGGGGGGTGGGGGGGGGGGGGGGTGGGGGGGGGGGGGGGTGGGGGGGGGGGGGGGTGGGGGGGGGGGGGGGTGGGGGGGGGGGGGGGTGGGGGGGGGGGGGGGTGGGGGGGGGGGGGGGTGGGGGGGGGGGGGGGTGGGGGGGGGGGGGGGTGGGGGGGGGGGGGGGTGGGGGGGGGGGGGGGTGGGGGGGGGGGGGGGTGGGGGGGGGGGGGGGTGGGGGGGGGGGGGGGTGGGGGGGGGGGGGGGTGGGGGGGGGGGGGGGTGGGGGGGGGGGGGGGTGGGGGGGGGGGGGGGTGGGGGGGGGGGGGGGTGGGGGGGGGGGGGGGTGGGGGGGGGGGGGGGTGGGGGGGGGGGGGGGTGGGGGGGGGGGGGGGTGGGGGGGGGGGGGGGTGGGGGGGGGGGGGGGTGGGGGGGGGGGGGGGTGGGGGGGGGGGGGGGTGGGGGGGGGGGGGGGTGGGGGGGGGGGGGGGTGGGGGGGGGGGGGGGTGGGGGGGGGGGGGGGTGGGGGGGGGGGGGGGTGGGGGGGGGGGGGGGTGGGGGGGGGGGGGGGTGGGGGGGGGGGGGGGTGGGGGGGGGGGGGGGTGGGGGGGGGGGGGGGTGGGGGGGGGGGGGGGTGGGGGGGGGGGGGGGTGGGGGGGGGGGGGGGTGGGGGGGGGGGGGGGTGGGGGGGGGGGGGGGTGGGGGGGGGGGGGGGTGGGGGGGGGGGGGGGTGGGGGGGGGGGGGGGTGGGGGGGGGGGGGGGTGGGGGGGGGGGGGGGTGGGGGGGGGGGGGGGTGGGGGGGGGGGGGGGTGGGGGGGGGGGGGGGTGGGGGGGGGGGGGGGTGGGGGGGGGGGGGGGTGGGGGGGGGGGGGGGTGGGGGGGGGGGGGGGTGGGGGGGGGGGGGGGTGGGGGGGGGGGGGGGTGGGGGGGGGGGGGGGTGGGGGGGGGGGGGGGTGGGGGGGGGGGGGGGTGGGGGGGGGGGGGGGTGGGGGGGGGGGGGGGTGGGGGGGGGGGGGGGTGGGGGGGGGGGGGGGTGGGGGGGGGGGGGGGTGGGGGGGGGGGGGGGTGGGGGGGGGGGGGGGTGGGGGGGGGGGGGGGTGGGGGGGGGGGGGGGTGGGGGGGGGGGGGGGTGGGGGGGGGGGGGGGTGGGGGGGGGGGGGGGTGGGGGGGGGGGGGGGTGGGGGGGGGGGGGGGTGGGGGGGGGGGGGGGTGGGGGGGGGGGGGGGTGGGGGGGGGGGGGGGTGGGGGGGGGGGGGGGTGGGGGGGGGGGGGGGTGGGGGGGGGGGGGGGTGGGGGGGGGGGGGGGTGGGGGGGGGGGGGGGTGGGGGGGGGGGGGGGTGGGGGGGGGGGGGGGTGGGGGGGGGGGGGGGTGGGGGGGGGGGGGGGTGGGGGGGGGGGGGGGTGGGGGGGGGGGGGGGTGGGGGGGGGGGGGGGTGGGGGGGGGGGGGGGTGGGGGGGGGGGGGGGTGGGGGGGGGGGGGGGTGGGGGGGGGGGGGGGTGGGGGGGGGGGGGGGTGGGGGGGGGGGGGGGTGGGGGGGGGGGGGGGTGGGGGGGGGGGGGGGTGGGGGGGGGGGGGGGTGGGGGGGGGGGGGGGTGGGGGGGGGGGGGGGTGGGGGGGGGGGGGGGTGGGGGGGGGGGGGGGTGGGGGGGGGGGGGGGTGGGGGGGGGGGGGGGTGGGGGGGGGGGGGGGTGGGGGGGGGGGGGGGTGGGGGGGGGGGGGGGTGGGGGGGGGGGGGGGTGGGGGGGGGGGGGGGTGGGGGGGGGGGGGGGTGGGGGGGGGGGGGGGTGGGGGGGGGGGGGGGTGGGGGGGGGGGGGGGTGGGGGGGGGGGGGGGTGGGGGGGGGGGGGGGTGGGGGGGGGGGGGGGTGGGGGGGGGGGGGGGTGGGGGGGGGGGGGGGTGGGGGGGGGGGGGGGTGGGGGGGGGGGGGGGTGGGGGGGGGGGGGGGTGGGGGGGGGGGGGGGTGGGGGGGGGGGGGGGTGGGGGGGGGGGGGGGTGGGGGGGGGGGGGGGTGGGGGGGGGGGGGGGTGGGGGGGGGGGGGGGTGGGGGGGGGGGGGGGTGGGGGGGGGGGGGGGTGGGGGGGGGGGGGGGTGGGGGGGGGGGGGGGTGGGGGGGGGGGGGGGTGGGGGGGGGGGGGGGTGGGGGGGGGGGGGGGTGGGGGGGGGGGGGGGTGGGGGGGGGGGGGGGTGGGGGGGGGGGGGGGTGGGGGGGGGGGGGGGTGGGGGGGGGGGGGGGTGGGGGGGGGGGGGGGTGGGGGGGGGGGGGGGTGGGGGGGGGGGGGGGTGGGGGGGGGGGGGGGTGGGGGGGGGGGGGGGTGGGGGGGGGGGGGGGTGGGGGGGGGGGGGGGTGGGGGGGGGGGGGGGTGGGGGGGGGGGGGGGTGGGGGGGGGGGGGGGTGGGGGGGGGGGGGGGTGGGGGGGGGGGGGGGTGGGGGGGGGGGGGGGTGGGGGGGGGGGGGGGTGGGGGGGGGGGGGGGTGGGGGGGGGGGGGGGTGGGGGGGGGGGGGGGTGGGGGGGGGGGGGGGTGGGGGGGGGGGGGGGTGGGGGGGGGGGGGGGTGGGGGGGGGGGGGGGTGGGGGGGGGGGGGGGTGGGGGGGGGGGGGGGTGGGGGGGGGGGGGGGTGGGGGGGGGGGGGGGTGGGGGGGGGGGGGGGTGGGGGGGGGGGGGGGTGGGGGGGGGGGGGGGTGGGGGGGGGGGGGGGTGGGGGGGGGGGGGGGTGGGGGGGGGGGGGGGTGGGGGGGGGGGGGGGTGGGGGGGGGGGGGGGTGGGGGGGGGGGGGGGTGGGGGGGGGGGGGGGTGGGGGGGGGGGGGGGTGGGGGGGGGGGGGGGTGGGGGGGGGGGGGGGTGGGGGGGGGGGGGGGTGGGGGGGGGGGGGGGTGGGGGGGGGGGGGGGTGGGGGGGGGGGGGGGTGGGGGGGGGGGGGGGTGGGGGGGGGGGGGGGTGGGGGGGGGGGGGGGTGGGGGGGGGGGGGGGTGGGGGGGGGGGGGGGTGGGGGGGGGGGGGGGTGGGGGGGGGGGGGGGTGGGGGGGGGGGGGGGTGGGGGGGGGGGGGGGTGGGGGGGGGGGGGGGTGGGGGGGGGGGGGGGTGGGGGGGGGGGGGGGTGGGGGGGGGGGGGGGTGGGGGGGGGGGGGGGTGGGGGGGGGGGGGGGTGGGGGGGGGGGGGGGTGGGGGGGGGGGGGGGTGGGGGGGGGGGGGGGTGGGGGGGGGGGGGGGTGGGGGGGGGGGGGGGTGGGGGGGGGGGGGGGTGGGGGGGGGGGGGGGTGGGGGGGGGGGGGGGTGGGGGGGGGGGGGGGTGGGGGGGGGGGGGGGTGGGGGGGGGGGGGGGTGGGGGGGGGGGGGGGTGGGGGGGGGGGGGGGTGGGGGGGGGGGGGGGTGGGGGGGGGGGGGGGTGGGGGGGGGGGGGGGTGGGGGGGGGGGGGGGTGGGGGGGGGGGGGGGTGGGGGGGGGGGGGGGTGGGGGGGGGGGGGGGTGGGGGGGGGGGGGGGTGGGGGGGGGGGGGGGTGGGGGGGGGGGGGGGTGGGGGGGGGGGGGGGTGGGGGGGGGGGGGGGTGGGGGGGGGGGGGGGTGGGGGGGGGGGGGGGTGGGGGGGGGGGGGGGTGGGGGGGGGGGGGGGTGGGGGGGGGGGGGGGTGGGGGGGGGGGGGGGTGGGGGGGGGGGGGGGTGGGGGGGGGGGGGGGTGGGGGGGGGGGGGGGTGGGGGGGGGGGGGGGTGGGGGGGGGGGGGGGTGGGGGGGGGGGGGGGTGGGGGGGGGGGGGGGTGGGGGGGGGGGGGGGTGGGGGGGGGGGGGGGTGGGGGGGGGGGGGGGTGGGGGGGGGGGGGGGTGGGGGGGGGGGGGGGTGGGGGGGGGGGGGGGTGGGGGGGGGGGGGGGTGGGGGGGGGGGGGGGTGGGGGGGGGGGGGGGTGGGGGGGGGGGGGGGTGGGGGGGGGGGGGGGTGGGGGGGGGGGGGGGTGGGGGGGGGGGGGGGTGGGGGGGGGGGGGGGTGGGGGGGGGGGGGGGTGGGGGGGGGGGGGGGTGGGGGGGGGGGGGGGTGGGGGGGGGGGGGGGTGGGGGGGGGGGGGGGTGGGGGGGGGGGGGGGTGGGGGGGGGGGGGGGTGGGGGGGGGGGGGGGTGGGGGGGGGGGGGGGTGGGGGGGGGGGGGGGTGGGGGGGGGGGGGGGTGGGGGGGGGGGGGGGTGGGGGGGGGGGGGGGTGGGGGGGGGGGGGGGTGGGGGGGGGGGGGGGTGGGGGGGGGGGGGGGTGGGGGGGGGGGGGGGTGGGGGGGGGGGGGGGTGGGGGGGGGGGGGGGTGGGGGGGGGGGGGGGTGGGGGGGGGGGGGGGTGGGGGGGGGGGGGGGTGGGGGGGGGGGGGGGTGGGGGGGGGGGGGGGTGGGGGGGGGGGGGGGTGGGGGGGGGGGGGGGTGGGGGGGGGGGGGGGTGGGGGGGGGGGGGGGTGGGGGGGGGGGGGGGTGGGGGGGGGGGGGGGTGGGGGGGGGGGGGGGTGGGGGGGGGGGGGGGTGGGGGGGGGGGGGGGTGGGGGGGGGGGGGGGTGGGGGGGGGGGGGGGTGGGGGGGGGGGGGGGTGGGGGGGGGGGGGGGTGGGGGGGGGGGGGGGTGGGGGGGGGGGGGGGTGGGGGGGGGGGGGGGTGGGGGGGGGGGGGGGTGGGGGGGGGGGGGGGTGGGGGGGGGGGGGGGTGGGGGGGGGGGGGGGTGGGGGGGGGGGGGGGTGGGGGGGGGGGGGGGTGGGGGGGGGGGGGGGTGGGGGGGGGGGGGGGTGGGGGGGGGGGGGGGTGGGGGGGGGGGGGGGTGGGGGGGGGGGGGGGTGGGGGGGGGGGGGGGTGGGGGGGGGGGGGGGTGGGGGGGGGGGGGGGTGGGGGGGGGGGGGGGTGGGGGGGGGGGGGGGTGGGGGGGGGGGGGGGTGGGGGGGGGGGGGGGTGGGGGGGGGGGGGGGTGGGGGGGGGGGGGGGTGGGGGGGGGGGGGGGTGGGGGGGGGGGGGGGTGGGGGGGGGGGGGGGTGGGGGGGGGGGGGGGTGGGGGGGGGGGGGGGTGGGGGGGGGGGGGGGTGGGGGGGGGGGGGGGTGGGGGGGGGGGGGGGTGGGGGGGGGGGGGGGTGGGGGGGGGGGGGGGTGGGGGGGGGGGGGGGTGGGGGGGGGGGGGGGTGGGGGGGGGGGGGGGTGGGGGGGGGGGGGGGTGGGGGGGGGGGGGGGTGGGGGGGGGGGGGGGTGGGGGGGGGGGGGGGTGGGGGGGGGGGGGGGTGGGGGGGGGGGGGGGTGGGGGGGGGGGGGGGTGGGGGGGGGGGGGGGTGGGGGGGGGGGGGGGTGGGGGGGGGGGGGGGTGGGGGGGGGGGGGGGTGGGGGGGGGGGGGGGTGGGGGGGGGGGGGGGTGGGGGGGGGGGGGGGTGGGGGGGGGGGGGGGTGGGGGGGGGGGGGGGTGGGGGGGGGGGGGGGTGGGGGGGGGGGGGGGTGGGGGGGGGGGGGGGTGGGGGGGGGGGGGGGTGGGGGGGGGGGGGGGTGGGGGGGGGGGGGGGTGGGGGGGGGGGGGGGTGGGGGGGGGGGGGGGTGGGGGGGGGGGGGGGTGGGGGGGGGGGGGGGTGGGGGGGGGGGGGGGTGGGGGGGGGGGGGGGTGGGGGGGGGGGGGGGTGGGGGGGGGGGGGGGTGGGGGGGGGGGGGGGTGGGGGGGGGGGGGGGTGGGGGGGGGGGGGGGTGGGGGGGGGGGGGGGTGGGGGGGGGGGGGGGTGGGGGGGGGGGGGGGTGGGGGGGGGGGGGGGTGGGGGGGGGGGGGGGTGGGGGGGGGGGGGGGTGGGGGGGGGGGGGGGTGGGGGGGGGGGGGGGTGGGGGGGGGGGGGGGTGGGGGGGGGGGGGGGTGGGGGGGGGGGGGGGTGGGGGGGGGGGGGGGTGGGGGGGGGTAGATAGCAATGCTGTTAAAAGCCACTTCAAGAGTCAGGAGATGCAGAATACAAAAGATTTACATAAGTACTTAAAAAATACGGCCTCTGCTGTACTGAAATCCTATTTACTATTACACGTTAAAAATTAATGTCATAAGTTTAAACCCTTAGACATAAAACAGCCATATCTTCATTTTTCCTTAGTAACCTTGAAGTCTTTCACTACTGGTCCATTGTTTTTCCTGTTTCCAGCAGCTGCAGAACCATTACGATGTACGTTTCATACCCATCCTCTAAACAGGTGGATGTGGAAATGCTCCTTCATAATTTTCGTGGGACAAGTCCCACAGAGAGGACCAGCATCACCTTGTGTGGAGTCTACCTGTCGCCAGTTCTATGAGGAATTCCAGAAGGAAACCATTCCTTATCTGATACTACTGAGGTCCAAGAGAATGAAGAAGAAGAAGAAGAAGAACATAAGAACATAAGAACATAAGAACAAGCCAGCTGGATCAGACCAAAGTCCATCTAGTCCAGCTCTCTGCTACTCGCAGTGGCCCACCAGGTGCCTTTGGGAGCTCACATGTAGGATGTGAACGCAATGGCCTTCTGAGGCTGTTGCTCCCGATCACCTGGTCTGCTAAGGCATTTGCAATCTCAGATCAAAGAGGATCAAGATTGGTAGCCATAAATCGACTTCTCCTCCATAAATCTGTCCAAGCCCCTTTTAAAGCTATCCAGGTTAGTGGCCATCACCACCTCCTGTGGCAGCATATTCCAAACACCAATCACACGTTGCGTGAAGAAGTGTTTCCTTTTATTAGTCCTAATTCTTCCCCCCAGCGTTTTCAATGAATGCCCCCTGGTTCTAGTATTGTGAGAAAGAGAGAAAAATTTCTCTCTGTCAACGTTTTCTACCCCATGCATAATTTTGTAGACTTCAATCATATCCCCCCTCAGCCGCCTCCTCTCCAAACTAAAAAAGGAGTCCCAAACGCTGCAGCCCAGCCTCATCCTTAGGGAAGGTGCTCCAGTCCCTCAATCATCCTTGTTGCCCTTCTCCTGCACTTTTTCTATCTCCTCAATATCCTTTTTTTTTTGAGATGCAGCGACCAGAGACTGGACCCACAGTAACCAAGTGCAGTCGCATATATGCCTTATATAAGGGCATGACAATCTTTGCAGTTTTATTCTCAATTCCTTTCCTAATTATCCCCAGCATGTTCTAATAGCATTTTCTCCTGACGTTTTGCCTGCATCTGTGGCTGGCGTCTTCAGCGGATCCAGATGCCATCTTCAAATGCCAGCCACAGATGCAGGCGAAACGTCAGGAGAAAATGCTATTAGAACATGGCCATACAGCCTGGAAACCACGCAACACCCCAGTGATTCCGGCCTTGAAATACATCAGAATATGTTTGGCTGTATGACATAAAGTTCTTATCATTGCTTGTTCATATGTTAACTTTGCACCATGGTAGAGGAATTCATTTATTAACTAGTTGCTTTCTAGAATGGCTTCAGTGTTCAATTAATCAAAGCTAAACAATAACAGTGTTACGAGCAATGAAGGATAAATTAGGTTAGGATTAGATGTTAGCTTTCTGTTTGATGTTTAACGTGGTTACCTTGTATTTACTTATGTATTATACCAGTTTTGTCCTTGTTTTGATAAGGTCATAAGGACCCATGAAAAGTTCAGGATGATATCTGTTGGGTTTTATAGACAAGAAGATAGAGAAAACAGTGAAGTCTTCTGATAATTATCATCAGCTGCTAGAATTGTTTGGGCATGAAAGTGGAAATTAAGTGAATTACTGACTATCGGAGAATGGCATGTAAAAATAGTTAAGTTTGCCCAAATGGCAAAATTAATGAATATTATTAGTAGGAAAATGTTATCTGAATTTAAGGATGAATGGACACAGCAAATTATCTTGAAAATATATACAAGAATAAATTAATGCTGATAAGCTCTGAGGAGCAGAGGAGAAAAGAGAAGAGAGCTAAGGTTTAGGAAGAAGTTGTTTGTAATATTAATATGATTATGATTGGATATTATGAGACACACCTGCATTTGGAAAAGTAATTTCTTTTCAATTATTGAGCTGAGACTAAGTAAGATAAATAGTGAAAGATATGTCTCTTGATGTTTTGGTGGGAAGTTCAAGTTGCAGCAAATGAATCTGAATTGCTTTCTGAATATGATGTTTTGAGCTTGATAAGTTAGTGATTAATTGTAATTGTAATCTTTACTTTTAAGATGCATCTGTGATGGACCGCAAAGAAATATTATTTTTAAAAGTGCCATTTTGTCTAAAACTACTTACTGTTTACAGTTAGAGTGAGGCAGAAGGGCCTAGGACAGTGGTGGCGAACCTATGACACTCCAGATGTTCATGGATTACAATTCCCATCAGCCCCTGCCAGTATTGGCCATGCTGGCAGGGACTGATGGGAATTGTAGTCCATGAACATCTGGAGTGCCATAGGTTTGCCACCATGGGTCTATGAACAGGGGAGCCACCACTGGCGTAATGCCCATTGGGCAAGGTGGGCAGCTGCCCAGGGCATCACCTTGTGGGGGGCATCAAAATGCTGGGTTCATTTTTGGCCTGCAGGGGGCGCAGTTTTTAGGCTAGCGGCACCAAAATTACAGCGTATCATCAGGAGACTGTCCTTATGGTTCAGGGAGTCCAAAGTTATGGACTCTCAAAGGGGGTGCCCCCATCCCCCATTGTTTCCAATGGGGGCTACAGTTTTGAGGGTCCATAACTTTGCCCCCCCGAACCAAACTGCACCAAACTTGGGGTGTATCATTAGGGCAGTCTCCTGATGAAACCCTGAAAGTTTTGAGACTGTGCCTTCAGAAATGTGCCCCCCACAGCCTGCAACCCCCATTGACAGCAATGCAGAAAACTCAATGCAGAACAAAGATTCTTGGGCAAATTTCTAGGATGTTCCTGCAGGGGGTGCATTTTTGGATGTATCAGCACCAAAATTTCAGGGTATCATCTGGAAATGATGGCACCCCCCAAGTTTGGTACAGTTTGGTTCAGAATGAAGTTATGGACCCTCAAAACTGTAGCCCCCATCTCCCTGTGGCTCCCATTTGGAAACAATGGGGGGGGATGGGGAGCAGGGAGCCCATGACATGGACTCCTTGAACCAAACCTCACCAAACCTGGGGAGTGGCATAAGGACAGTCTCCTGATGATATGCCGAAATTTTGGTGCTGATATGTCTAAAAATGCACCCCCTGCAGGCACCAATGTCCTGGTGCAAAACAAAATTGGTCATGGTGGAGTGGCCGCCCATGGGGGGGGGGCATCCAACTCAGGTTTTGCCCAGGGCTACAGTTTGCCCAGGGCTGCCTCATTACGCCCCTGGGAGCCACCTGACTGTATGATACAGGGGGGGGGATCTGTGAGCCTTTTTGATCATGAGCATTCCTGCTGTTAAGTGCTGTCTGCCATAACTATAAGAAAAACTAAACATCTCTGAGGGAAGTAATCAGTCAAAGTATGGGACTACTATTGTTGTCAGCCTGAGTGCTGGGTAAAAGTAAATATATGCACAGAGAAAGTATACTGGTGGAAGTGTTTATTGGAGGACCAAATTCTAAACTTTAGTTGAAAAGGGCAAGGGTAAGGAGAAACCAAGAGCAGAGGATTGAATGAATGGAATAGCTGCTCCAGGCTCTGAATTTAGGAGTAATCCTAAATCCCTAAAACTAACAAATTTCCCCTGAGAGTTGGACGCTGTATTTTAATGGGGTTGGTTTTAATATATATAGAGCCACTATTTAATGATTTATTTAAATCTCGATATTATTGATTTTGTTTGTGCTCTATCTGTTTGTTTGTTCACCGCCCTGAGCCCTCCGGGGGAGAGCGGTTTAATAATAATAATAATAATAATGATGATGATGATGATGATGATGATGATGATGATGATGATGATGATGATGATGATGATGATGATGATCCGAGAGACACTGAGCCCAGGGCTGCCGAGAGCCAGCATGGGCCAGTATACAAAAATCTCCTTGGGAGACCTGCTCACACCACCAACATTCAGACAAAACACAACGTGAAAACAAATTGCGTGACTAGCATCATGAGTTCCTCATGGTGACCAGGGATTCTGAACTTTTGTCTCCCTTCTTGATTGCCCTGACTGAACTACTCATCATTAAGCATCATGCAAAATGTTATCATATTCTTCTCCGTCTCTTTACAACATAGTGAGCCAAAGCTGGCGATCTCTTTCCCACCTTGCTGACCCAATTTTAACTGCCCCATCATTAGCATCAGAGGTCTTGAGTAAAGCATCTTATTCCAGTGCAGCTCATACAGACTAAATGACTAGTGCCGATCATGCTTTCAATGCAGCCACAGACATTCAAACAGTCTGAGCTCCAAGGCACTCATCCGGCAAATGTTGTTTTAACGGAAAGTTTGTTGGCAGGCAAATGTCTCATTAAGCGCTGGCATCTGGGCTCTTCTCCACACATGTATGTTTTCTCATTAAGCAGGACATTGCTGTGGATTTACTATCTTATTATGGTGAATAGGTTTGGCCTAAAGTAGTATGCTATGGGCTTGGCCTAAAGCAGCGATGGCGAACCTTTTCAAAACCGAGTGCCCAAATTGCAACCTAAAACCCACTTATTTATCGCAAAGTGCCAACACGGCAATTTAACACAAATACTGAGGTTTTAGTTTAGAAAAAACGGTTGGCTCCGAGGCGTGCGTTGCTCAGGAGTAAGCTTGGTGGTAGTTGGTAGCTTAATTTGAAGCAACCATGCAACTCTTCCAATGGGTGAATCATGACCCTAGGAGGTTTACTCAGAAGCAAGCCCCATTGCCAGCAACCAAGCTTACTCCCTGGTAAAGAATCGTGCTTTAGTTCTTCGCATGAAAATCAGTGGGGTTTAACAGCGCTTGACAGGGTTACCTACACTGCTTCCCCAAAACTAAGTCTTAGGTTTAATGCTAATAATCGAGCCCAGCAGCCCAGGCCAGCCTAGATTTGTGTGGGGGGGGGGTGTGACTCTGCGCGTGCCCACAGAGAGGGCTCTGAGTGCCACCTCTGTCACCCATGCCATAGGTTCGCCACAACTGGCCTAAAGTAATGCTAATAGTCTTGTGATGGGCCACAATGTTATTATTGCCCAGTGAGCCCTAATTACTAGGAGATGGTCACTTGATTGTTTGATCAAGTATCCGCGAGAGCTTGGGGGGATACAAATTGAGGAAATGGGAGCAGGTGTTTTTGTGTTTAAAACTAGGTGGTTACTGATTTATTGACTGATTGTAAATCTTGTGCTTCTCATATACAGATGTTTAAACCTATTCCTAAAAACCATTACACAATATTACTTAGATTCAATAAAATAAAATACAGAAACTAAAAACATTACACAGACAACATTGCCATGCCAGGATCTTTAAAATAAGACAGAAAAGGATAGGTTTTAAAATCTGACATCTACATTAATTTTCCTCCTGATCATTTTTTTGGCACATTTAATATACCCAAACTTCAACCTTATAAGAACAAAGGCCCTTTCTGCACGGGCGGAATAGAGCCTCTCAGGGAGGGCAAAAACGCTGTCTCTGGGAAAGCTTTTGCATCCTGGCTGCCCCGGAACAGCATGAAGCCAGCGCTTTAAACCTCGCTCATTGAGCGAGGTTTTTGAAAAGTGCCGTCTTCCCACTGGTGTGGTATGAACCATACCGCTGGGAAGATGCCGTTTTCCCCTTGCCCTTCCCTCACTGTCCCATCCAGCATCGCTCTGGAGGGCTGGGGAACACGCCCATGCTGCCCTCAAACCTCCAGGGGGCGGAGGCAGCATGGGTGTCCCTCCCGAGCAGCGCTGGACGGGACGGTGAGTGGAGGGGACCGACGGAGAGGCAGTTCCATGCAGAGCCACCTCTCTGTCTGGGGAGAAAGTCCGGGCTGCTCGCATGCTGCTGTGCGAGCAGTCCTTGAGCCTCCACCGGCACAATTCAATCCGGTGGAGGGGCGTTTCCGTGTGTGTGCGGAAACAGCCAAAGAGGGCATTCTTTTATGATGTGACTGACTGTTTGTCAGAGCCACAGTCGCCTAGGTGGATTGGATTTGTAATAGACCAGGAGAGAAACCGTTAGAGAAAAAGGTGAATTTGGTTCAGTTGAGTCAGATTCTATCTGACGTTTCCACTGAGCTAGGCCTTACTTTTTCTGGACTTCTTGGAATGTGGAATGGTATGATAAAGTTTGATTCAGTCAGATCTCAGAAGCTAAGCAACATCAGTACTTTCAATGGAGACCTCCAAGGAAGCCTCTGCAGAGGAAGGCAAGAGCAAACCACCTCTGCTTAGTCACTTGCCTTAAAACCCCACCAGGGGTCGCTATAAGTGCATGACAACTTGATGGCAACGTTACAAGCCATTCTTGTAACACATACAAGCCATTCTTGGGTAGTAGTGTAGTCATCTTCTGCCTTTGTTTTTGCCCTGGCTTGCCTCCTTTGTCCTACCGAAACCGTGGTCAATGAGAACAGGAGCTAGTTAGAACTTTCTGAATTTTGGAAGAACAGGTGAGATAGTAAAAAACCAAACATTTGAAACAAATGCCAAGAAAACGGAGGCTGAGGTCATGACAACAAGTGTCATCACTTCCAGACGGAGCCATGTCAGACAGTGCTACTCAGAGCAGCGTGGAACACGTAACAATGTGATTGATCACCGCTGAAAAGAACTGTGGGTGATACATGGTGGAAGAGCTCTTTGCTTTTTGACCTATGATGCTCAGATCCATGTTACCAGTGGATGCTGTGTCAACGTTAGCCCGGAAGGCAGAGATGGGAGCGGGCAACTCTTAACAGAGAGCCAATATACCCATTAGAGGCCTCAAAGAACTGTTGGAAGTTGATTGAACATACTGGCACACTGAGGAAGACGCACGAAAAACATTCTATACGCGCGCAACATTTTTATGTAGAACCTACAGAATTGGAATATGGACTATATGGAACTGAAGCTTTGTTTCTGAACAAAGAATTGAATGGACTAAGTGATTATTTATGTTTAGTTATAAGAGTTGGAAGACTTATGCTGTATCTTTAAGAACTTTGTCAGAGAAATAAGGAAATGTAAATACAAATAGAAGTGTTAAGTTGTTTAATTATATATAAGATCAATATATAAGATTGGACACAGCCAGAGTACAACGTGTGTATTTTTGAGTTTATTTGGGCTACCAGTGGATGCTGTACATTTCACGAGCATGTGTGCATGCATAGATGTGTGCGTTACCAATATGCTAATGTATGTTTGAAATTCTCTGCAGATTATAAATAATAAATTTATTCCAGCAAGTGTTTGTTTGCCTGCAGGGAAAAGAGAATAAATGTGTGCAAAAGTTTACATATCCTGTTAAGGCAGACCAATTACTAAAAGCATCCTCCCTTTATTTTGTTTGTGCTGAAATTCTGCTTTTACAAGAATTTATATAAGACTTCTACAATATAAAATGATGAACAGTGTTTCTTTACACTGGCAACAAAAATCATGGGAATATTGCATCCCAAAGTAATATTCCTTCATTACCTTGAAAATATGTCTAATACATCCCAGTTAAAGCTGAGCAGAGATTCTAACCAAGTCTATTCAAATTCTGTTTGATTGACTGGGCTGAGCTATGTACTGCTAGTAGGTTAAGCTCCCCTGGTGTATTTCTGTAGATGGAAGGAGATGTGTTCATGGAGCACAGCTTTCTTTTCCCCATCCTGGGCTATGTCAACCTGAACTGCCTCCTGTCCCCCAGGATAAGGTTCATTTCAGAAAACCATGGGAGGTGAGAGGCAAGAATATTATTGTGGCGTTTCCCCTCATTGCCCCGGCCCCGCAGGTGGCTGTGCCGACCCACCTTCCCTGACTTGGGGGTTGGACTCCCCAGATGATGTTACATTAGTTTGACCCTGAGGGCCAAGAAACAGTCTTGCCCACAGGGCACCTTGCGTTAGGACACGCCTTGCACCCTCCTCCTGTACCCTGGCCTGGGGTCCCGGTGCTGTTTGTCAGAACTACTGGCTTGCCTGACCCCTCTCCCTCTCTCTGTTGCCTCACAGAAGAGAGCCCACGGATTGTTTCTTCCCTTCTCCGGCTTCCTCCCCCACCCTGTTATGCTTCACAGGGGTGGGGTGGGTGTGCAGCCGGTGTAAAGCCCGGGGTTCCCCGGCCTGTTCCCCCACAGCGCTGGGCAGCAGCCCCTTCTGAGCTCCTGGCCTCTCTACCCTTTTCTCCCTGTTTCTTCTTCTCCACTCCCTTCCCCGGCCAACGTCCTCCCCAGTCCCTGCTTCAGCGGCAGCTCCAGAGGCCTATTTCCCTTCTCCTTTTATCTTGGTCTCTTCAGTCTTGAAAAACCTGGGTTGGGGGGGAGGAAACGTGGAGGGGACTCACATTAGGAGCAGGATCCGTGTGAAGTCCCCCCCCCCAACACGGGTTTTATACCATGGTTAGGCTGCGTTTATTGGCCCGTGCAGAAGGGGCCTCAATGTTGACAATTAGCATTTCTGACACTTTCACAGTCAGGCCAAAATTAAAATTCAACACTGCCAGAACACTTGAATTTGTATGTTCCACTCTGTTTTCCCCCAGTTTTATGAGAAAAAGATTCGTTTTGAGCCCCGTACATATGGATGGATACTTGGCTGACTTTTTAGTCAGGTAATTCTGTGTTACCAAAAGCATCATGAAGGGCAGCCAGCATTCCTTATAGCTATCTGAAATGAAACGGCTGTGTGACTTCTGACTTTGCACAGTAATCATGTCCACGAGCCTCCTACCCCGAGTTCTTGTGGACCTTCTTTGGCTCAATGGAAGCCATTTAAATTTTCACTGAGCGACTCGCTATCTGTCTTTTTGCTGCGGAAATGAAGAAAATGATAAGTCCTTCATGTGGCTTAGGTGAGCCCCAATCTTCCGTGTGGCTTAGCAAAATAACATTTGGGTCCATTAGATAGCGGTTTCTATTTCGAATCCTATTTTTGAAGCTCATGAGTGGCTTGGTAAATTGGGTCTTAAGTAACTTGGAGCATATAAAATGCTGCAGTTGGAGATACTAGCATAGAGCGAATCTGGGTAATTGTAGTAAATTTCCCTTTGCGAGTAAAAAATTTTTTTGTCGTTGTCAAGATCACAGAATCTGTTTATTTAACGTTGATGCTTGAAATAACACCTCACCAATCCTTGCTTTGAACAAGAGATGTGTTGTATACAAGAGAATGGCTTGTTTTTCCATTGCAACCTTGCCGGTTGTGAAAAGCGGTGCTTTCATTATGTTCAAATGACCATGGAAAATATGTGCTGCTTCTGATGTTCTGAAAAAAAAATAAGCTTAACGAAGAACCTTCCTTCTGCAGACTCCCATTGATATTTGTGGGAACGCAGGAAAAAAAATTCCAAAAGATCAAATCCATAAGGACAGGAGGGCACGTACGGTATGTGTACATTTTCTCCTGGTTAGAGCAGGAAAAACAGAGGGGAAATCATGTGTCTTTGTTATACAGATGACCAGGTATGTCACTTTTGGGCCTCAGTACATTCTGACATGTCCCACTGAGAGTCAGAGAGATAATCGTACAATATGGAATAATGGAAATCCACTTTAGACAAACATTTCTTGGTGGCATGTAATTGGAGGCACTGTTTGCTCATCTTTTAGCAGTACGGGTGAGTCAGTAGGATGAGTCAGTGTCAGTCAGTAGTAAACAAAACAAAACAAAACTTAGGAACAGTAACAGGCGAGAACATTTATGTGGAAATCTGAGGAAATCGTTTTCTTCTGGAAAAAAAAAGAACTTTACAGAGAGTTCTTTTTCAGTGTTTCCCAGTACAATATTATATTAATAAACAAAGTACTATAATTCGTTCCTTTTTCCTCTGCCAGACTAGGCAGTTGGGTTTTCAAAAAGACCTTTAACATTTTTTTTTAAATCCACATTAAGTATTTCCTTTTATTTCCCCATGTGTTATTATTTATTTATTTCTATCCATTTCCGTCCTGCCCTATACCTGAAGGTCTCAGAATGTGTTACGACATAACTGTACACAATTAAACGATATACTGTACACCACAGGTGTCAAACTCGCGGCCCTCCAGATGTTCATGAACTACAATTCCCATCACCCGTTGCCAATATAGCCAATACTCATGTTGGGAGGGACTGATGGGAATTGTAGTTCATAAACATCTGGAGGGCCGTGAGTTTGACACCCCTGCTGTACACAATAAAAACCTGTTTGAAAGCCCCATTGGATGGGGCTGAAAAACACATAAAATCCACTTCTTAAAACTTCTTTGAAGAAGCAAATTAAAATATGTCCCTGAGGTTTACTTTTGAATGAAAAGGAGGTTAAATGGCTTTAAAGTGTTAATGGCTGATTTATTGTTGAAGGGTTTCATTGGCTGGTTTCAACTGGTTGTGGTGGGTTTTCTGGGCTGCGTGGCCGTGGTCTGGTAGATCTTGTTCCTAACGTTTTGTCTGCATCTGTGGCTGGCCTCTTCAGAGGTGTATCACAGAGGGAAGTCTGTTACAGTTGGTGTGTAACAGACTTCCCTCTGTGATACCTCTAATCCAACCACAGATGCATAACGCTAGGAACAAGATCCACCTGACCCACGGCCACTGCTCCTACAACCTAATAATAGTCTTTTTTAATGGATGCTCCATTGTGCTTGTGATGTCGTATTCGTATTAGCCGGAACTGATTTTATTAACTGCTTAGGGTACTTTTAAAAAAAGGAAAAGCATTTACAAACACTATAAATAAATGCTGGACTGTATGGACTGCATGCTGGAAACTGCCATTCCAAATGTTGAAATACTATGCATAATTACGAAGGTGAGTAAACACCTTGTCCTTTTTAACATTGATAGCAAGCTTCGTAAATTGAGTAGAAAACTTGAAATAAATCCAGATGTTCCTCTGAGTCAAGCTAACCTTGTTTGAAAGGCGCCTACCTTCTCACATGTTCACAATTTAGAGATGAGATTAATCCCCAACCCCCCCTCCTTTTGTCCTTTGCACCTGGACGGTTCAAGCTATTTTCTAAATACTTGACCTCTTACAATTTATTTACCTTTAAATCACCCTCCGTGTATGACCAATGCTGTTTAATAGTTGCCACGCAATGGTATTTGGGATTTGACAGTGTTTGATAGCTGACATTTAATGGTTTTGAGTGTCTGACAGCTTCCGATAGCTAAAATGCATTGGTATTTACTGCATGACAGTTGATAGCTTATGACATTTCGTATTTGATGCTTGCCCAAATCAATTTATCACATTATTTATTTATCACATTTATATGCTGCCATGGTGATAAATCTGAATTCATAGTATACCAGTGTTTTCGTGTTTGCAAATCTCTTGTGTAGTCTTTTGTTTTGCTCCAGGTTACTTATTCAACCATTCCAAAATCTGACCTCGCCATTTTGTTAACATTGTTAGTTATGGCTTAAGGTATGAGTCCATAAATCAGGTCTCAATGTGGCGGTCACTTGAGTGGAATTGCACCCAAAAATTACCGGTGTGTTCTACCTTCCCTTGACCCACTGCAAGTGGAATACATTTCTGCAAGCAATACACTTCTGGCTGCCCTTATCTGAGCATATTGACGGTGTGTAACAGAAGCTGTGTAACATATTCAATTATTGCTGATATGATGAAAGCTGCTTCTCATTTTGAATATTTAGCACCAGAATCTAGCATATTGCTATTTTGCATTCACGGGGTAATCTTGAGAGAGAGAGAAGATCACTACATGTCAAGAACTGATTGTTCAGTCTTGGCTTGAGTTTCCAGGTGGAACGGGAGATGTGGCATCTGGGGAAATGTCCACCTGTAGTGCAGATGTGCATAGTCCATATGTCCCGAATATGGTCTCAAATTACTCCATAGTCCATATGTCCCAAATTACCCCATATGTCCTGAATCGGTCTCTGCGCTCGGCAGAAGCCAACCTACTGGTGATCCCTGGCCCCTCAATGATACGGCTGGCCTCCACCCGGGCCAGAGCCTTTACAGCTCTGGCCCCAGCCTGGTGGAACGCTCTTCCACCAGCTGTCAGGGCCCTGCGGGATCTCAATGAGTTCCGCAGGGCCTGCAAGACTGAGCTATTCCGCCGGGCCTTTGGGGAGACTAGCCGTTGATGCCCCCCCTCTTCTCTTTATAACATCAAGTGGATCCTACCGCCCCTCCCCTTTGAGTTTTTGAGGGAATTGATAGTAGGTGCCATCTTTTGTGTTAATTTTAATAATGCTGCATTTTAATGGGGTAGGGTTTATATTTATTAGAGCCTGTATTAATTGATACTTAACGGATTTTAATCTGATATATGTGCTCTATTTATATGCTGTTCACCACCCTGAGCCCTCCGGGGAAAGGGCGGTTTATAAACCTAATTAATAATAATAATAGTAATAGTAATAATAATAATAGTGGGGTCTGCATGCAGAACAGCTGTTCAGGCTTCACCCCATTTAGGATCCTCCTCCTCCACAAATGACTTCCGCTGTAGCCCTAAGCAGAGTTACAATGTTCAAAGGCCATGAGCTTCCATGAACATGGATGAATGTAAAAAGGGGTCACTCCACTCAGCATTCAGCTGCTAGTACCTGAATTACCTACCACACATTTTAATGAAGTTATTCAAGGGAGGCCTTGTTTTGAATAAATCTGATCTTTTATTTTATTTAATTATTTTATTCGATTTCAAGCTCAGGGCGGTAGAATTATATCACGTAATAAAAAGGAAATGTAATATGCTTATAGGTATGTTCTGTTAGGACTTGACAGTTAGATCACCAAAATCTACTTGACAGCTTGGCTGATGCAATCCTCCACCTTTCACCTAGTTTCAGGTGGGTGATGCAACCATGACTAAGCACATCATGTGTGATTGCATCACTGCTCCCTGATTGGTTGTATGTCTCTATGTATATGCACAGAACAGTTTGGTCTATGCGAGCTTTGGTTATCCAGTTGCTGCGCTGCACTCTGTCAGACTGTTTTGTGACCTCTTGATTCTTTTTAGTCCCCCTGATGTATAAACCTCTTGACCTCTTGATTCTTTTTAGTCCCCCTGATGTATAAACATGCATCAGCAACAGACTTCTTAAACCCCAGTTTAAGCAATGTACTGTTCAGTTCATCATACCAGTTAGCACCAGCTTGTTTTAAACCATACAAAGAACGATGCAAAAGATAAACAGTATTTGGGTCTGCTTCTTCATACCCTGGTGCAGGCTTCAGATAAATTGCTTCCTTCAATTTAGCATTTAAAAAAGCACACTGGAAGTCATAATGCTTTAACAGGCTAAAACCAAGCACATTTAAGTCTCATTCATTGCAGTAGAAAATACATTAAAATCTTTTTCAAAAAATCTTTAATAGTGCTGTATGAATTAATACTTTATTACAGTCAATACTTTATTACTTAATTACTTAAACTTGCCACCAAATACAATATACTAAATCAATATACATACAATTGGAAATACTTTCACCTATATCATAGTTACAATCAATAGCCTGATAAATTTTATAAAATATCTTAACATTAATAAAATCAATTAGAATTTACAAAACATCCAATCAAGTCAAGTCTGTTTAGCGCTATGAAATTTAAACATTGTCGTACAGAACTTTGGTGCCAGCTTTCTAATTTGTGGATGTTCATCAGTGAGGAGAATATCTGTTCTGACTGGGTCGGACTAACCAGTGCTCTTCTCCAGCAAGAAACCAAACATTTTATATTGAGACTTACTGAAAAAGCTGTATCAGAGGAAGACATGTTCTATGGAGCAGCAGCGGCATAGTGGTTAAGAGCAGGTGTACTCTAATCTGGAGGAACCGGGACTCCCCACTCTTCTCCTTGAGCTGTGGAGGCTTATCTGAGGAATTCAGATTAGCTGTGCACTCCCAACACACATCAGCTGGGTGACCTTGGCCTACTCACAGTTCTTCGGAGACTCTCTCAGCCCCACCTACCTCAGAGGGTGTTTGTTGTGAGGGGGGAGGGGAAAGGAGTTTGTAAGCTCCTTTGAGTCTCCTTACAGGAGAGAATGGGGGATATCAGTCCAACTCTTCTTCTTCTTCTTCTTCTTCTTCTTCTTCTTCTTCTTCTTCTTCTTCTTCTTCTTCTTCTTCTTCTTCTTCTTCTTCTTCTTCTTCTTCTTCTTCTTCTTCTTCTTCTTCTTCTTCTTCTTCTTCTTCTTCTTCTTCTTCTATGGTTTCTGAGGGGCTGAAGATCTTTTTAAGACTTAATAGTGCTGAACTTTGGCCAGATAGAGCCTGCATAGAATCTTGTTGAGGCAACTATGGTTACCACCTAGGCCCCAAACAGATTAATTATCAATTACTAGTCCTTGCAGTGTGGTAAATTTTTACTATTTGTACAATTGACAAGGAATTTGCTGTCTGAATTGTGTATTTTTCTTGGATATTTTAATGGATTGGTTGTGAACCTTGAGCAGGCCCACCTGTCCTCGATTTCACAAAGAACATGCAAATGTCTCATGCTCTGATTCCAGCTAGTTCATCCTGAACTTTTCTCCCCAAGTGTTAATTTAATCTTAAACCTCCAGTCCAACTATCGAAGAACCAACAGCTGTCTGAAGATACTTTGTTTAGCCTTCCAGGCTCATTCTGACTTAGCATTCCCTTGGTTCCAATATAATGAACCAACCAACCTACCTGCCTGCCTACCTACCTACTCACCTACCTACCTTTAACAATCTTAAAAACCATCACACAGCTTTGTCCCTGCAGCCTTGAAGAAGAAGAAGAGTTTGGATTTATATCCCCCCTTTCTCTCCTGCAGGAGACTCAAAGGGGCTTACAATCTCCTTGCCCTTCCCCCCTCACAACAAACACCCTGTGAGGTGGGTGAGGCTGAGAGAGCTCTGAGAAGCTGTGACTAGCCCAAGGTTACCCAGCTGGCATGTGTGGGAGTGTACAGGCTAATCTGAATTCCCCCGATAAGCCTCCACAGCTCAGGCGGCAGAGCAGGGAATCAAACCCGGTTCCTCCAGATTAGATACACGAGCTCTTAACCTCCTATGCCACTGCTGCTCCTACGCCACTGACTGTTGCACATGTAGACTGGGAGGGGTTGGGGGGGGGATCACATTCACAGTGAAGTCATTGCTAAAAGTTCCTCCACTTCCATTTAAAACTGGTTTGCCTGTTCAACCAAAGGGTCAGCTGCAATAAAAACTTCCAAACCAGGTTCTGCTGAGTTCATGTGCTTCACTCTGTCCCACATTATGGCTGTCTGGAACCATTTCTCTGCTCTTTTGTTTCTCTTCGCTGAGATTTTACTCAGGTTTGCAATCTAGCCTTGAAAAAGATATTCCTTTTTTTTAAAAAAAAAAAACTTTACTACATGTATGGTAACTTGAATGCTGCATTTTATACTTTTATGATTTGAGTCTGAGATATTTCCAGATAAAGTTATTTCCTCCGAGGGATAAAATGTATTTATATACTCGGAACAGTAAATTTCAGGAGGAAAAAAAATGATTAAGTACTGTAGCCTTCCATAAGAAATATAGCTATGGTGCTATATAGAATACTCCAGCTCTGTGTGATTCATGTCACATAAAACTTTATTTGTAGTCTCAATCAGATGTGGAATGTGGAAGGCAAAGAAGTGTGAATATTTGCGTGGTCACAACACTATTTGCAATGGTTGTGTAATGGCTTAATGTGTTTATCCGATGGGCTGTATAACACCCAAACTTTCTTGGTTAATGTGTGTGTGTGTGTGTGTGCGCGCGCGCGTGTATGTGCTTGAGACAGTTTACCTTCCAAAAGTGGACTGAGCTTAAAATCCTATAGCGATAATCTACATAAATGTAACTGTTTTTACAGCAAACAATCATAGTGCAATTCCCATTGTACACACACCTCAGGCCTTTCCAGAGCTCAGGCCAAACGATTGCCTCCTACTTTTGTTTTCTCAAAGGGTAGCCTAGAACAATTTTTAAGGCTTTAAAAACAATCGGTCATTTAGGGGACAGACATTACCAAGTGTCCCCTTGGCTACACCAACATCAATGCACTGGAAAGTTCTTACTAAACCTATTCAGAGAAGGCATTGTAAAAAAACGCCCCTCTGGGAAGAAAAAGGACAAAGCCAGCACCCCATCCATTCCTTCCCTTCCCCACCATCTGTATATTTCATTTCATTTATTCGATGTATACCCCGCCCTCCCCCAAAGGGCTCAGGGCATCTATTAAGCATAAAAGTAAGCCCCTTGTTGGAGCGGATTCCCTCTGGAGACGGAGACGTCACTCCAGATTTTCTTTTGTGTACCTGAAGCTTCGGACAAGACATTGCTGAACATCCCATGATGACATAACTGGGCACAGACTGGATAGTGGGCTACCCAGTCCACAGGGCTCCAGCAACCGGGGGTGGCACTTCAGGGGACTTCCAGGCAGCGTGGGGAGACGGCAAAAAGGAAATCTGTTTTGAAGTGTTGACCAAACAGGCAGGTTGGATCCTTGTGTTGTTCTAGTATACGCTTTAATCAAAAGGACAAACGCCATCTTGTCTTTTCAATAAACGGAGGAAGGGCTATTGCAAAATAATTTATGTATTTATTTACTTCATTGGACTTCATAGACCACCTCATCCCCGGAGGGCTCTAGGCGGTTCACAACATAGATAATATAACAACCAATAAATGATCGTCGTCGTCGTCATCATCATCATCATCATCATCATCATCATCATCATCATCATCATCATCATCATCATCATCATTTTATTGATATAAAAACAGTTATACACAGCAAACAAAATCACTATGCTGGATTTTGTATTACATCACACGTCAGACACAGACACTGTGTGATGTATCGACGAATAATGCATGCAGAGCCAAGTAGGGTGGCCTTTTGCAGCTGACATATGGTGATTTTGTCAGCGCCTATTGTTTTTAAGTGCTGTCCAAGGTCTTTAGGCACTGCACCCAGTGTGCCAATCACCACTGGGACCACCTTTACTGGTTTGTGCCAGAGTCTTTGTTGTTGTTGTTGTTGTTGTTGTTGTTGTTGCTGCTGCTGCTGTTGCTGCTGCTGCTGCTGCTGTTGTTGTTAATAGTTGTTGTTGTTGTTGTTGTTGTTGTTGTTGTTGTTGTTGTTATTATTATTATTATTATTATTATTATTATTATTATTATTATTATTATTATTATTATTATTATTATTATTATTCAATTTAATAGACCGCCCTACCCCCGAAGGGCTCAGGGCAGTTTACAGAACAATTAAACCCTTAAATACATCATATAGTTTCAATTAAAACAATAAATAAGTTAAACATTAAAACACTAGCAGCAGTAATCTTCCACAGTTAAAATAAGTAGGTGATGTCCGGCATTAACTCCCCGGGAGGGGACTGGCCGATATTCAATCAGCAGATGACATATGGAGCAGTAAAGAGCAACAAAATTACTTAAAACACCTCTAAAAACATTAAGAGCAACACTCAGCATTTTGAATGCAACATATGGCAGGTAGAGAATGTATAGTGGCCAGGGAAGGCCATTTGTTCAACCAGCGATATGAAAATGCAGGTATTAGAGGTATGGCACCATAAATGTTTGAAAGGAAATAAGAGAAATAAAAGGAGGTGGATATCAGAATGGAACAACAGGACTCCCCAAGAAGTTCAACATATTGGGAAGGAACGAGGCTAAGATGCCAGGCGTTCAGTAGAAGCAGCTTTTATTTTTACTAGCTACTTGGCAGGAAGCATAGTAATACACATGATCCAATTCAGTAGATTTTTTTCCCCTGTCCCTGTACTGTAAACAGACAACTTTAATGTCTCTACTTCTACTGGAGTATGTGTCAGAATGTCAGGATTCCTACAAAGGGGGAAAATAGAATTCTCAAGGCTTCGTGAAAAGTACCAAATTATTTACCAGAAAGTTTCATTCGGTTGTTGTTCTCGCAGTCATTCCCATGTCTAGATTCCCTGCAAGCACACAGTACATTTAATTTAGTGCTAACAGCTGCCTGCATTAAATAATATATAAAAATGCTAACTGGTCAAGTCAGTTATGGAGGCTATCCCTTTCTGTTTATATTAAATTTTAAAGAATGATAACTGGAAGAAGACAGTTTCAGACGTTAGGCATACTGGTCTGCCGTAGAAGGAAAAGATTTTAGTTGAGTAGCGTCTTAAAGATCCACAAGATTCAAAACTCCCTTTGGTATCTGACGAAGGGAACTTTGACTCTTGGAAACCTATGCCTGGGAAATCTTGTTCATCCTTAAGGTGCTACTGGTCTCAAATCTTTTTCAGGTTATTTCTACATGGGGATGAGTCCCTGGTCTGCTGTCACTGTAAAGTCATTCACAGTGACAAAGGAGTTTCTGTGTGAGGGAACTCTCTCTAGAATCTTCTCACACCCACCTTTTCCTCCTTTGTGCTGGTTGTCCTCTTCACATTTGGCATTTTACAAGAAATAATTAGACCGCCATAGTCTGACAGTGCCACAACAATACATGTGCCCTCTTTTAATGTCTGCGGCCCTTATTACATCTATGGGCCTTTCCGTCTCCCTCTCAAGAGGGGCTTTTTAGACCGTCTGGACGCTGTATTTTATATTTTGTACGCTGTGTTTTTAATGGCCTTCATTGTTTTAATGTTTAGAGCCCATATTTATATTGTATTTATATTTAAATTATGAGAGTGCTCTAGTTGTTAGGTTATGTTCTGTTGTTTCTGTTGTACACCGCTCAGAGCCATTCGGGGGTGGGCGGTATTAAAGTTTAATAAATAATAATAATAATATCTTTAAAAAGCAGGTAAAAAGTAGCTGGTAAAAGCCCATCATCACTTGAAGTGTATGTATAGGGGGTGGGGCGATGAGTAGGAGGAGAAACTGTGCCAGATATGGGTGCTGAGGGGCAGAAATCTTTACCTTCCCATCCACCGTTTCCCAAACTGTTTTAGAAGAAGAAGAAGAAGAAGAAGAAGAAGAAGAAGAAGAAGAAGAAGAAGAAGAAGAAGAAGAAGAAGAAGAAGAAGAAGAAGAAGAAGAAGAGGAAGAGGAAGAGGAAGAGGAGGAGGAGGAGGAGGAGGAGGAGGAGTTTGGATTTATATCCCCCCTTTCTCTCCTGCAGGAGACTCAAAGGGGCTGACAATCTCCTTGCCCTTCCCCCCTCACAACAAACACCCTGTGAGGTAGGTGGGGCTGAGAGAGCTCCGAGAAGCTGTGACTAGCCCAAGGTCACCCAGCTGGTGTGTGTGGGAGTGCACAGGCTAATCTGAATTCCCCAGATAAGCCTGCACAGCTCAGGCGGCAGAGCTGGGAATCAAACCCGGTTCCTCCAGATTCAATACACGAGCTCTTAACCTCCTACGCCACTGATCATCCAGGAAAGAGTGTGCACTCATATGTGGCTGTGTATAAATCTAGCTATCTCAGATCTCAGAAGCTAAGCAGGGTTGGTCTTGGTTAGTACTTGGATGGGGGACCACTAAGGAAGTCCAGAGTTGCTACCCAGAGGCAGGCAACGGCAAACCACCTGTGTTTCTTGCCTTGAAAACCCTACACAGTTGCTGTAATTTGACTACAGTGTGATGGCGTTTCACACCACCATATGTATATGGACTTTAAATCTGTCTCTTGTTGAAGGCTTGCATGACTGGTTGAATCAACTGGTTGTTGTGGGTTTTCTGGGCTGTGTGGCCGGGGTCTGGTAGATTTTGCTCCTAACGTTTCACCCGTATCTACGCCTGGCATCTTCAGTAGCATGTCGTGGAATACATCTCACCAGGACATGCCTCTGAAGATGCCAGCCATAGATGTGGGTGAAATGTTAGAAGCAACATCTTTTTTTTTATTAATAAACCTTTAATGGCATATATATAAATTATACAATGGAAATTAAAATTGGCTGACAAAAAAGTTTTAAAAAAAACAAGCACCATGAGAGCTGAAATATTAAGCCACTGAATTGGGATTGAGTCTGCTAAGCATTTGGGAACGTTCAGTGATGACAACACACAAGAATCTAGCAGTTTGTTCGATGGTAACAGTTGAGTTGCTGTCTAACAAGAACAAAGTTTTGACAGCATCTGTAGTGTTGCCTAGAGCAGCTAAGAGAGGATTAAGAAGCAAAATCTACCAGACCAGGGCCACACAGCCCAGAAAACCCACAACAGCCAGGACTTTTGATCATTCTTTTGGTGGAACAAACATTAATGAAGACCGTGTCTGTCTTTATATTTTACCATTGATAGTGATCTCTTAAGAAACAATCGTTCTACCGTCAGCCAAGGCAACATCCTTAACCAGTTGACATTTTCTAAGCAAGGGGACTGGAGCATCAGGTGATGAAAGAGCAACTCAAGAGATGTCATTCATAGGCAGAGGTGAAAGTTGTTAAAATCGATTTCCCAGCGAATGACACAAAGAAGGCCTTTCTCTAAGGAGTAAGGAAGAAGGTATCACTTCACTTTGCAGTGCTATATCACATGAAAAATAACGTGCAAAGCGAGTCTGGCTCATTAGATACGAGAGACCTAAAGCCAAAATATATGTCAGGGAACAGCTGGAAGACAGTAGTCTGGCATTCGACTGAAGAAAATGACTTGTCAAAATATGCCCTGATCTTCCAGCTGTAGCTCTGCTGTGGTCTCTGCTGGAGGAAGCAGTTCTTCTTCCAACCAGGGCGACCAGCAGGGCTAAAATTAGTTTTCTGTGCTGCATCATAGAGTAGCACATGGAAGGTTCATTCAAGTGTAGTATTTAAAGATGTCTAAGTGCTCTGCATCTGGGTCTCAAATGCTGGGAGTAGATAGCAGGGCGGGGAAGGAAATATACCTAAAATTATATGTAATAAATACTGAAGCGTGAAGCCCCGCTGCTTTCCCCCATGCGGTATCAGAGAAACCAGATGCCGGGGAGTCACAATAACAGAGCGCGCACCGCTACCTTCTAATGACTCAAGCGAGCAAGCATCGTGATATTGGGGAGAAAAATCGCAGCTGCCAATCATTGGGCAATCTGATTCCAAGAAAACTCCTTCCTTGCCCCTGAGATTCTAATGAGCTAGAAAATGAGTTGAGCAAAAAGCTGTTTCTGCAAGCTGTGTGTTGTCTTTAGATTAAGACTGCGAGAGGTTTTGTGGAAGGTTGCCCCAAGTATCATTGGGAAAAGGTGCTCAGACCACGGTTTCCAGCAGCCAGCCTGTGGCTCCTCGGCTCTTGTACCCCTTGAGTTCTTGATTCTACTCCAAGCCTTGGCAGGTCGAGCTCTGAATTTCAAGGGTGACATCTCAGCCGCGGAACAAGCTCTTCCGAATCAAGCGGGCCAGTTCCTTTCCACCAAGCCCCGCAAAGCCATAGCCTCCAAGCCTGCTTCTCGGTTTGAACAGTTTTGCTCTTGGGAAAACTCTCACTTCTGCCTCAGAACTCAGCTTCTTCTTGGTTCCCCTACCTTTGACCCCTTGGATCATGGCTCGTACTATCTGAATTCAACTGAGGCCTGGTGTTGACTATGCCAATGCTTCTGGCCAACTGGATTGACAGCCAGGTCCCTTTGGGTCTCAGAACCCAATTACCATACACAGGTGTCAAACTCGCGGCCCTCCAGATGTTACGGACTACAGTCCCCATCATCCCCTGCCAGCATGAGCAAATGGTGGTGCTGGCAGGGGATGATGGGAACTGTAGTCCATAACATCTGGAGCGTCTCAAGTTTGACACCCATCTTGCTAAGGTATAATAGGAACTGCCCAAGTGTTCCTTTTCCAGTCTGTATTGAGGCACAACAGCCTTTACCCAATAGTCAAATTATATTTTGCAAAATGAATGCTCTTGAATCCAAACAACTAAATGGGTATTTTTTTAAAAATTAAGACATACAGTTCTATACATAAATTTGTCTCACAACTTCATATTAAAAAATCTTGTCGAATAGAAATGAGTGTCATAGAAACTTTTTTTTAGAAAAAAGCTTATCTATGTTTTGATAACCGGCCCTGATTTTCATAATATGGTCAGATTTGTATTGTCGAAGGATTTCACGGCCAGAATCACTAGGGTGCTGTGTGGTTTCCGGGCTGTATGGCCGTGTTCTAGCAGCATTCTCTCCTGATGTTTCACCTGCATCTGTGGCTGGCAGATCTTCTGAAGATGCCAGCCACAGATGCAGGCGAAACGTCAGGAGAGAATGCTGCTACAACACGGCCATATAGCCCGGAAACCACACAGCACCCCATGGTCAGATTTCCTTTTTTTGCCAAGGCTCTCCCCTTTCTGAAATGATGTATCTTTTGACGTTCTTGTCCTTGAACTGATGGTGTTATTAGAACTTCAACCTTGAAGAAAAAACCCTTGCTAATAAGTAGAACCAAGTGTCATCCTTTTATTAAAAGTAACATTTCTGACAAATGTATTCCTATTATTTGGTTTTCAATTATCTAGTTATAGATCTCCATATGAAACCAAGCAACCATATATCCCTTGTGAAGCTGGCATTCTGACAAGATAAAATCATTAAACAGACATTACTATAAACTGATGTTGGCCTGTAGATCTTTTGCATTTAACGGGGGAGTTGATGCTTGATGAACAATCCAATTAAAACTGGCAACAAAAGATGTAAAATGTCAGCCAAATGGCTTTTTAATAGTAACGCAACCGTCGCAATACATAAACATGAAAATCCCCGTAGAATCGTAAAGCTTCTTTGTGAAACAATTCTAGGAATGAATAATAATTACAGCATCTTGAGAATTCTTTTAATAGATGTGCACTCATTAAAAATGTTTTCTTGGCTAGCTTTATATGAAAAAGTATGTTTCCCTGGGTATCTCTTTGATGCCTTTGTTACCGGGATGATTTTGTTTGATATTGTAGAGATGTAACACCTAGTATTTTTTTTTAAGTAACTTGATTGAGGTTTTTCAAATTGGTATACTAACAAGCTCCTCTTGAGCAGACAACTTTGTGTGAAATTGAGGAGGGAACAATTTACAGTGTGATCCTTTGAGAACAGAAATGTCAGGATTTTCCCCCCCAAACCTTTCAATTATTGGTAAGGTTGCCAGCCTCCAGGTGAGTCCACAGATTCAACATTGATAAGGCTCTCAGTGATAAAGACTGTATATGTACAGAAGTAAAGTTTGAACTTCTGTGGGATCCTGTCTCTTGATTCTTTTATATATTTCAAAAGCGAAAATTAGGATGTACACGTCTCTTTTCAATATCAATTCACAATATTCTAATAAAGGTTACATTTAGTAGTTGCTACAGAACATATAATTTAACCATAAGATTTAAATAGTAACCAACATAAAACCAGAATGATTTTTTAAAAAAACGGGGACAGCCTTTTTTACCGGTCTATGGTTAAAAAATTCATTTTTTCTTGGAAAAAAACTATTTTATGTGTGTATTTATGATTTTTAATGTTTTTTAAGGAAAATGAGACTCACGCTGAAGTGCGTATTCTTTTGACTTTATTTGAAATTGTGATTACAACCTGAATGGAGGATATTAATAATTTTAATTGATTAGTCAGTAACCACAGAATTAGATCCTTGGAATATATTTCAAATACTTATAAGGGAGCAGCAGTGGCGTAGTGGTTAAGTGTACTCTAATCTGGAGGAACCAGGTTTGATTCCCTGCTCTGCCGCTTGAGCTGTGGAGGCTTAGCTGGTGAACTAGATGAGCCTGTGCACTCCCACACACGGCAGCTGGGTGACCTTGGGCTAGTCACAGTTCTTCTGATCTCTCTCAGCCCCACCTACCTCACACGGTGTTTGTTGTGAGGGTGGAAGGGAAAGGAGTTTGTAAGCCCCTTTGGGTCTCCTACAGGCAAGAAAGGGGGGATATAAATCCAACACTACTACTACTACTACTACTACTACTACTACTACTACTACTTCTTCTTCTTCTTCTTCTTCTTCTTCTTCTTCTTCTTCTTCTTCTTCTTCTTCTTCTTCTTCTTCAATTTGCAGGTGTTGTACTGTGACAGTTGCAACCAGTGATTTTCAATGTCCATGTTTCGTTTTTTTTTTTTAAATCATTGAGTTGAAGAGGGAAAAAAAGGTCAGGTGGATCTTACAGTGAAATTGTCTTTTTTCGACGGAACTGGACGATTTTTCCGTCTTGCCACACAACTCTTTGGGCTTCAAAAGACAGACAAATTAATTTGCTGTCTGCTGTCTCAAGCCCGAGACAACTGATGGGTGAAAAACAGGCTGCATTTCCTAACCGGAATTAAAAACATTTAATGGACACCTGTCCCCGCGACTGAGCTGATAAAAAGAAATAAGTTATACATTTGATTTGTTTATGCTACCACGGAGTGAATCTTGATGGCATTATTTTATTTTCATTGAGGCTGTTAAGAATGAATAGCATATGTGAAAAGTCTCTGAATCTCTCTGCGGTATAATTAACAAGCCAGGCGTTCAAGTAATAATCTAAATAATGTCACCATTGGAGATGAATCCGGCTACTCACATTTGTCGCTCTATTTTTTTTTTTAAAAAACACACAAAGTATACCCACTTTGAGTCTTTTGAGGGCTATTTGTTTTTAAGATGCATTTTAATTAGAGCCTCGTACACATGCCATTTCTCAGTCCTTTTTATTCTGTGGAGAACTGTGTATATTTATTAGCATCTCATGTCAAACTGTAGGAGATTTGCATTATTATGGAGCAGGAAAAAACGGGAAAAGAGCTCATTCGCCGCTGACATTTCTTTCCTCCATTTTTAAAAGACAAACTCTTAAAAGTTTTGGTGCAGGATTTCTGGTTGCCTTGCACTAACTTTTGGAGAAGTCCAAAAACTACTTTTCGTTTTTGATAAATTGCAGCCAACCCATGGTTGCCTTTCTGTTTGGAATGCAGCCTTTAAAAAAGGTCTTAACACTCTGCCAGGGTTTCAACATGGGAGACTGAGGTTTTTGTTTAGGTTTAGGTAGGTAGCATTCTTAGGGCTGCCAACCTCCAGGTGGGACCTGGGCATCTCCCAGAATTACTGAGGATCTCCAAGTAACAGATTCCCCTAGTGCAGGGGTCTGCAACCTGCGGCTCTCCAGATGTTCATGGACTACAAATCCCATCAGCCCCTGCCAGCATGGCCAATTGGCTGATGGGAATTGTAGTCCATGAACATCTGGAGAGCTGCAGGTTGCAGACCCCTGCACTAGTGAAAATAGCTGCCTTTGGGGGCAGTCTATATCAGTGATGGCGAACCTATGGCACAGGTGCCAGAGGTGGCAGTCAGAGCCCTCCCTGTGTGCACGCGCAAACCGAGTGCCGCCCCCCCCCCCACATCTAGGCTGGCTTGGGCTGCTGGGCTCGATTATTAGCATTAAACCTAAGACCTAGTTTTGGGGAAGCAGTGTAGGTAACCCTGTTAAGCACTGTTAAACCCCACTGATTTTCATGCAAAGAACAAAAGCGCAATCCTTTACCTGGGAATAAGCTCGGTTGCTGGCAATAAGGCTTGCTTCTGAGTAAACCCTCCTAGGGTCATGATTCACCCGTTGGAAGAGTTGAACGGTTGCTTCAAAGCAAAACCGCCAACTACCACCAAGCTTACTCCCGAGTAACGCATGCCTCGGAGCCAACCGTTTTTTTTCTAAACTAAAACCTCCGTATTCAGGTTAAATTGCCAGGTTGGCACTTTGCGATAAATGAGTGAGTTTTGGGTTGCAATTTGGGCACTCGGCCTAGAAAAGGTTCGCCATCACTGGTCTATATGGAACAGTACCGAGATCCTAGCCCCCCCCCCCCCCCCGAACCCTATGCTTGGAGCTGGCATCCGTAGGCATTCTCCCTGCAATAAAGAGGTCCTGCCAGGGGAATATAGTGGACGGGAGTCCTGGTTCTCCAAGTTAAGACTCGCACCCCATTCAAATAACCCTGCAATCTGTCCAGAATGCAAAACAAGAGACTTTGAAAATCAGAACCTGAAGTGTCTTTTATTTCTCACTCCCCCGCCCCCCTTTATGTTTTGAATACGCTGATGAAGAGTTCTATGGCACTCATAGCCATCCATCTTATACTTCCTGGGAGATGGAGGAAAAGGTTACTCCTTTGATGAAACTTACCTTTGCTCTTGCCAACCTCTTTGTGCTTTTTATGGCTCTCTTCCCTGGGAATGCAAGTGATGGTTAGGATCCCTGGTGAGCTTCAACGCACCTCACGTCTCCAGCGACTGGCTTTCATGATCTCACATTGGAAGCTTAATAACTGCGCATCTTCATACGCTCCACCAGGAACTCTGTCCCCCGACCACTATAACAAACATCATCACCGCACAATCCTTTCACTTCCTGTACTGCTTTACCAGCTATATTCAGCGTAACTTAAGATGCAAAACTGGGTATGTGTTCATTTGCTTAAAGATGCATTAGGAAAAAACACATAAGTGGTCTATTGATTGATTGATTGATTGATTGATTGATTGATTGATTGATTGATTGGATTTCTATACCGCCCAATCCCCAAAGGGCTCTGGGCGGTGTACAACATGGATTCCACATACAGTATATAAACAAAACCCCATTAAATTAAAATGTAAGTTTAAAAGTTTAAATATTTAAAACGCAGCAGTAATTCAGTAAAATGGCGTCAGCAATACCCCAGATTAAACCCTCCCCAAAAGGGGGAACAAGACAGTAACAAAAGTGGGTCCCCTAGATGACAGGGGGACTCCGAAAACCGGAGGAATAGAGTAGATGGGGCACCTAATCAGCGGCTGGGCACTCCAAAAGCCCGGTGGAACAACTCAGTCTTACAGGCCCTGCGGAATTCACCAAGATCCCACAGGGCCCGGACAGCTGGAGGGAGAGTGTTCCACCAGGCAGGGGCCAAGGCTGTAAAGGCCCTGGCCCGAGTGGAGGCCAGCCGCATCGAGGGGCCAGGAACCACCAGTAAATTGGCCTCTGCTAAACGCAGAGGCCGAGTAGGGACATATGGGGTAATGCGGTCCCGAAGATACGAGGGTCCCAGGCTGCGTAAGGCCTTAAAGGTTAACACCCACACCTTGAAGATGATTCGGAACTCAACTGGGAGCCAGTGCAGGCTGCGCAGCACAGGTTGGATGTGATATTATGCCACCTATCGACCATTTAAAATAGATCAATAAGTGAAACAAAAGCCCGGGCCTTTGTTTTCAAGGCGTCTTAGTGTTCTGGTGCTCACATTTACATGCACGCACATAAAGAGACAAGCTGTAACTTTTCAGGTGCGATGGATATTAGGCAATTATAAACAAAGCTACAAAAATCCGCTCAAGCAAAATGAATAAGGGGATTAAGAACAGAACTCTGAGATACATCAAATATAGCTGATAATGGTATAACTCTGGGTCCTTCACATGGCTGGCTGTCCTGTGGACAGACGGCACTTTTTTTTTGGGGGGGGGGGTGCACACCTTTGTATGGAGGTGCTTTTTACGGAAACTTACCTCCCTCCAATGCAGCTAGGCAGGCAGGCACACAGGCTCCCCCTGAGCCTTGCTGGAGCCATTAGTGCCTACATGGCTCCTCAGGTGGGAGTCGGGAGGGGAAGAAAAAAAACACAGAGCAGCATAACGTGCTTTGCAGCCATAGCCGTTCGCTCAGCCCCCGGCTGCAAGGTGAGTTAAAACAAAAGAATCGCACATGGTGCGATTGTTGTAAAACCCGGGTTGGGGTGGATCCGTGTTAGGATTGGGATCTGTGCAAAGTTCCTCCCCAACCCGGGTTTTTTTACCGGTGTTGTTCCAGTTCAATTGGCCCATGCATAAAGGCCCAAACCTCAGCATGGGTGTGAGTTCCCTAAATCTTGATTGGTTACAAGGCATCCTACCAGCAAAGGCAAGAAGGGTTAAAAGGTTGGCGATATCCAGTAACTTTGGCCAAGTTTTGCGTAGCAGCACTTGAAGGATGTCACAGGATGCTCTGTGCAATAATGTCGGCCTTCTGTTTATCAGTTACAGCCTTCTGTTTATCAGTTTTATTGCTTACTGTGTCTATCTTCTGTTTTATCTGTGTTTATCTTCTGTTTATATCCTCTCAGGGACATTTGTCAACACATGTTCCTCTGGCAGGTACGCCACTGCTCCCTATATAACATTGGCCACTTGCTCATGCTGATACACATGCACGGGGGAGGGCTGAAGTAGCTGCAAACCTCTGCCCTCTGTACCTGCTCAGAGGATGCCTTTACTAGTTTTCCCAAGTCACTAGTACACAGGTGTCAAACTTGCGGCCGTCCAGATGCTCATGAACTACAATTCCCATCAGCCCTTGCCAGGATAGCCCATGCTCAGGTTGGGAGAGACTGATGGGAATTGTAGTTCATGAACATCTGGAGGGCCACAAGTTTGACACCCCTGCACTAGTAGGAGGAAAGGCTGAATTTAACTTGGGGTGGTAGCAACCGAAGAAGAACTTGTTACACGCACACGAACCAGTTACATGCATGCAAACACACATAGACCCGTGGCGGGTTTAGGATAGTGACTGCTTTTTGAATGTAAGGTGAAATCTTGAGTCTTCCAACTAAGCGGTCAGAATGGTTTCAAAACATCAAAACAGAGCAGCTCTTTACAAGTGATGTAGGTGCATCTTGTCCATATTGCATGGGCATGTAGGTGCAACATATGGAGTTGTGCGCTAAGGTCCCATTTCACACGCTGCAGGTTTATTTTCAACTATGAAGAACAGATTTTCGGTCATCTCACTCTGCCCCACCCCCCTTCTAATATACTATATTAACAAACAAAAAACCCAAACACATTTCTGGCTTTTGAATGGCAGGTCACCGAAGCATATGGAATAGTACAGGGATTTCGAACATGCCACGCAGAGGTGGGATCCAGCAGGTTCTCACAGGTTCCCGAGAGTAGGTTACTCATTATTTGTGTGTGCCGAGAGGGGGTTACTAATGGGTGATTTTGCCACGTGATTTTTGCCTTAGTTACACCCCTTCTCTCAGCAGTAGCGCGCAGAACTTGAAGCAGTCTAGCAGGAGGTGCACCGGCACGCGTGGCAGCCTGCGCGTGCGTGCATTCATTTCCTGCCCAAGGACCGGCGCAGCAGCTGCGTCCTTGTTACAGCTTCGCCCAGGAATGCCCCACCCCCAGAATGCCCGGCCACGCCCCCGTCGTGCCCCGCTCAGCCCCATTGGCGCTACGCCACTGTTTGAATCCCACCACCATGGGAACCTGTTACTAAAATTTTTGGATCCCACCACTGATGCCACCCATGTGTAGTGTGATGCCCACTGACACTGTTCCAGGTGCCCACCTTTTTTTACAAAGTGGGTGGGGCCAGATGAGGCTTTTGTCCAGCAGGACTTCTGATTGGCCATCGGAGATCTGATTGACTGTGCAGAGTTTCGAAAATGTTGCTTTGACAGCCTTTGCTGCTATAGTACGGTGTGACTGATTTATTTATTTACTCCATTCAGTTTCTTTTTCGCCCTTCCCCAACAGGCTCAGGATGGCTAACAGCCATATAAAAATCAATCATAGAATCAATATAATACATTAATAATTTAAAAAACCAGATTAGTTAGAAATCAGGCTCTTAAAAAAAAAAATCAGCAGTGAATACTAACGCTAGAAGGATCCAGTAGGGGAAGCCAATACAATTGATGTGTAACCATCATTATGTTATCTGCTTCTGAAATCTATTTCCAACTGAAAAAATGGCTTCTAGATCAGGAATTCCAAACCTTGCAGGACAAAAGTTTGAAGCAAGTGTTCCCCCCTCCACTACAACATCAAATTTAAAATTAATCAGATGGCAGATTATTTGATCCTTCTTTCTGACCCTAACCAGAAATGGGCAATTACCAAGACAAATTGTAACTCTTTCCCTTCTGCAATGTTATGAGGTTTACTAAGATTGCCCAATAAGACTGTAAATGCCCCCACTGTATTTTTGAGGTCCAGTCCATGAAACATATTCTGCTTTATTGTTCTAAATATGAGGAGCTTAGGACCAATCTTGTCTCTTTGGCTAATTCCGCACATGCAGAATAATGCACTTTCAAACTGCTTTCAGTGCTCTTTGAAGCTGTGCGGAATGGCAAAATCCACTTGCAAACAGTTGTGAAAGTGGTTTGAAAATGCATTATTTTGTGTGTGTGTAACCTCAGCTTGTGGGTTCTGTGGGGCAGTACTTGGAAGGAGTTGCAAAGAACCAAATTTAAACAAAACAGTTTACTTCTCTTTACAATTAACATTAAACATCAACATTTAACATTACAATTCAAGGTCCTGTTCAGGTTGCATTTCAAGTCCTTCTAGTTACAGTCTACTGATACTGCCAAGTCCAATTCTTCTTTGCAAGTGGGTTGGCTCCTGAAGACTCCAAGAGCTTGATGAACAGGATGCAACATGATGAAGGTTTCCAGGAGAACTCTCACCCATTACAACCACAAAAAGAAGCCCTGAAACAATAAACTCCAACATTTACAACATAGCAAAAACAAACAACTACCTTCCCAGTAGTTCCCAATAATATTGCAGTTTACCTTAACAAGGTGTTAAGGGCTTATAGAAATCAAGGTCCGAGTCTGGTAGCCTTGTCTTCTCCAAAGGGCTCTGCAGCCTTTCTGCTGCTCTGAGTCTCCACTCCCTTACTGGTTCAACCCATTCTGGGCATGGGGGTTACATGTGCGGAAGGGGCCTTTGTTTCCTGCAAGTTCAGTGAATACTCAGTACCTGGGAAGGTCACATTCTTATTAAATAATTCTTCCCCTTTGATTGTAATCTCTGTAGCCAAATTTCTTCTCAGCACATTGGAATAATTTACTCTGTATTGATCCTTCTAGCATAGGAAATAACTTGATATGATTTGGTTTGTTAATGTCTGGTCTTTTCCCTTTTCTTTTCCTTTTTAATGCCTAATAAAGGTTTGTTGAGTTGAGTTATAACTATCATTGTCTTCAACCCTAGTCCTGGCAGAACATCTTCATCTTACATACCCTGTGGAACTGAGCAAAGACCTGCAGGGCCCAGGTCTCATTTGCAGGACTCTACTAGGCTGGGGCTGGGGTCGAAAAAGACCTGGCTGTGGTCGAGAACAGCTGTATATGTCTTTGGCCAGAGACCACCAGTAAGCTGGTTCCATATGAGGGCAGTGCTCTCTTGGGGGGGGGGGATATTGGAAGAAGCGAAGGCAAGCAGTGTGTATGAAATCATTCTTCTTAAAAAATACATTCATTTGTAAAGACATCCTGTTAAACAGAGCTTCTGCCTTTTTGGTTGAAGAGTCACTATTACAGTTATACATAAACTTCACTTCTTGGCATTGTGGTAGGAAGGGTGTCCAACTTTGGTGCTTCAGATGTTCATGGGCTACAATTCCCATCAGACCCTGCTGGCATGCCATGAACATCTGAAGCACCAGAATCGGACATTCCTGTGGTAGGGTCTACCTCTTGCGACATATATTTTGTGGCTGGCTTGGCGACCTGTAGCAACCATTTTGTGCCGGTGCTCGCCATCCTATATCAGAATCCCGTAAGTCCCTGCAGGTTGGAAAAGGTTGGGTACCCTTGAAATACAGTATTGTTGTTTCCTTAATGTAACTGGGGCAGTGGGAGGAGGGGCTTGCGCAGTGATCTTTTGTTTGAAAACAGGATATTACAAATATGCCTCTATTGTCATCTGTGCCATGGTGGAAGTTCTGTCCCCTGTACTAATATTGTTTCATCTTTTCCCTCCCTCCTCCTGAATTTCTCACTCCACCTACTTAACAGTATGTTGCTGTTTAATCCATTAAATAATGGATTTCAAGCTAAATCCTGTTTTTGTGCAAAGCAATACCAATAAATAATGAATTTTGGGCAGAGATGAATCAGAATGCCTTTGCAGTCCTGCAGATTAAATGCAGAACTTTTAAGGCTCATTACTTTTTAATATCTTCTCTTAAATGGTTAGCTTCAACGTGTAACAATTCTGGCAGTATTATAGCTCTGTCAAGAAATGATGAAACAGTTTGATTACTTTCTGGGTTTGTGATGCAGGGGAGAGAGTGATTCTTCTGTTCTTCAAATGGGATATGAAAATTATTCCATTAAAGCCTTAGCAAAATTTACAGATAATTTGCAGTTAATTAATAACAGTCAATGCAAGGAACTTCCTTTAATTAATTGCTGGGAAGTCTCTATTTTTTAACAAAACTAATTCTGCTGGAGTTAAAGGATGGGAGGAAAGCAAACATTTTTAAAGCCATGTGTTGACTTATTTGAATTCATGGTTATTTATACATACAAGGAAATCAATGAAGATTATGAAGATCCCAAAGGATTCAAATCTGAGAACACGTGGGAACTAACGCTACTGAACAGTATGGGACTTACCTCTGAGTAGACATACCTATGACTGTATTGAAAGGGCAGTATGTGGACTGGGAAGTTGACTGAAAGCTTCTCAGTTTGATCAAGGAAGATATCAGTAAAATTCTGCACACAAGAGGAGGCGGAAGAAGAGAGCGGAGCACAGAAACAAGCTGGGTTTGTGCCCAATCACAGTGTAATTAAACCAGAAGTCCCCAACATGACGCCCTTCAAGTATCTTTAGAAAGTGCGTGTGGCCATCTTGGCAGCAGTTTTGCAATAATGTGATTCATAAAGGTACAAACTGATAAGGACAGATGGGTAAGCCTAGGGTCCTTTCCGCAGAAGTCACCTAAAACGTTTGCAGAACATTTTAAATCTTCCCCTTTACCATAATGTTTGTTCTCACTGACCCACTCCAAATGTTTCATGGCTACCATAAAGGTTTCTCTCTCTTTCTCTCCGGGGGTGGGGGTGGGGAGTTGTTTGTAGAAACAATACTTCATAGAGTGGTAGATTCTCTGTAGTAATTGTAGGTTTACTCTTGAGTAAATTTACTCCCACATAAGAGGACCTGCAGGTAGACAATAATTATGTTATGTAATCACAGGTTTACTTGTGGGTAAATTTACCTTCATGTAAGAGAAAATGTTAGAGAAAAACAGCCCAAAATGATGGAAAATAAAGAGGCAAAGGGAAAAGATTAGCTCAGGGACAGGAAAAAATGGTGCCAAAGGGGAAGTGTAGCTGGGGCACAGAGGCAAGAAAACAACTGTGGGAAAGATAAAAATGGTCCCACAGCAAGAGAAGATGACTTGAAAACATTTCAAACAAAAGAATTGTTATAAAAAGGGGTTTCTGAAGAAGCGTTGTCAGGCTGGAAATAAAATGTTTCTGAAACTGAAGGGGCAAAAGATGGTGCAGAAGCTATGTGTGAAAGGGCTCATTTTTACTTCCCAGCCAAATGCATGCAGTAGCCAAATGTTTCTTTAATTTAAAAAGGGGAGTAGATAGACCCAAAAAAAAAAAACAAGTTGGAATTGGATTTATGCAATTTGACTTATACTGGTTTTGTTATTTGATTTTGCCAATCTCAGATTTACCCTGGTTTTGCTACTCAATCATAGCAGTCTCTGATATACTCTGGTTTTATGATTTGATTGGGTTAAACTCTGATTTACCCTGATTTTGTTATTTTATTGTGCTAGCATCTGACTTCCTAGGAACCACAGGTTGTTTGATTGTCTATTCATCCAGAAAAACAATGCGCACAACCTTGGATTGGGTAGACATTTGATAAACTAAAGCATTAGCAATAAAACACATCAGCAAAAATATTACTGTTTGATTCTCAAAGGCTAAAACGTTGACCAAGTGGCAAAATTCTTTTGGAAGGAAGATTTACAAAATCAGTCCCCTGTTAATCCCCATTCTGCAGGTTTTTGTTTGTGTGTTTGTTTTTGCAAAATTTGGAACTCAGAACAAAGTATCTTCTGAAATCTGAGAAGGACATTCAGATTCCTACAGAGAATCATGACATACAACCTCTCCGAGGTAGATTCTGCACGGCCAAAAACAGTGCCCTGGGAATGGTAAAAACGCCATCCCTGGGGCGCTGTTCGCATGGCTGCCACCACAATGAGGCAGCGCTGTGCTTTCCCCCACCCCCCGGGCCAGAAACACTGTTTTCATTGAGCAAGGATTTTGGAGCAATGAGGATGATTGAGGGACTGGAGCACCTTCCCTATGAGGAGAGGCTGCAGCGTTTGGGACTCTTTAGTTTGGAGAGGAGACGTCTGAGGGGGGATATGATTGAAGTCTATAAAATTATGCATGGGGTAGAAAATGTTGACAGAGAGAAATTTTTTTTTTCTTTCTCCCACAATATTATTAAGACCAGGAGGCATTGAAAATGCTGGGGGGAAGAATTAGGACTAATATCATTGCATGATTCACCTTGTACCCGCTTTTACAAAACAAAGACGAAGCCCTACAAAACCAATAAACTAAACCGAAAGTGAGAACTTGGACTGAAGAAGAGGCAAGAGTGAAGCTGCAGGCTTTGCCTTGACTGTACAGACTACTGCGGAATATTTTAAAGACACCTCTGCAGATTTGGATCAACTCACAGATACTGTAACATCATATGTAAGCTTCTGTGAAGATCTTTGTATACCAACCAAGAACTCTATGTGATATATAAATAACAAAGCGCCTTTGGTTCACAGCTAACTTAAGAAGCTTCACGCTGCTCCAAAGAAGAGGCCTACAGAAAGGGTGTGATAGAATGCTGTACAATCAGGCCAGAAATGTAATTAACAAAGGAGATCAAGAGCAAAAGAAACTACTCTGAAAGCAAAATCAGTTTTCACCTAAAGCGGAACAGCAAAGCATCAATGGAAAATCCTCAAAAGAAATATCACCGGTTACAGTAAACCAATCTCCCCAGAAGCTGGAAGGAACAGCAATCGGCGGTGGCGAAGATCTAATCTGAACGTGATGTTCTACTGTAGGTTTGAAAACAATCTACAGTCACCTTTCTCCACAACCTCTATCTCAAGATGCACCAAGCAATAGCTGAACTTCCTATAACTGAAGACTCCATTTCATTGACGGTTTACAACCCCTATGATCTCAAAAAGGATTAGTGCAAGATCTATTTCACAGACAGAAGACCTATGGAAAAGCACCAGGCCCAGATAAGAGGCAACACCTTCTTGCCTACAAAGTCTGTGGCATACGAACTGGCCCCCTCTATCTTCACCCAAATCTTTAATGTACCTACCAGAAAGATGTGCTATGGTTCTCTTTCCTATAGCTTCAAACGCCGCTCCACTATCGGGTCTCCAGTGCAAGAAGCCTTCCATCATGAACTTTAATCTAATTACAGGTGACCAGTTGCTCTTAACATCTGTAGTTATGAAAACTTTTCCCGAAAGGCTACCGTGATGTAATACCATTTGAAACCATCACGATCCACTGTTGGGACCCCTTTGCCCAATTTGCATACCGAAAGCAAAATAGATCGACAGATGATGCTGTTAATATGGCTTTGCACTATATCCCTACAGCATTCTGAAACGCCAAAGACCTATGCAAGGAGTCCCTCTTTGCTGACTTTAGTTCAGCATTCAATACTACTTCAGACCGGACATTCTTCTTAACCAAGGCCTAAATCAGCTAGCAGTACCTGAAGAGCATATTTTGTAAGAAGTGGATCTACCAAGCTTCCTAACAGATAAAGGAAACAGCAGGTGAAGCTTAGAAAAAAGAGTACATCAGTACACCTGTAAATGAAAGGCCAGGCACAAGAAAGGCCCCCCCAAGGCTGTGTGTACTTTCAACACTTCCACTTCTCTTAGTATACCAATGACTGTATCTCAAATGATCCATCTGGTTAAAATACTGAAATTTGCAGATGATACAACAAGTGATTGGTCTCTCATTCGAGACAACGATGAAACCGCAGATACAGACGGGAGGTTGGAACAACTTCGGCCTCGTGGTGCCACTTCGGAACACCTACCAGAACTGAACACACTTAAAACCGTGAGAAATGGTGGTAGATTTCAGGAGAAAACCCTCCCATCCTACCTCCTCCTCTCCACAATACTAGAGGTAACACAGTATCATCAACAGTAGAGACCTTTTAAATTTCTACGGAAATCCATCATATCTTCATGACCTACAAAATGGACAATCTAATATCAAAAAAATGTCATTAAAAGAAGACAACAAAAGAATGTTCTTTCTGCCAACTTCAGGAAGCTCAAACTGCCCAAGGTGAGCTGCTGCTGATACAGTTCTACAATAGGAGAATCATTGAGTCTGTCATCTGCACCTCTATATAACTGTGTGGGTTTGGTTCTGCAACCCAACAAGATCGACTACAGACTCTTGTGAGAATAATCAGAACTGCAGAAAAAGCAATTGCTGCTATTACCTGCCTTCCATTGAAGTTGGACCTGTATACTGCACGAGGTCAAAAAAAAGGGCTGTGAAAATATTTACTGACCCCTCGCATCTTCTGGACATAAACTGTTTCCAACTCTTACCCTCTAAACGCCAGCTTCAGAGCACTGCACACCAAGAACAGTCCAGAACATAAGAAATGTTTTTTTTCCCTAATGCCATCACTCTTGTTAAACAAATAATTCCCTCGATAATGCTTCAAACTATTTATTATATATATTTGTCATATAATTATTGCACTACTTTTTCATCATTCCTATTACCCATCTCCTCCCAATTATGACTGTATGACTATAAGCCTGTGCTGACATTTCATTTTATTTTTATGATTTTACATTTTATGTTTTATTACTATTGATTGTTTCCTGATTGCTTACTAGACCTATATGACAATCATTAAGTGCTGTACCTTATGATTCTTGACAAATGTATTTTCTTTTATGTACACTGAGAGCATATGCACCGGAGACAAATTCCTTGTGTGTCCAATCACACTTGGCCAATAAAGATTCTATTCTATTCTAATAAAAGGAAACACTTCTTCACGCAGCGCGTGATTGGTGTTTGCAATATGCTGCCACGGGAAGTGGTGATGGCCACTAACCTGGATAGCTTTCAAAAGGGCTTGGACAGATTTATGGAGGAGAAGTCGATCTATGGCTACCAATCTTGATCCTCCTTGATCTGAGATTGCAAATGCCTTAGCAGACCAAGTGCTCAGGAGCAGCAGCAGCAGCAGACGGCCATTGCTTTCACATCCTGCATATGAGCTCCCAAAGGCACCTGGTGGGCCACCGCGAGTAGCTGAATGCTGGACTAGATGGACTCTGGTCTGATCCAGCAGGCTAGTTCTTCTTATGTTCTTATTTTCCTGCCGGCGTTGTGCAAATGCCAGGGGTCAGAGGGCAACCTGGGCATGCCTCCCTGCCCCTGCAGAGCTCCACCAGGGGAGAAAAAGTAAGTGTGGGGAAACAAAATGGAAGTGCCTCCACAGGCTGCGGCCACTATGGGGCCCTCGCACCTCAGCGCTGTAGTGGCCCGTGCAGAATCTGCCTATGTAGGGTTGACAGGTTTTGAACCTGAGACTTAAGTTTTGGCATTCATTCCCGCGGCACCAAGCTGAAATCTTGGAGAAGTTGAGTAACTTTGCTTACTTAATGGCCGTGAGGTAGACAGCGAGGTCTGAAGATTTTTAAAGGAGAAAATACTTTTTTGGATGGAATGTGAGGAATTGATTTTCTGAGGAGAGATTTCCGCAAAGGCCAAACATAATGGAAAGGTGAGTTCAAGAACTGGAACTAGAGCAGTGGTGGCGAACCTATGGCACGGGTGCCAGAGGTGGCACTCAGAGCCCTCTCTGTGGGCATGTGCGTACAGTTTGTCATGTGGGGGGGGATATCTAGGCTGGCCTGGTCCCCTGGACTTGATGTGTGTGCACCTGAGCGAGCAGGGAGGACTCGGCTGGCGGGCCTGGTGCCTGTGCTCCAGGTGGCTGCTACCCAGGGTGGGGAGTGTGGGTGGGCAGAGATGCTGGAGAGGTGCAGAGCAGCGCATATGGGACTTGCTGGAGGCTACAGCAGGCTGGCCCCTACTCAAAGTCAAATTCAGGTCAAATTGCCGCGTTGGCACTTTGGGATAAATAAGTGGGTGTTGGGTTGCAATTTGGGCACTCGGTCTTGAAAAGGTTCGCCATCACTGAACTAGGGAGTACCGTGTCAAAAAGATGCACTGAACCTGGACTTCAAAATTTTGTCTCTTAAGTAGCCTATATAAATAGGTAAGGCATACATTTATCCCTCGATCTACTTTGTGTGTGCTAAGTGCCATCAATTTGCTTCCAACTTATGGTGACTCTAGGACTCAGTGTCCTCCAGAAAATTCTGTCATTAACAGCTTTGCTCAGATCTTGCAAACTGAGAGCTATGGCTTCCTTTACAGAGTCAATCCATCTCATGTTAGAGCTTCCTCTTTTCCTGCTGCCTCCAATCTTTCCTAGCATTATTGTCTTTTCCAGAGAATTTTGTCTTCCCATTATGTGACCGAAGTATGACGATCTCAGTTTCGTCATTTTAGCTTATAGGGACAGTTCAGACTTGATTTGATGTAGATCTCACTTATTTGTTTTTTGGGGGTTTTTTTAGTGATCCGTAATATCTGTAACACTCCCTTCTAGCACCACATTTCAAAGGAATCTACTTTCTTTCTGGTCGTTTTCCCACTTGCCATCTGCTGCGCGCTACTCTCGCCAAGTAGCACGGGGTCCCCTGGCACTCCCCACTACAGGGGCGGCGACAATGCAGCCGCCCCGACGCTGCCGCTCTCGCACCCCCTCAGCGTGCGTCATTCCTGGCGCTCCTCAAAACAGCTCCTTTTGATGACCCCGCGCAGACCTCAGGGTCGTGGGGAAGCCCGGGAGTGCGCCAGAAATGACGCGCGCTGAGAGTAGCGCGCAGCAAAAGGTGGTCAAGTGGTAAGTGGGGAAACGACCTCTGTCAGATTTCTTCAGCTTTCACACCCATACATGCAATGGGGAATCCTGTGGCATGAATAAACTTGATTTTGGTTGCCAGTAACACATCCCTTTTTCTAGCTCTTTCATGCCTGCCCTTCCTAGTATCAATCTCCTTTTGATTTCTTGGTTGCAGTCTCTCCTTGGGTTGATGAGGGAGCCAAGTTACAGCAAACAACAATTTCAATTTCCAGTAACCACTACTTTTGCCTTCTTTTATTTTGCTCAGCAGTTATTGCACAATTTTGCTCAGTATGTTTTGTCTCCTTTCTGTAATGAATGGTTTTAATTCTGTGAAGTTTTCTTTCCCTTTTTTTTTCATTTGGCATTATTGTGGTCATTCTGTACCCACGCAGAAATCTAATTTGGCCCACACATGCTAAGATGCCAAAAGAACATAGGTAAAATTCTACTGCTTGGATCTAAATTTCTAAAACGAGATTGATTCCCAAGGCTTGGCATTAAATCTAGAATTCATGGGAGCCAGATAGCCAGAGAGTCACCTGCTGTCAATCGATGAATGTCAAGGGAGGGTTTGTGGTTAGCAGAAGAATGAAAGGTCACAGGTTTCTACTCACCCCAGTGGCAGCAGTAAACAGATCTTATTTCTGTATTGTCGAAGGCTTTCATGGCCGGATTCAACTGGTTGTTGTGGGTTTTCCGGGCTGTGTAGCCATGGTCTGGTAGGTCTTGTTCCTAATGTTTCACCTAATACATGCAATAGGGAATCCTATGGTATGAATAAACTTGATTTTGGTTGCCAGTAACACATCCCTTTTTCTAGCTCTTTCATGCCTGCAGTCTGTAACACACTTCTCTCTGTGATATACCTCTGAAGAGGCCAGCCACAGATGCAGGCAAAAGGTTAGGAACAAGATCTACCAGACCATGGCCACACAGTCCGGAAAACCCACAACAACCAGGACCTTATTTCTGTTTGGAGGATGGTAGAATAAGGTTGGGAGGACAGACTGCTCATTAAGGGCAAAAGTATAACCTTGATAGGGTTGCCAGAATCCTGGTCTGAAGTTCTCCTGTGAATTTCAACTGATTTTCACACTAAGAAGATCATTCTGCCCTGGAGGGGGAATTTAATGTTATACCACAGAATCTAGGAGTAGTCAAAGCTCTTGACATCACATCAAAATAGAGCTCCCCACCCTCCACAGGTACTGCCTCTAATATCCAGGAATTCCCAGCCTAACTTTTATGCCTTTTTATGTCTTTTAATTATGTGGTTTTATCCCACATGTTTTAAATTTTTGGATGACTTGGGAGTAAACAAGTAAAAAAAACCCAAGTAAAAAAACCAAACCCTAGTACAGCAGGGGAGAAAAAAAATGGGAGGAGGGGTCCCCTTTGACCAAAAATGGGGGGGCTGTGTTAGGGATCAGGCGACCCACATGAAGAAGAAGACTTTATTTACAGTCAATGACCAGATATATTACAAAACTCCAAAATATCTACAACAAAACAAGAATGCAGATCTCTCTCCTGTATTCCAGCACTATCCATCTATATAGCATTATACTTTGTAAACACACCAAACAGCATAAGAATACTAAACAAAATAAAAATATCTAAGGGGGATACCATATTCAGATCATTTTTTTCTTTTTCATAATGAATAGACAGAATTTTGCTACCCATTTAGTAATATTCTCCTTCTTATCTTGTAATAGTTTTTCACAACAAACTTTATCAGAACAATATGTCATTTTGTGTAGTAGATGTGGCAGGCATTTTTTTCCTTGCCTCCTCATAAAGGGGACACTTTAATAACATATGCTCTATAGTTTCTACAGACTTCAGAGAGCAAGAACATAACCTTGCAGCATAAGGTATCTTTTGGTATTTCCCTTCTAAGACAGCAGAAGGCAAATGTGCACTTCTTGCAAGAGTAAAAGCTCTCCTTAGATCTTTGTTATCCAGATAAGTTAAATAAGGAGCAGGGGCAGTGATATATTTCTGTGTATAGCATAGAGGAAAATCTGAATATCTTGCCAGATCAGACTGTCGTGATACATCTTTGATTCTTTGGGTAAGTTCACTTTTAAAATGATCCCAATTTTTTGATCATATGGCTGTTATATGGAAGGCCACATTTTATTAAGGCACTTCTCCATCTCTTGAGCCCACCCTAGGTTTATAAGGATCTTTTGCTAGAAAGGGCCAGAGACCATTTTGAATCCCAGTGTGTAACTTTTATCCATTTATATGCGTTGTTATTATTATCTTATCCTTCAGGCTCATTACTCCTGTTTCAGGCCTAATAAATGTATTTGGGACTCCTGGAGGAGCTGGAAAGGATTGCTCTTAAAGAAATTTGGATTGTAGCCTTTCTAGCTGTATCATACTACGATTGTGCAATCCCCAAATAAGACACCATGATAGAAGTTGTGTCAATATTTTAGCTTGGTATGAAATTTTTAAAGTGCTGCTGGTACATAGAAACCCCCTCTTTAGTAAGTATGGAAGAACTTCAGCACTGCATATATTGGTCTTTTCTACCGGCTCAGTCGGCTCATATTACAGTGAGTAACACATTGGCTCCCTGAATCTTGAACCCACGACACCTAAATACTTAAATTTGGTCAACTTGTTCTAGTCTGTTTCCGTTTATTGACCAAGATCTTTTGGGAGGTGCTTTCCACATGCCATCACTTTTGTGTTTATTTATTTTAATTGTCAGTTCTTCTTTTTTTCACAATAAGTTGAGAATGCAGCTAATGCCCTCCAGCATCCCAACTGGAGTTCTCGATACTAGAACAGCATCATCCTTCGCATTATAATAGAATCGGGAGGGATCGATGTGTATTTAATTTGAGGGATGATGAGTCTACAGTTTTCATATGTGCTATTATACCATTTATATAGAAATTAAATAAAGCTGGAGATAATATACACCCCTGTCTGACTCCTCTGTAGGTCCATATTTGGTCAGTAAGGTATCCATGTGTGTTGCAACAAACTCTCAAGGCAGATTGTTCATATAGAAGACGGATTAGGGAGTACAATCTATGTTAGTCTCTTCTAGTTTCTGCCATAGTTTTCCCCTAGAAATTGAGTCAAAGGCAGATTTAAGATCAATAAAGGCAATATATAATGATGTTACCTTGCCAGTTGTATATTTTTCAATTAGATGTTGTAGTGTTAACGTATGTTCATCTGTTGATCTACCTTCCCTAAAACCTGCCTGCTCTAGAGCGATCGTGTCTTCGTCCCTTAGCCATTGTTCAAACTTTTCTGTTAGATGTCTTGCATACAATTTGCTTATGACGTTCAGAAGACTAATGGGTCTATAATTCCGCGGTTCATTGTTACTCCCTTTTTTTTATAGATAGGGACAACAACTGCTGTGTTCCACGACTTTCTGTGCTACTTTTCAGCCTATCTGAAACTTATCCCCCTAGTGCAAATGGATCTGAGGCTGAAAGGGAGCAGCTGGGCTCAATCACTTAATGAGTTCATGGCAGGCTGTTCTGATATGGGTGCACCAGCTGGACATATGAAATGTAACTGTTATGTGCCGCGATTCCATTGCTGCTTTAGGGCAAAGGGTGTTCATTAGTGCAGAAGGACATTCAAGTTGCTTGTTGGCATCGTCTCTTTGTGATCCAGCCATTTCAACCATCTATTGAACTGTTACTAACTCTTTCATCTTGAACAATTTGAGCATTTGAGATGATTCCGTGACATGACAGCACCTTCTAAGGATTTCACGTTCTTCTTTGACCTTCGTCTTTGGATGAGTTCATCCTTAACTGTACGTTCCTGCTAATGACTAGACCTTATCATGTTCACCAAAGTTTTTAAAAAAATGAAAAAAATGTGACTTGGAGTTTCCAAAAGTATGTCTTGACTCTGAATTAATTGCCAATATTCAATTCATTGCTAATCATTACTATTTAACAAATTTTTTAGAACCCATTCAAAAATGAATATTATACGATTACACCATTCATTTTTTAAAGTCTGTTTCTGAAGTACAGCATTTTTTTCTTGTAAATAATAACTATAGATAGCAAGCAACTGGAATTTTTTTAAAAAAACCTTTTACTGTCAAATACTTCCCTGTAAAATATGTGGCATTATCCAGAAGCTGTAATGAAAGACAGATTAATGTAAGACATTCTCATTGCTCAAAATAAGCCTCATGTGATTGGTGTGACACTTTCTCCTGTCTAAACTAATATCTCACTTCCCACACAGAAAATCTGTGCTATGTAACAACCTTTTGTTATTGACACCTTCACCTCGGGCAATTAGAGTGTCTGTGAAGATTCCATGACATCATGGTAACTTAGTTGTCAGCTTCAGCAAGGGTACAGATGACAACCCAATGACAACCAGTTTCTATTCATAAAATGGCATTTGCCACAGCGTGTGTATGATGCTGTATGATCACATACAAATAGGGTGTATTTCCTGTTCCCAAAATGCAAGTAAAAAAACCCCCCAAACCCTAGTACAGCAGGGGGGGAAGAAAAAAATGGGAGGAGGGGTCCCCTTTGACCAAAAAATGTAGCCGTCCGCTGCACCCCATCTTGGACAAGCCCATATTATGCCGACCGCCCAATGAGTCCATTGTTTATGTCATCATCTGATTTTAAGATGGAGGTTGAAGCTGATTGTTGATTGTCAATTGCATTTAACTGAAAATGTTGTTTTAGCGATCATGATTTAATGTGATGGTGTTATTGGTTGTACACCGCCCAGAGCTCTTTGGGGATGGGGTGGTATATTAAATCTGATATATGAATAAATATAAATAAATATAAGTATCGACAACATGATTTGCAATTCATCCCAAGGAGCTGTTGAAAGGAAAACTCACAGGGAAAACCGCAGTGCACATTGTTTTCCCTAGTCAAGATAATTACTAAGGGTAGCTGCATGTATATTTGCCCTTTTCTGAATGCTGTCACCATGAATTGTTTGTCCGCTGTTGTTACTAGAATTGCAGATTTATTTGCTTCTTTTAAGTAGTTTTTATGTGACAGAATTCAGTATTTGTACATGCAATATCTTTCATATGAGACACAGAGAGAAAATGAATAGTGGAAATTTATTTATGCAGAAATAATGTTAGTATGTTCATTTTCCAGTTGAAATTTGACGTGAAGCGTTGGAAACTATCCAGAAAAAGACAGAACTGTGGCTTGGATTTGCGCCATAAATGGAGGGGGGGGGATGAAATGAGCATTTTAAAATTGAAGTAGTCGGGATAAGAAATTCAAAAGCTTCCCATTCACTAGGTATAGTATTGACATTCTAAAAAGATAGCAGGAACATTTTTTGGTAGTTAAAAAGAAGAAGACAACTGGTTTGGGTGGGTTTTCCAGGCTGTGTGGCCGTGGTCTGGTAGATCTTGTTCCTAACGTTTTGCCTGCCTCTGTGGCTGACATCTTCAGAGGTGTATCACAGAGGGAAGTCTGTTACCTTAGAGAAAGTGTCTGTATTAGCTTAACCGTAGCCATTTTGTATGTAGCCTTTAAGTGTAACCATTTGATGTGAACTTTGTAACAGTTTAATATCACTGCCATGGCCCCTCTGTTGTGTGTCCAAGAAATAGTTCTTGAAAATAATTGCCTATCTTTGGCTTCCCACCAGCTTTTCCATCCTGGTACCGAGTAACGGTCAATTAAAGGTCTTGGCCCAGCTGCACAAAGTTTTGCTAACGGTTGGAACTTCAATAAACTTTCAGCCACAACACCTGATAAGAATGAAGATTTACATCACCTACTTTAGTTAATTAGCACCAATTTGTGATTGGTCCACTAAGATCACCTGACATGCAATTCCCCTATATCTGCTTTTCAATATTGTAATGGAGCTACCCTTTTCTCCTTCCTTCTCCCCGCTCTTAACTGCTCTATATACACAATGCTACCTCACGCTGGCTGGAGGCTGTCTTTTGAATTATGAGAACTGTTTGATTTCTCCTTTTGCCTGCTAAGCAATTATGGAAAAGTTTTATATTTTGATTTTAGTAGGTTCCGTGATTTTGTCTCTGTTTGCTCTTATTCAATTAATGGTATGCATAGCATGCCAATTGACTGTAGTTTGTTGAATGAGGCTGAGTTCAATAAACTTTAAGAACTTGTTTTTAAAGAAACTGTCTTTTTCTCTGAGTCGTGTGAAAGTTCAAAATCCAAACCCACGTTTAAGGAGAGTAGGTAACTCATCCTCTACAGCAGGGGTCCCCAAACTTTTTAAACAGGGGGCCAGTTCACTGTCCCTCAGACTGTTGGAGGGCCGGACTAAAAAAAACTATGAACAAATTCCTATGCACAAATGATTGTAAAATGTTTGATTTCACCTTTCCAGCCTTTCTGTCATGCGTCTATTTTTGAGACTAATCAGTGACCAAAGTATGTCAAGTACAGGGTGGGCTCCAAATATTGTTGGGGAGGCTGTGGAATACCTTCCCCTGTAAAAAAAAAAAAAGCAGAACTTTCCCAATGAAACATCTCCATCTAACCCAGGATCAGGTATCTTCCTGGGTTCTTTTCCTCCTAGCAGCCAGCTGCATCGATTGCAGCTAGCCTGGCTGATGCCCAATGGGGAGTGAGGAACCAAGAGAAGCCTGGAGAGGCAACCCATGGAGTAGCTGAGAGGGAAGGGCGGAGCAGGCGTTGCCACATGTAAGGTTTCCAACTCTGGGTCAGAAAATTCATGATTTGGGGGTGCCATCATGTAACTGCAATCAACAGCCGTTGGAGCCGGTTCCTCCTCTCCCTCGAGCCCCCACTGCATTGAATGGAGCCATCACCGCCATGCCTGGTGGGCCGGATAAATGCCTTCAGGGGGCCACATTTGGCCCCCGGGCCGTAGTTTGGGGACCCCTGCTCTACAGTTACACACTGTGTCCAGTGGGAGAAGAAAACCTTAGCAATTCAACCATTTCATCAGGTGCATGAGGAGAGTCCATGGCTTTCAGGTGGAGCCGGTCGGTCATAGGTGATGTGAAAGACCTACACTTGAGACCATGGAGAGCTATTACCAGTCAAGCAGTAATCCGTTGCCAGTGATATTTATTATTGGCGGATGGGGATGGCAGAAGTGCACAGTCTCCACTCAGGTTCCCAGCGACACGACAAGGCAAAATAAAAACTAAAGTTACCTGCCATGCCAAAAGGACCCTATCTAGCCCAATGGACTATGCCTGCCTTTTTTTGCTGGTGTAATTTGACACCAGCAAAAAGGGGCATTCCTGAGCTGGAAAGCCTGAAGAAGCTGACTAAAGTTGCTAAAGATGGGAATGCTTCCATTGGTGTTGTTACAGGCTCCTGCGGTGGAGAAATGCCAATGTTGCAGCTGCGACGGCTCCCAGGTGACACAGAGCTTCAAGGGTCCCAACCACTGGCGTTAAGTGCTCCTTGCTCCGGTGTAAATACCACTTGTGTCACAAGAGCTGGCAATGACACTGGCCCCAGGGTCATTCCATCTCTATATCCCTTTTGCCCCCCCCCCCGATTGCACTGTTAGTGGACGATATTTTTTTGTTTTTTTTAAATTTTTTAATTGTATCATTTTAATATTCCATTTTATATTAATACTTTTCTTCATTCGTTTTCAAACAATACATTTTCCCCTTTCCCCCCCTCCCCCCTGTATTTTCTTCATAGTTTTATCAAACAAACAACAGTAAGTTCCTTCTTTGTAATCTCGTCTCCCATATCTCCTCATTGACTCCTGCTTCTTTCATCCAGTCCACATATATTGGCCATATCTTCACTCTGTTTATCTTGCCACAGTTTATTTTTTGTTATTATATCGAAAATGTCCAGTGTCACTTGTTTCCAGATATATTCCAACCATTTCTGGATTGTCCATTTTTTCTTTTCTTTCCAGCCTAAAGCTATTGTTGCATGTGCTGCTTTGATCATTATTTTATACATATAGCTGTTAGTGGACAATGTTGACCAAGCTGAACCAATACTCTGTTTCAATGTATCACTTTCATCGGTTCATGTTTGTTCAGTAGTTCAGAGAGATCTCGGTCAAGTTCTTAATCTGTGGGAAGGGTTGATTGTTTTAATTATTTATTATGTTGTAACGACTTGTTGTTTACCACCCTGAGCCCCTTGGGGGAGGCGGTGTATAAATAAAAATTTAAAAAGTGTGAATGTGTGCATGCATTATACAGATTTTCATTCATTCATTCATTCATTCATTCATTCATTCATTCATTCATTCATTTATTTATTTATTTATTTATTTATTATTAAACTTATATACTGCCCTCCCCTGGAGGGCTCAGGGCGGTTCACAACAAGCAAACAACAACAGATAAATACATAAACAAACACCGTACATTTAGTACTGGCGCACATTAAAACACAGTGTTCAAATCATAATATAACATTTCAAACAACCGATGGCGTCTAACAGCTAAAACTCCTCTAAGAGGGGTACAGCAGGGCCCCAGCTGTTAGGAAAAAGGGGGGAGGGGGGGCATCAGCGGCTGGCCTCCCCAAAAGCCCGGCGGAATAGCTCAGTGTTACAGGCCCTAAGGAACTCATTGAGAGATGCATTCTCTGGTACACAGGAGATGAATATGACTGTGTTTTAATCCTGTTGGGAACACAAATGAATTCAAAATCAGGCTTACTGTAAGTGTATTCATTGATCAGCCACAGGATACAGAGCAAGTGACCACTTAGTGGTATATCTGTGTAACAGGGAAGGCAGTGTTTGTTCTTCAAGCAGGCCATCTCCTTTGTGCATGGGGGAAAAAGCTACTCCTAATCCTTGCTAAATGCAAGCTCAACAGTTTTAAATATGCTAATAAATTCTAACTGAAGCTCCAGGTGATATTCAAGGATGGCATTTTAAGGTTTTCTCAAAAACCTGGGCAAAAGAAACAGTCCTGTACAGGTTCCTGAATGCTGCTGTTTTTTGTTACTAACTTGCATACATGAATTTATTCGTGTAGAGTTTGACCGGATCGCTGTGGATCAGCAGGAGATGAACATTGCTGGAAGGTGTATATTAATGTGCAGGTGAATTAGTCCATGGTGCCTGTGGTGATAGGGGTTTGTTTCCTGGGGAACTTCCTCCTCCCCCCCCCCCTGTTTGGCAGTCAGTTGTTGCTGGTGGGCAGAGATTTCTTTTTTGGAGGGGGAGAGTTTTTGTTTCAGTAATGCCATTTTAAAATCACATGAACGTGTTTTAAATTCTTCTCTTATTTAGGCAATGTAATAGGTTTTTTTTGGGGGGGGGTGCTCCACAGTGGGTTTTTCTTGCTGCAAAGCACCCCTGAACCACGTGGATCCACCCTTGTGCCTCCCCCCAGAGGTGGGATCCAGCAGGTTCTCATCAGTTTCTGAGAGTGGGTTACTAATTATTTGTGTGTGCCGAGAGGGGGTTACTAATTGGGTCCGCTTTTCCATCTCCACGCCCTCGCCTCCCCGAGAGGCATACTGCCTTTGAACGAGAAGGTCCCATGTAGCAATTGCGACTAATAATGTAACTCCCTGAACTGGGTTAATCCCTTTTAGGTGCTGCAAATCATTGATTCTCAGCCTTTCGTACCTTTTATCTCACCAGTCTCTATCAAAGAACTTGTGTGTTTCACCATTGCTGTGTTCAGATTTGTGATTTGGGGCATTTTCTATTATGTGATGATGATTTAGAAATGACCTGGTGCAAAAAAAAATTGGGGGGTTGTGGTGGGGTGGCTGCCCATGGGGGGGCATCCAACTCCGGTTTTACCCAGGGTTAGGGTTAGGGTTAGCCCTTACCCAGGGCTCAGGTTTGCCTAGGTATGCCTCTGCCCCCTTTGCTAAGGGGGGGCTGGCGAGGGAACCTGTTACTAAAATTTTTGGATCCCACCACTGCCTCCCCCCCCGCATTTCTTGCTTAACCCTTGCAGGAGGAACTGCTGTTGTGTGGGCAGGGAAAGATGGGAAGAGGAATAAGGCCTATGGAAAGCAAAGTGCACACTTTTTTCCTTTCCCTTTCTGTGCAAAGGAGGGGTAAGAGTTGTTCTTTTCCAGGTTTTGAAAGTCACAGGGTTTCTCTCAATTGAGGTGTGGTAAGTTTGGAAGAGGGTAAAATGTGTGCATCCTGGGGAGATCCTGGGAATGAATGCTCACTGCCGAGGAGACCACACATCCATAAATGGCCTGAAGTACATTGTTAAAAACAATACAACGGAAACAGTACAAGCAGAGGTGGGATCCAACCAATTCTCACCACTTCTCTAGAAGTGGTTACTAATTTTTTCTGAGTGCCGAGAAGGGGTTACTAAAGCAACCTCCCTGCCCAATAGAGACTGGAGGCGCGTGTGTGCCGCAGCCCCACTGTTTGAATCCCACCACCATCGGAACCTGTTATTAAAATTTTTGGATCCCACCACTGAGTACAAGGCATCCCACGGACCAGATTTTGTAGCTGAGAAATTGAAACTTAAAAAATATATATTGTCAGAGTATACTGGATTTAGCTTTCATTGATTTAAAAGAGCAGTGAAATAACATGGCTGGATTTGGGGTTCAGGGAGAATAGTGCACCTCCCCTATCAATTGGTAACCATGTGCGATCTAAAAACTTGTCGTGTCTCCGTAAATACGACCTGTTTCAAAGGTGAAGTCTTATATTTATAACTTTAAAATTAACTGTGCATAGGTTAACTTTAATAGGATTGAAACAAACCTATGGTTTCTGGATGCTGCCATGTTAGTAAATAAAAACATTCCTTTGTGAATAAAAACATATTCCTTAGGCCCAGTGGCAGCCTAACCTATTCCAGTTAGTGCAGACCTGGGCATTATACGGCCCGGGGGCCACATCCGGCCCGCCGGATGACCCTGACTGGCCCCCCTGCCGTGCTGGGGAGCGAGGCACCTTTGAAAGCCCCGCAGAAGCCGGTTACCTTGGCTGCCGGCTTCTGCGGGGCTTTCAAAAGCACCTCGCCCCCCTGCCTTTTGGCCTGGCCCTCCACAATATTTTCTGTTTCTTATGCTGCCCCATGGAAAAAATAATTGCCCACCCCTGAGTTAGTGTGATGTTGTTACATACCCGTCTGTTCCTCTGCCGGACAGAGCTGTGTAACCATATAGAAACAACTTGGCAACAGTTTCTCCATACAACACCTTGGGCTTCACCCTTTCATGTTTGACCTTCCATCTCTGAAAGTGTAAACTCCGAAAAGGTGATAAATCTTGAGGAAGCCAAAGCTGTGGAGTCACAGGGGTGGGGAGTTTTCTGTAGAGTATCTCTGAGCCACACATCTGAGTTTCCTTCTCTTGTTTTTGAGGAAAATAAGTCCATTTTGAGCATCTGATTTGTATTCTCCTCAAGACTATAATTATATTTTCTCCACTACTGAGTACATGTACCTTTTAGGGGGCAGCTCTCTCAAATTATATATATATAGGGTTAGGGTTAGGGTTAGGGTTATATCTACGGGTACTAGCACTGCTTATCACGAAAAAAAGGTACCGCATTTTCCAAGACACACTAATCTGTTCAGGAGGGCATTTTTACAAAGGGGAACGAGGAACAAGATGTGCTCACAGTTCTGGCTTATTTCCAAGAACATTATTCACAATCTTGTAACATACTAAAGTTTCATTCCTGATTACCACCTTCCTGCTGTCACAAAAATGCCGCCTTCTTTATTGGTCATTGATTCAATCATGGGGATGTTTGCTAGAACTTTTTAACAATTACCTGAGCACAATATCTGAATTTTTATACCCTGATTTTATGCAATGGATTAGTTATGGCAGTCATTTATATTGAAAGCAAGTTTGATAGAATTGGATGATGGTATCTTGTGGTCCAATTTAAAATGAATGATGTCTCTGTTTGCCGCGTTACCGTTCCTTTTACAGGTATTTTCCTAAATGGGATTTACAGCTGATAAAATCAAGTGGTGCTTGAGTTGCAGTTTGGTGTCATCCTGTGATTTATCTGTGTTTATTCCAAAAGGAAGGAAGGAAGGAAGGGCGAGGGGAAGAGAACCTCATCACACTTTGCATATAGATTCAAATCTGCGCCTAAGTTGCAGTTACATTTCAGAGACCAAGTGATGCGAACTCGGTAGCAAACCAGTGGTTGCCATCCTGTTAAGATAGTCTGCTTTGTTGTTGTTTTTCTCCCATTGCTTAAAAGAATAACTAGACCTATTTCTCCTCCTGATTTCTCTCTGCTCCTAGAAATGCCGGGCAGCCCTCGCAACCAGTTCACATTCAGACCGCTCCCACCACCCCCTCCGCCCCCCCACGCCTGCACCTGCAGCCGGAAGCCGACTTCATCAGCCGACTCTCTCCAGGGAAGATCAATGACAACTCGCAGTCAGCCTAGTCCAGCAGCTCCGCCTCCTCCAAGTAGCACCCAAGACTCTGTGCATCTCCATAACAGCTGGGTTTTGAACAGTAACATACCACTGGAGACCAGGTAGCTACTACCCTATATTTGAACCTATTTGTGACGTATAATTTAGGACAGGGGTCTTCAACCTATGGCCCTCCAGATGTTCATAGACTACAATTCCCATGAGCCCTACCACTTGGCCATGCTGGCAGGGGTTGATGGGAATTGTAGTCCATGAACATCTGGAGGGCCATAGTTTGAAGACCCCTGATTTAGGAGAGCAACACAGCAGAACCTTCAGGAAGAACAGCCTAATAATTGGGAGGGTTTTTTAAAAAGATAATAACGTTAAAAACAGTTTGTTATCCTCTTGCTCATTAATTTAATGGTTTGTGCTTGACTGAGTTCTTGGGTTTGACTGATCTTCTCTCTCAACTGGTAGCTCTTCTCACCTGCCAGGTGGAAGTCCAGAAAGATCCTGGATGGAGACCTTGGGGAGATAATAAAATGCAGCCTATTGGCTTCCAACATTACCTGCTACTCAAGAGTCACAGGGGTGAGGCATATTGAGGAAGAATATTGTAGAGTGGATTATCCGTACTAGGTTATATCAGCAAGCAAAAACATATGTGAGTGCCAACGGCATGAGTCAGAAATAGTCATTACTTATTGAAACTGCTTTGTTTCAAGCACAGTGTTTGTTGTTGTTAATTTCTGGGAAGAGGTTGAGGGAGAAAGCAGTTAAGGGTGTGGCTGGGAAAGGCTAGAATGTCGGACTGAACTATGGCCCTTTCCGCACAAAACGTTTGGAAAAAAACCTCATGAAATGATTCAAGGTCGCCAGTACGTGTTTTTTCCCTTTTTCAAAAGATAGCTGATGAATTAGTTCTTCAGAGCTGCACCGCTTCATGCTGCCATTCTCCACACCGCACATAATCGCTGCCTCAAAGATTATCCCCCCCCCCCCAAATAAACATTTTAAAAACTCACAGAGATGATCAAATAAACAAGCAGGGGGGAACTGAGAGCGAGCTCAGAAAATGGCGCCAAAGAGCAGGCGCATAGCTGCAGTGGGGACATCCGGGGCGGCTTGTCCCGGCGCCACCGTTGCAGTCATGTAGGGAGGCAGGGCCGGGGGTGTGTGTGTGTGTGTGTCAGGGCATTTTGGAGGCAGGCCGTCTTGGGGACAGGGAGGGTGTGTGCGGGCAGTTCATGCCCTGGGAGTAGTTCCCCCTCCCTTCTTCACTGCCAATGAGGAAATTCAGGGACGGCAGAGAGTCATGGAAATGTGTTAAAGAGACCACACCGCCGTGAAGCCGTTTTTTAAAACGTTTCAGCCTAAAGAATCATTTGTAAAGGAGATTCACTGAGGCTGAAAATAAAACGTTTTCAGAACCAAAGAGGAAGAAAACAATGCCGAACTCTGTGGAAGAAGCGTTTTATTTCCTGCTTCAAAAGGTTTTTAAAGGTTTGTGTGGAAAGGGCCACTGACTCTGCGAGCGACCTCTGAGCTACTTTTTAATTCCTCAGGTGTGTCACTTGCTAGCATAACGGATGAGTCAGTGTCCTTTCCGGAGGGCTGTGATGAAGTGGTCATCTTCATTAGTCACCCAGCTGTGCAATTCAACATGGCATGAATGGCTTGACCCTTGGGTTACTCTGACCACCTCAGTGTGCTAAATCACTGTGAATATCACAGGTCTAGGTCCTCCTGCATTTGTATTCCTCATTCACCTAGAATTTTTGCAGGCCAAAACCAGGGGATTGTCATGGCTACAGGGGACAGGGGTTGTGGCTACAGGGTCGTGGCTTTTGGCTACAGTCAGGAAGATCTGAGACGGAAAGAACCTTTCCTGATTTTCACTGCAGGTTCCAGATTTTGTAGGTCCAGGGTGTGCAATATAATATCTTCAACATTGTCAATCTGATTCATTTTCTTGGTAACAGTAGATCGGGATTTTTTTTCAGATCCTACCATGACAAACTTCTCTCTGCATGTTTTGCAACCCTACAACCTTTTCCAAGCTCTTTCCTTATGTGCTGTGTCCCTTTCTGATTAAATATATGATGCTGTCATATGCTAAATCTATCAAGGTGCTAGACTAGTAGATGGACCGCTAGTCAGATTTGGCAGGGCTGCTCTTACACTCTCATTTGTTCTGATGTATGAGACGTGCATTCCCCTTTTCAATTTGCATGCACCTTTTCAATTCGCAAATAATGGAACACCTCCCTCCTTCAGTTTGCATGGAAACTGTTAGATCTCAGTCCTTGAATCAATAAACAAACTCTGGACTGTTGATCAGCAGCATTTATTGGAAAGGTAACGAAACACCCAGCTTGCAAGAAGGTAGTTCTGCCAGACCTGATTTTAGCAACCCCTTTATCCAGAAACAATCCCCCCTCCCATTTTCCCAAACAATGTGAGAAAGAGTTACATCAGAGCCTAAGTGGCCCAAAGGTCAGCAATGGATAGAGATAAAACCACCTGGTCTCTCACCCTCACAGAGCAACGGAAACATCCCACTTCCCATGGGAGCTGAAAGTGTCAGGGACAAGCCTAGTTATCTACCAAGCATGTGAAACCATAAAAGGAAGATCAGGGAAAGAATGTCCCATTACCACAATTACATTGACAGGAATGCATCTCAATCACTCAGATACAATCACAGTCTATATGTTATGTAGCCACGGCATGGAGTTAGGAATGCATCTCAATCCATTAGGTGCCATTCCTGACATAAACTAGGTGAAAATGTGGTTCAAGATTGTCCTCACTGGGTTACATCTTCCTCCCTGTTTGGGAGAAAGGCATCTTGGGAGGAGAACAGGCTCCATACTTAGCGGAGCGGAGCGGTAAGATACCACTCAGTGTGTCTTGTTGGCCTTTATGCTTTTATTGTCAGCTTCCTTAAAAAAAAAAAAAGGCTGATTACCCGCCAGTGCTGGGGCACACTGTGGGACTAGGAGCAGATCAGGGCAAGAAATCTTGTCCCGGCGGACTTCCTCTTGGGCGTGCCGAGAGAGAAGGCTTGCCGGGGCAAAAAAATCTTGTCCCGATGTGTTTCCTCTTTGGGGTGCACCAAGAGAGAAGGTGCATCGGGACAAGATTTCTTGTCCTGATGTTCTTCCTCTTGCCCTGTGCGTGCTTCTCACTTTCCCCAGGGAAAATGAAAGCATTTCTGGTGCGGCTTTTCGACCCAGAGTGGGGCGAGAGCAGGGAACAGGTTGCAGTGGGTAACTGGCCAGTTTGTCTTGTTGGCCCTTAAGCTTTTATTGTGAGCTCCCTTTTTAAAAAAAGCGAAAGAACCCAATATCAGGGTACTGGGCCATGCAAGTTATCCTACCTAATCCATCATCTTCTCGCTGCAAAGTATGACTGTACAGATTCTGCTGAAGTAACATTCTAGTTTGGAACATCTTTATTCAATGGCATTTCCTGTTCATAGATCTAAGTATCACTTTGTTTCTCCATTTCTGTCTAATACATGATTAAAGGGGTAAATCAGTGGCTCAGGTATCAAATGACCCTTTCATCCCCTCAAGTGATATGAAAGGGAACAAAATTCTTACATAATCAAAGAAGACCTATTTGGTGGCAGCTGTGTTACTGGTCTAAATCTTTCTTGTATAATAGCTCTGACATCTACCTAATAAATGTAAGCTGATTTTTTTTTATTTAGAACATTTGTAATCTCAAAGTAGATTTAGAAGCATTAATTTGTGTCCCACTGTAATAACTGGAGATAATTCACAATGCACATGTTGAGTTCTTTTTATCCCACAAAATCTCATTCTAATTCTTAACTGCACTGGTTTGTAACAGGTAGCTTCGGGGGTGGGGGGGGAAATAAATGTAGAACATGACAATTCGTGGTTATATGATCTGCATTGCCAGCACTGCTTATGAGAAATGCAGCAAAAATGAACAATAATGTAATTTCTCAATGTTTCTGAAGCTACATTCAGCATTCAGAATAATGGAATAACAGCTGTGCTGTCCAAATCCCCTTCAGTCATGAGTTTACTGCGTGACCTTGGGTATGTCAATCTCTTATCACCCTAATATATCTGTAATATGAAGATAGTGATGACCTACCTTACAGTGTTGTTGGCATGTGTACTTTGGTCGAATCCCCACTACCGTCTTAGCCAGGTTTCAGAACACAAGCTAACCAGGTTTGAGGAACGACCTCCCCGGTCGAATCCCCACTACGGTCTTAGCCAGGTTTCAGAACACAAACTAACCAGGTTTGAAAGAAGACCTCCCCGGTCAAATCCCCACTACGGTCTTAGCCAGGTTTCAGAACACAAACTAACCAGGTTTGAAAGATAACCTCCCCGGTCGAATCCCCACTACCGTCTTAGCCAGGTTTCAGAACACAAACTAACCAGGTTTGAAAGAAGACCTCCCCGGTCAAATCCCCACTACCATCTTAGCCAGGTTTCAGAACACAAACTAACCAGGTTTGAGGGACGACCTCCCCGGTCGAATCCCCACTACCGTCTTAGCCAGGTTTCAGAACACAAACTAACCAGGTTTGAGGGACGACCTCCCCGGTCGAATCCCCACTACCGCCTTAGCCAGGTTTCAGAACACAAACTAACCAGGTTTGAGGGACGACCTCCCCGGTCGAATCCCCACTACCGTCTTAGCCAGGTTTCAGAACACAAACTAACCAGGTTTGAGGGACGACCTCCCCGGTCGAATCCCCACTACCGTCTTAGCCAGGTTTCAGAACACAAACTAACCAGGTTTGAAAGATAACCTCCCCGGTCGAATCCCCACTACCGTCTTAGCCTGGTTTCAGAACACAAACTAACCAGGTTTGAGGGACGACCTCCCTGGTCAAATCCCCACTACTGTCTTAGCCTGGTTTCAGAACACAAACTAACCAGGTTTGAGGGACGACCTCCCCGGTCAAATCCCCACTACCGTCTTAGCCAGGTTTCAGAACACAAACTAACCAGGTTTGAGGGACGACCTCCCTGGTCGAATCCCCACTACCGTCTTAGCCAGGTTTCAGAACACAAACTAACCAGGTTTGAGGGACGACCTCCCCGGTCGAATCCCCACTACCGTCTTAGCCAGGTTTCAGAACACAAACTAACCAGGTTTGAGGGACGACCTCTCCGGTCGAATCCCCACTACCGTCTTAGCCAGGTTTCAGAACACAAACTAACCAGGTTTGAAAGATAACCTCCCCGGTCGAATCCCCACTACCGTCTTAGCCTGGTTTCAGAACACAAACTAACCAGGTTTGAGGGACGACCTCCCTGGTCAAATCCCCACTACTGTCTTAGCCTGGTTTCAGAACACAAACTAACCAGGTTTGAGGGACGACCTCCCCGGTCAAATCCCCACTACCGTCTTAGCCAGGTTTCAGAACACAAACTAACCAGGTTTGAGGGACGACCTCCCTGGTCAAATCCCCACTACTGTCTTAGCCAGGTTTCAGAACACAAACTAACCAGGTTTGAGGGACGACCTCCCCGGTCGAATCCCCACTACCGTCTTAGCCAGGTTTCAGAACACAAACTAACCATCCCTGTTACTGATTATTAGCATCCCAAGAGGAAGAATATTTACATTGGGAGTTCCCCAAAACAGGAAACATAGGGCAGCAATACCTGCAGCCACTAGTTCTACAAATGACCTGAGGAGAGGAGTAGAATACAACTCTCTGGAGATAGAACAAAGGCAGGGACATTTCTTTGTCATCATCGGTTCCCCGAGTAGGATAAACTTGGATGTTCCCCAAGTACGATACATTTGAATTTTCTAAATGTTGCCAGTAACCCTTGACACTGTTGTCGTGTCAATTTATAAATGTGCCCCTCAGCTCTGAAAGCAACATTTAAAAGTGGCTTGCCATAAAATGAATGACATGTGAATAATGCTTAAAACTATAGCTAAAAGCAACAGCTACAAGCAGCAATACAGTTGCATACTGATGCTCGATTCTTGAAGAAGAAAAGAGTTTTGGATTTATATCACCTCTTTCTCTTCTGTGAGGAGACTCAAAGGGGCTTTCCCTCCCTCCCCACAACAAACATCCTATATGGTGGGTGGTGCTGAGAAAGCTCCAAAGAACTGTGAGTATCCAAAGGTCACCCAGCTGGCATGTGTTAGAGTGCACAAGTTAATCTGGTTCACCAGATGAGCCTCCACAGCTCAAGTGGAAGAGCAGGGAATCAAACCCGGTTCTCCAGATTAGAGTGCATCTGCTCTTAACCACTACACCACGCTGGCTCTTCTCTAGAAGATTGCATGAAGGGATGAACACTAAAGTGTAATCCAGGAGCAGCAGTGGCGTAGTGGTTACGAGCAGGTGTACTCTAATCTGGAGGAACCGGGTTTGATTCCCGCTCTGCCGCTTGAGCTGTGGAGGCTTACCTGGGGCATTCAGATTAGCTTGTGCTCTCAAACACACACCAGCTGGGTGACCTTGGCTGAGTCACAGTACTTTGGAGCTCACTCAGCCCCACCCACCTCACAGGGTGTTTGTTGTTGTGGGGGGGAAGGGAAAGGAGTTTGTAAGCCCCTTTGAGTCTCTCAACAGGCGAGAAAGGGGGGAATATAAATCCAAACTCCTCCTCCTCCTCCTCCTCCTCCTCTTCTTCTTCTGATAAAATAAAAAGTTGGCAGATTGGATTGAATCCATTTGCATGATTTTCACCTTTTGTTTCCCTTGGCTGTTAGTCAAGGCGGTTATACTCTCTGTAGTTAAATTTATGTTTTCCTGCTCTTCAAATTAGGCCCCCCATATGCATCATTTAAACCCAGCAATTGAACTTTAAAAAAAAAGTTTAATAATTTTGGATTTTAAAAAAAATGTGTGACATTTAGCATGTTTTGGCACATAGGCGCTCGAATTTCCGAACAGGAACGGAGATTAAATCTGATCTGACAGTGGGTTTCCTGGCTCTGGATGGGGTTATACGCTGCTTAAAAGATCAGCCCTGGAAACTGGGGTTGCTGCTGGATTCATCAGCATCTGTGAATGAACAGGTGTTATCCAGGAGGGCCGTTTATGAGCTTAGGATGGATTGCCAACTGCAACCATTCCTGGGGGGGAAAAGCTGACCCGGCCACCAACACACTCACTTGATCAAGTCCAGACTGGATTGCAATAAAATCATTCCATGGGGAGCAGCCTTAGAAGATGATCCAAAAAATTCCAACTGGTGCAAAATACAGCACCCAGACTGCTGACAGCCTCTGGAAGGAACTGGATATAAACAGCAAAATGTGAATTGCTGTTAGTACCTGATACACTCACAGTAATAATCTTAGCCATCCTTTGAAAAATAAATGGTAAGGTCTGCCTGTAGTGCAACCCTCACGTTGTTGATAGAGGCTGAGGAAAGGGTGATTTAAGTTTTCAGACACATACATATACATATATACACACACACATATACACACACATATATACACATGTGTGTATATATATATACAAATATATACACACATACACACATACACATATATACACATATATACACATATATGCACACATACATACATACATACATACATACATGCATGCATGCATACATACATACATACATACATACATATACATATATATACACATATATATACACACATACATACATATATACATACACATACATATATATATGCACATATATACACACACATGTATACATATGTATATATATACACACACACATATACACATATATACACATATATACACATATATACACATATACATACATACATACATACATACATACATACATACATACATACATATACATATATATACACATATACACACACACGTATATATACATATATACACACACACACACATATATATATATACACACACACATACACACACACACACACACACACACATATATATATACACACAACATATATACATATACATATATATAAAAATAGAGCCAGGGTTGATGGGAGATGCATTCTCTCTGAAATTCCATTACACAGGGGTGCTAGTCCGTTGTAACAAAACATGGCAAAGGTTCTCCAGGATCTCATTAAAAAAAGAGCAGCTCCCTTCTGAGCCTGCCTTTTAGTGGCACAAATATTATTACTCTGATACATAAATTGATTTTCCCCCTTCCCTCAGGTTAAGGCACTCACACAAACCCCCCAGCGCGTTCCCTCCCTTTCACTGAAATAATTATGGTTCTTCAGGTTTTATAGATACTTTGCTTTAATTGTCCAGTGCTGGTGATTTACAGGACTATATATTGTCATTAGGTTTGACAGCCCTATCTCTCTGCTGCTTATTGTTTTTTATACGGCCCTTAAAGCTCAGACAACTCAATAAAGCATGTTTTCCTCTCCTCTCTCTGCCCTGCCAGTTATTTAAGGGTGTTAAATGCACACTCTGATTATTTGGGGTCGCTTTTCGTGTGTGTGTATGTGTGTGTGTGTTTTTCCTCTGGGGGTCTGTGGCATTGCTTTACATCAGCTAGGCCTGATGTGATCAGCAAGGACCCGTTAACTGGAAGATACTATAATAGCAACCCATAAATCACAATCCAGAGTGCAAGTCGAGGTTCTGAATGCAGCTTTTCCCCTTCGAAGGAATCACGGTCTCGCAGTTGCGCTGGCAAAAGGAGCCGCGTACGTGCATCTTTACCGCGGTTAATAGTGGCAGGCAGCTCTCTAGGCAGTTGGAAGTGACTTGTGGTGCACACATCTCCCTAAAAGCAATGCCCTACTTTCCTTCCAAGGCCTCTTGCTGTTCCCTTTCTCAGCTTGGTGAAAACTCTGCTCTCTCGCCAACCCCTTTCAGTACACGCTCCCGAACGAAACGGGGATGCTAATCTGCATTAATGACCGTGTGAGTCCAGAACGGGAGGGTGATGCTTAATCAATAGAGAGTACAAAGGTGCAATCTTGTGTATATTCAGGCACTACCCTGCTTGAATAATAAATGGAAAACGTCTCATTTTTTAAAGGGCTTTTCTGTACCTCGCTGGTGGGAGGTGTTGCTTGGGTTGCAGAAGATGGGTTGGATAGGAGTGAACATAAGAACATAAGAACTAACCTTCTGGATCAGACCAGAGTCCATCTCGTCCAGCACTCTGCTACTCGCAGTGGCCCACCAGGTGCCTTTGGGAGCTCACCTGCAGGAGGTGAAAGCAATGGCCTTCTGCTGCTGCTGCTGCTCCCGAGCACCTGGTCTGCTAAGGCATTTGTAATCTGAGATCAAGGCAGATCAAGATTGGTAGCCATAGATCGACTTCTCCTCCATAAATCTGTCCAAGCCTTTTTTTAAAAGCTATCCAGGTTAGTGGCCATCACCACCTCCTGTGGCAGCATATTCCAAACACCAGTGGTAAACTCATTTGATATGCAGGCCATTGATGACATAAATGTGACTTGGTCAAGTCAGGGGGGAAGATGACAGCCTTGGTTGGTGAGCTCCCAGCAGGCTTCTAGGCCAGATCAGCACCGGGGGGGGGGGGGGGCTGCCTTAGCTAGTGACCTCACAGCAGACTCACTAGCCAGCTGAAGCAACCCACCCCACCCCATCCCACCCCACCCCCTGGCTCCCAGGCCTGATAAACCCTTTCAAGGAGCTGAATCCTCCCCCCTCGCCCCCCCCCCCCACACAGTCTGCATGCTTGACTCCCTTGGGTTAGAAATGACATAACTATGGCTACCAATCTTGATCCTCTTTGATCTGAGATTGCAAATGCCTTAACAGTCCAGGTGCTCAGGAGTAGCAGCAGCAGAAGGCCATTGCTTTCACATCCTGCATGTGAGCTCCCAAAAGCACCTGGTGGGCCATTGTGAGTAGCAAAGAGCTGGACTAGATGGACTCTGGTCTGATCTAGCTGGCTTGTTCTTCTGTTCTTCTGTTCTTAACTGCTGGGGATGCAACTTTTTTTGTATGTGCAGTTTCTGGGATTTGTGTATGTGTTCCCCACCCCCAATAATTAATTAAAAGGACGCCATGTTAAATATTGTGAGATATTTCCAAATAATCATCACTGGGGGTTTGTGTGTGTGTGTGTGTGTGTGTGTGTGTGCGTGTGTGTGTGTGCGTGTGTGTGTGTGTGTGTGTGTGTGTGTTTCTTCTTGGTGTCTTTAGCTGGGTGTTTTAAGAGCGCAGGCGATTTTTAAATGTCAAGCTCTGTTGATTTTTCTCAGATTTTCTCAGCCGGAGGCACCATCAACTGTTCCCCTTGGCTCCATTCCGACATCACTTTTAACCAGCCTGAAGTTAAATTGTTTCCAAACCCGCCTCTTTGCTGGGTTTGGCTGCTTCCTCCTTCCCCCTCTCCCTTCTTGTGGAGAGGACCCCAGTTAGAAACTGGCTGTAGTTACTTGTGACTTAAAAATGTGCGCCTGTGGGCTACTAGTTAGTCCTTCGATGCATGCACACAAATTGAGATTTAATCTAGTGTTGAATCTCTGTTTATTGAGGGAGAAAACGTAATTCCAGTTAGCCTGCATTCATGTGTCATGGGTAAATGTCCTTCCACAATAGCTTGGTAGTCAGAGACGTTCATGTATTTGTTTTGCTTAGCTTGTACCCCAAGCCTTTAGCCCCAATGAGGTACCCAAAGTAGCATTCATTGCTCTGTTCTCCTCCCTCTTATCATCTCGGTAGTATCCCCTGGGCTATAGCTATCACTCAATCCCTGGTTTTCACCTCCATTTAAGCTGATCCAAAACAACCCATTTTTTATTTACAAGAGGAGTAACTCTCACAGCCTTCGGCTATAACTAGCATGCAAGAACTGGGAACTGAAATCAAGTGTTCCTTCCAATAGGGCCGAACTAAATTACACTGATAATAGGGGAGGAACAGACTTTTCCATTACACTCCCCCCCCCTCTCTCTCTCTCTCTCTCTCTGTGTGTGTGTGTGTGTGTGTGTGTGTGTGTGTGGTAGATTAGCCTGAGACTGGTCCAAGATTACTCACCAAGCTTCCATGTCAGAGTGGGGATTAGAAATATATCTCCCAGATGCTTGTCTGACCCTCTATACTCCACTGGTTCACATGTGGAACAGAGGTAGACAGACCCAGTGGCCGTGAATGTTAGCAGGACCAATAGCAGGCGTGGCAAAGCTCCAGACATCTCTGTGGTCAGCTTGAGCAGTCTTCTCCTTGGCGTAAACCCAGTGCTCAGCCCAGGGCACAGATGCTGACTTCTGTCAATCTGTGCTCATGCCCATGAGGATAATTCCCATCCTAACTGAGCAGCATGAGAACTCCAGCTACCCCAAAATAGATAATCCACAGATAATCCACTCCACACGTGGGGAAAAGTAATCTATATCTATTATGGGCGTATTCCCTTTTACATGAGGTACAAATTGTTACCAGTGACCATGTTCAACAACTGTAAGATTCAAGGACATAATGTGGCAACCCCTGATTTCCCCCTCAGTTTTCACTGTGTTTTCACCGCTAGCCGTTTTCTGTGACTCTCTGCAATTCAGTGTTTCTGTACTAAAAATAATAAATTGAAGGGATTATGTGCTAGACTAAATAAACAGCAGTGTAAATAACATGAAATGCACACGACTCCCGTGGATTTTCTGTAACAGAAAAAAAACCCAGTGAGAATTGGGCTCAGGGTCTTAATAGGAATGGCCCAAGGTAGCCTAACCTTGTCAGATCTTGGAAGCTTTTAAAAAAACATGTAATTTTAATTTTCGCACACATAACACAAACAAACAGAACATGCAAACATCCAAACTACGCCCCCCCTCACAACCATATACATCATATATTGACTTCCAGCCATCTCATCTTTGATTAAAAGTTATCTCTAGTTTCATGCATATGTAATCAATACATTAATCCAATAGTTAATTCTTCAGTATATTCTAATAGTTACAATCTACTGTTTACTTTAGATTTCAAACCTGGCCACTACTTCTCTATTCGAATAGGTTTTCAAAAGATATTCTATAAAAGGTTTCCAGTTTTCTTTAAAAAAAATGTCCAAGCTGTTCTCTCTTAATAATGTTGCCAATTTTGCCATTTCTGAATATTCCGTAACTTTTTAAACCCAGTCCTCTTTTGTTGGTATCTTGCTGCAGTCTTCATGTATAGATCATGTATTAGCTTCATGTATTGGAAGCTAAGCAGTGTCACCCCTATTTAGTATTTGGATGGGAGACTATCCAGGAAGTCTAGGGTCACAATGCAGAGGCAAACCACCCCTGAACATCTCTTGCTTTCAAAACCCCAACAGGTTGTCAAAAGGCCTGGAAGACGGTGTAGTTCAGGGGTGGCCAACCTATGGTGCTCCACTTGTTCAAGGAATCCAATTCCCATCAGCCCCTGCAACTTGATGGGCACTTTCCACCACCATAATAGGGGAGGAGCATAACCTGTGTAAAACAGCACTACCAGAGCAATTCACAGACAGATCAGACTGTTGTTTGTCTCATGGGGGCAAACCTTCTACAGCTATCTGTTTTCTTCATCTGAGACAATAGGACCCCAGACAGAAGTGGCTTATGATTGGAAATCCATTCCTGGCAAGGATGGATTGGGTTGCACGTTAACCAGAATTTTACCTTCCCACCCATGACTGCTTTTACAAAACCTGAGAGAGATCCAGATTTTAGTTTTCCCACACTGCATGTACTTGCATTAGTAGCTGGAATGGAACAAGGGCATTAACAATGCCTGACTAAGAAGAAGAAGAAGAGTTGGATGTATATCCCCCCCTTCCTCTCCTGTAAAAAGACTCAAAGGGGCTTACAGATTCCTTTTCCTCACCCCCTCACAACAAACACCCTGTGAGGTAGGTGGGGCTGAGAGAGCTCCGAAGAACTGTGATTAGCCCATGGTCACCCAGCTGGCTTGTGTGGGAGCGCACAGGCTAATCTGAATTCCCCAGATAAGCCTCCACAGCTCAGGTGGCAGAGCTGGGAATCAAACCTGGTTCCTCCAGATTAGAGTGCACCTGCTCTTAACCACTACACCACTGCTGATAACAGCCAAGTATGGGGGCAACCTCTCTCTGGAGCCAGCGCAGCCCTTTGCTGGTGTGGGTGCCCACTTTGCCAATGCAAGGGACAAATGTGGCAGCAGAGGGGCAACTTATCTGGGCAATGGGGCACTGTGCAGCTCTTGCACTTGTGCCTAGGCCTGCTGGCGCAAAAAGTTGTTGACTTCTACTGCTCGTCCAGCCCCTGTATGCCAGTGTCAAAGATACACCATGTTTTATGGTGTATCTCTGTTATCCCCTATAGCCGTGGTGGCGAACCTTTGGCACTCCAGATGTTATGGACTACAATTCCCATCAGCCCCTGCCAGCATGGCCAATTGGTCATGCTGGCAGGGGCTGATGGGAATTGTAGTCCATAACATCTGGAGTGCCAAAGGTTCACCACCACGGCCCTATAGGGATTCTTGAATGGTTTATTCTGGGGGGGGGTGTCCCTGCATCACGGGAAAGCCCTTTGAAAAGGGCAGAGTGGTGCCGAAGCAGCACCTTCCCCGCCAGCCCATTCTGGATTGGGCTATAAGCACAGTTGTGTCTCTAGTGGGTGATTCCCCACTGGCAGAGTCGACCTAGGTTCAACCTAGGTTCGTCCCAGCAACTCCCCACTGCTGCTGAGTTCGACCTGGGTTCGTTTCAGTTCTGCCCCCCTCAGAACTGGAATTTCTGATTCCAGTTCTGAGGTATAGCTTTTTTCCCCGAACCTAGGTCGAACTCAGTTGGAAGCTAGACAGTGGGGAATCGTCCTCCGTCAGCCCATTGACTTCAGTTAATTAATTAATTAATTAATTAATTAATTAATTAATTAATGTATTTATTAAACTTGTATACCGCCCTTCCCCGAAGGGCTCAGTTGACTTACAAGGGTATGGCTCTGTTTGTGATTGCAGTGTATATAGCTAATTTCCCAGGTAAAATGGAACAACCTACAAAATTTCGTGGAAAATATCACTAATAACACTTTCCTGAAACTGTATACATGAAGACAATTATCAGATCAATACGATGCTTAGTTAATGACTCATTACTTCTGAGTTTCTTTAAAACATCTTTGATATTCTGAAAGAAAACTGCCATGCTGTTTTATGCTGCAAATCTTTTCTGCTTGATATCTAGCATGCCCCTTGTACATGTCATTTTGTGTTTAATTAAACAATAACTCTAACCTCTATGGAGATGAATTGCAGTTTAAAAAAAATGGAATACCAAGGTTTTGCAATTCAGTTTGACAGTCCCATGACTATTTCTTCACTCTGCCAAAGAACAAAAATATGGAAATATTCCAAACGTCTCTGTAGTGAAATAGTGTGATGTTGTACATAGGCTTTGTCACTTAAAATAATACATATTTTTGTCTAATTTTATAAATTGAAACATATCGATAAATATTTTGTCACCATTTTCATGAAACACAACTTCACTTCCATCTCCTTTGTGTGAATATTTCATAGTTCATCCAGCACAACACTGCATTTTTCATGTATCCTCCAGCAGAGTTTTTTTGGGTGGGGGGGGTGGGGGTGGGGGGAGAGGTAATATGGGGGTGAGGAGAATTTATTTTTGTACAGTAGGATGTGAATCTCCAACGTTGTATGTTAAATCTAAATCTTATTCACTTTTTAACTGATTGCTGGACAGCAGATATTTTCATTAATTAACTGCAGAAAGATTACAGGTATCAGAAAAGAAATAACAACACTTAGCATGTATGTGGGTGTTTAAATGAGGGATAAATATGTTATTAGCAATCCTTACAAAAGGCCTGGAAGATGGTGCAGTTCGGGGTGGCCAAGCTATGGTGCTCCAGATGTTCATGGACTACAATAGGTAGCCCATAACATCTGGAGGGCCACGAGTTTGACAACTATAATTACACTTGGGATGCCCAAACTATGGTGCTCCAGATATTCATGGTCTACAATTCCCATCAGCCCCTGCCAGCATGGCCAGCACAGCCAGCTGGGTGACCTTGGGCTAGTCACAGTTCTTCAATTGGCCATGCTGGCAGGGGCTGATGAAAGTCTCACTCCAGTATGGGTTGTGTTACAGACATATGTTACATACATACATCCTTAGACATAATGATGAACCCTCCACCAATCACTGGGCAGGACTCATTTCCACTGAGTCCTGCCCGGCGATTGGTTGGGGATTCATCCCCCGTTCCCCACACCCACACTCACCTCAAACTGCAAGCCAGTGGGAAGCGAGGTGGGGGGAGAAGCAGGCCCCTGCCTCCCTTCCCAAAACCTCTGGGCATCAGGAAGTGAGGTGGGGGTAGAAGCGGCCTCAAAGATTCGTTGCTGCCCCCTCAAAAACATCTGTCCTGCGCCAGTGGTACTTTTCAGCACAACGGGTTTTCCTACTGGTGTTTGTATGCATACACACACATACACATTACACACACACATATGCACCCTGCTCTTGCTGGTAAGTCTGAGGACAGGGCTGCTGTTTGTGGAGTGTCCCTTGAGCCCTGGGCAGGCATCTGCAAAAGGGAGGACAGTGGAGTGGGCTGTCAGGTGCTCAGCGACATCCTGGTTCCTTGCCAATATATGTGTGTGTGTATGGTATACATTCACACACATATATATGGTGTGTAGAAAGACAGACAGGCAGTAATTCAGTAGAGTGTGCAGCAGAGCTAATCCTATCTAGTCTCTAGGGAGCAGCAGGGGCATAGTGGTTAAGAGCAGATGTACTCTAATTTGGAGGAATTGGGTTTGATTCCCCACTCTTCCGCTTGAACTGTGGAGGCTTATCTGGGGAATTCAGATTCGCCTGTGCACTCCAACACACTCCAGCTGGGTGACCTTGGCTGAGTCACAGTTCTTCGGAGCTCTCTTAGCCCCACCTACCTCACAGGATGCTTGTTGTGGGTGGGGGAAGGGAAAGGAGTTTGTGAGCTCCTTTGAATCTCCTTACAGGAGAGAAAAGGGGGATATAAATATAACCCTCCTCCTCCTCCTCCTCCTCCTCCTCCTCCTCCTCCTCCTCCTCCTCCTCCTCCTCCTCCTCCTTCCTTCTTCTTTTTCTTCTTTTTCTTCTTCTTCTTCTTCTTCTTCTTCTTCTTCTTCTTCTTCTTCTTCTTCTTCTTCTTCTTCTTCTTCTTCTTCTGTGTGTATGCCAGGAACAAAATTACTCAGAGCCTTTTCTCTATTCAAACTAATATAATTGATTTATTATAGGAACCCGGTTTCTGAATAGGATAAATATAGTTTTCTAATCTAGTCTAATTAGCTAGGATGGTTGCAAGATAGAAAAAAAAGGTATGCATGCCATTGAAGGTATGAAAGGAAGGGAGCTTTCTGAGAATAGCAAACTACACACCAAAAGGATAGTGTCAGAGCAGCAGAGAGAGGATGCCCAGTGCCGTGACCCTTCTGTCTCTCTGGCTCTCTAAAGTCCCCTCTGGAGTCTGAGGCTAGGAGTCAGTGCTAATCCTTCATTTCTGACAGTTTATAGTCCATCTTTCTAGCTGAGACTCCAGGCAGATTACAGGATAGAAAACAATGCAAACAAATGGCATGTCCCAATGAACTCCCCGCCCTGCGTATGCAATGAACACTAGAATAGAATGAGGATTACAGAAATTAGAGAACAATGCAAGCTACACTCCTGCGGCTAGGTATAAAGTAAACAATGCAGAACGTGGATTATAGGGTATATGGAAACAAAGTAATAAGCAGGTGATATACTTAAGGTTATGCCCATGGAAAATGGTTTTGAAATCAATTTACATCAAACTCCTCTGGCTTCCGGAGTTTTATTGTTCCGGATATGAGACCACCGCATAAGCTAGTCCCCAAATCTCTGAAAGAACGTTATAATAGGCAAATGATGGTTAACAGCCTTATTAACTGATTTTATAACTCACAATGGAGTTGTTTTTTTGCTCTTTTAAAGCCACCTACCGTTCTTGTGGGTTAGAATCCTGGCGTGGATCAGCTTTAGTGGAGGGTAAAGAAGGCAGGGAATTCAAGGGAAATGGTTTTAAAATTGTTTTGTTTGTTCCGTATTGGAAAACAGCGAAAGGGAACCTTTTTTTAAAAATGTAAACATACACTGTTGCTGCATTGTTTTTTTTGTACAAGAGATGTTATGTAAATTGTGCTGGGAGGAAATTGACTTTTTAGAAAGCAAAATGCTGAGCTGAAATGCAAGCATTCTGTAGAATTTGGTAAGGTTATAAATGGATGCAGGAAATTGTCAGGAAATCTAAGAATCAGAGTTCAGGCCCCTCTCAGCTCCAAATCCTTCCCCCCTCCCCCAGTTTGAAATTTGTTGTTCCATGGTATGAAGAGAGAAGGCATCGCTTCTCGCCCTTTTGGCTAAGATCAAGCGTGTAAGAGAGAAGGCTAAATATGGGAAGTGCTTACAGTTATCCCATTTCCCAGACTGTATGTGGAAGGAAGGGATGAAAAGGGCTTTTGTGATCCTTATTAGAATCGCCCACATCCAGGTAGCACAGAGAGAACTCCTGCTATTAAGACTGATCTCCTGGCATTGGCGTAGCTACCATGGGACAGGGTGAGGACAGGCACCCTGGATGGACGCCATTGGGGTCACGTGGGAGGCGGAAAGTTGCCCCACACCCCTCCTTCTTCCCCCTTGCCCCACCCGGCCAGGCCCGGCACTGCCAGGCCAGCTGCTGCCTGGAACCCCTGTCCGGCCCCATTCCACCAAGCCCCACCACTGGCTAAGGTAAGTGGGGTGCAGGGAGGCGAGGCACAGGAGCCCATGGGGGGCAGAGTCTGCCTCTGGCTCCATTTTCCCTAGCTGTGCCCCTGTCTCCTGGTCACAGAGATCAGTTCTCCTGGAGAAACTGGAAGCTTTGGAAGGTGGGCTGTATGCAGTAATGTTAATCTCTGGGTGGGACTCTGGAATGACAGCTCGCCTCCAGACTACGGAAATCAGTTCCCCTGGAGGAAATGGATGCTTTAGAACTCTGGTGTCAAACTCGCGGCCCTCCAGATGTTATGAACTACAGTTCCCATCATCCCCTGCCAGCATTGAGCTCTCAGTTCAATGCTGTGCTCACCCTAGCCAGATCCAGCTTTAAACTGCAGGCTTCAGAGGTGGAGCCTGCTATTTAAAGCTGGACCTGGCCAGGCCAAGCCCACAGTTGAATGCAGGGTTTGGCCTGACTGGACTTAACATTCAACTGTATGCCTGCGTCCTGACTCCACGTGGGTCTCGGAGGCAACAAGTAGTGTGGGTTCAGCTCTCTGCTGTCTGCTTCCTCCCGGCCCCACATGGAGTCCGGGGGAAGCTGTATTTTTCGGGTTCGGGTTTAATAACCCCCAACATTTCAACTTTATTCAGTTTTTTTTGAAAATTTCTGTGTTTAATAAACTCAAACCTGGAAAATACTGTTGTTGTTTTTACCAACCCCTAGTAGGAGCCTCCCTGACTTCCTCCTTCAGGTAGTTCCATAGATGGGGGCTACAAGGGATAAAGCACGTGTGGGGACAGTTGTTGATTTCGCCAGTTTGCATCTTGGCACCCGCCAATATCACACCAGTGAATCTAGTTGATAAGCTTTGCAAGAACGTTCATCATCCAGATATTCACATTATCTCATCAGTGAGTTAAGAAGAGGTTATGTTTTCCTGGCAAAGAAATGTCTAAGTGATACAAAACCATCCTCTTGTGATTATTTTGCTGGAAGACGTTGAATTGTATTGTTAAGTCTTTTCCTTAAAAATAAATGTATCCACAATGTCTTAGCTATGCGTGGGGAACCCTGTTTTACTAAATGTAAAGCAAATGAATTCCAGATCTCTGTGCCACTGTAATTCAATGCTCTTTTCTGTCTGGAGCTATTACTGCTCAGCTGCGAGCCCCTGTTTTGAAATCCTTCTATAATTATTGCTGGCTATTGATTGCAAATGATAATAGCTTCAATAATAGATTTCAGTTTCGCATTCTGTAGCCTTTTTACATTGGTCTTTTTGAACACAACTGTCAGTATTGTCAACCATTTGTGTTAACGTTTAAAAATCCAATAGGTTACTTGTTTAAAGGACAAATAGGAAATTAAGCAGGTTTGCAATCTTGTTTCCAGAAACTGTGAGAACGTTTTTTTTTTTTTACTTCTCAAAAAATGTGCTCAGGAAAGAAAGACCAAAAAAAATTTATTGTATCCTTTTTCCTTATTCCCCATTGTGGTCCTGATCCTGTTCCCATAGAAGTCAGTGGGAGATTTGCTGGCCCTCGGCTGTGGAATTGCCTTCCACCAGAAATCAGGAGGACCATGTTTCTTCCCTCGTGCCAAGTGAAATGTAAGACCCTCTTTTTGCAAAAAAAAAGCTTTCCCTCAACAGCTTTATTAGTTTTTTTTCGGGGGTGGGGGAGATCAGTAAAGGGTGGGAGTTTGGGGGAACATGACAGAGCTTTATACGGTTATGGGCGGTGTGGAGAAAGAGGACTTCTCCTCCTCCTTCATAATACTGTGACTTTTGGGCAGCCATCGAAGTTGATGGGAAAGCCGTTCAAAACAGGCGGAGGGAAGTACTCTTTGTATGAGGCTCAATTCGTTGATGGCTGTGAGCTATGGCAGCAGCACAGGGCCAAAACAGATAGGGCAAGGATTATTGATCTCTGTCAGTTTGTAAAAAAATAATGTGCATCTACACAGCTGCAGTTGAAGTTGAGCTTGCATCTGAAGGGGAGTGAAGATTGAACATCCTGGGATTGATTTTGCCATTTGGAATTAGGTTCTCTGTGTTTTTATTAGGGGGGGAGGGAAATACATTTTTACAGGTTGTGTATCACCTCTCCCCCCCCCCCCCAATTTCAAAAGATTATTAACAGTGTAAGGAATCTGGTTTGATTAGCAAAAGGAGAGGAGACGTCTGAGGGGGGGATATGATTGAAGTCTATAAAATTATGCATGGGGTAGAAAATGTTGACAGACAGAAATTATTCTCTCTTTCTCACAATACTAGAACCAGGGGGCATTCATTGAAAATGCTGGGGGGAAGAATTAGGACTAATCAAAGGAAACACTTCTTCACGCAGCGTGTGATTGGTGTTTGGAATATGCTGCCACGGGAGGTGGTGATGGCCACTCACCTGGATAGCTTTAAAAGGGGCTTGGACAGATTTATGGAGGAGAAGTCGATCTATGGCTACCAATCTTGATCCTCTTTGATCTGAGATTGCAAATGCCTTAACAGTCCAGGTGCTCGGGAGCAACAGCTGCAGAAGGCCATTGCTTTCACCTCCTGTATGTGAGCTCCCAAAGGCACCTGGTGGGCCACTGCGAGTAGCAGAGTGCTGGACTAGATGGACTCTGGTCTGATCCAGCTGGCTTGTTCTTATGTTCTTATGTTCTAAAAGTCAGAAGCAGCTGAAGGGTCAAATACCCTCTCCCTGTGCAACCCAGTCTGACCTGAGGCTGTAAACACATGGATTTTACAGAGGATCCAAGATCTATTATCTGTGTCACGCCTGTTTTTTTCCCCCTTAGATTGCTTTCAAAGGGGATTGGGCAGAATTAATGGAGGCTAGACTTGTCAGTGGCTGTTAGCTATGATAGCTAAATGAAACTTCCACATGAAGAAGAATGCTAATTGCTGGGGCCGATCATGGGAGAGGTTTATTTCCTTTATGCCCAGCATGAGATCCCCAAAGCTTCCTGCAAACTGTAGTAGAAACAGGATGCAGAGCTAGATGCAGTGGTGGGATTCAGCAGGTTCACACCACTTCGGCAGAACCGGTTGCTAAAATGGTGCTTGTAAACAACCAATAGTTAAATTATTTGAATCCCACCACTGGCTAGATGGATCCTCGGTTTGAGCTAGAAAGAAGGCTCATAATCTTGTTGGCATCTTCACATAAAAGCCTGAAACGTTTGACCAGAAAATGTTTTGAACAAAAGGGAAACGAATATAATGGAATAGGGTCCTTGATATGCTCTTAGTTAGTTGTTTTGTGTAAATGTTAGTAATGCCTAGTAAAAATAATAATTGAAGCTTTAGATCAGGTACCTGAGATTACTCCTATAGTTTTTATAGGAGCCAACAGGAATCTTTAATATTAATTCTGCATTAATGTTACTAAAGCAATAATCAATTTAACTAGATAGAGGACTTTATCCAGACTTTAAAATTATATCCTAGAATGGTGTGCTTTGCCCAGGCTAATGAACTGTCTGTAAGAAGACACCAAATCTATGCCTGTGCTCTGAGAGCCAAGTCATATACATACTGTATATACTCGTCTATAAGTCAACCCCGCATATAAGTCGAGGCACCTAATTTTACCACAGAAAACTGGGAAAACTTATTGACTCGCGTATAAGTCGATGGTGGGAAATGCAGCAGCTGCTGGTAAATTTCAAAAATAAAAATAGATACCAATAAAATTACATTAATTGAGGCATCAGTAGGTTAAATGTTTTTAAATATTTATTTCAAAGAAAAACAGTAAACTAGCTCCGTAAGTGGAAAAGAGGGTCAACAAGAACAATATGGTATCAACAATAACCTTAAGTACAAAGTCCCAAAAAGTCCCAAAAAGTACAAAAACCTTAGCATTTTTGTAAGGAAGGGTTTTAAACAATGGATCTTACAATAAAAACTGGAATGAACATGCCTCTTCCCTGTGACTCAAAACTACCCTGCTTTTTAAAAGAATAGTTCATTATTTTTAGTGTACATATTTTTAAAATTGCACATGACAGGTGTCATTTTAGAAGGGACATTCACACAACCTGTCAGAGGAGGAATGTTTATGTTAGCAGTACCAACATTTCAGAGTATCTTTAGGAGACCCTCCTGATGATACCACCCAGGTTTGGTGAAGTTTGGTTCCCTCAAAAGGGTAGCCCCATCTACTATTAGCTTCCATTGGAAACAATGCGGGATGGGAGTACCCACTTTGGGGATCCATAACTTTGGACCCCCTGAACCAAACCTCACCAAACCTGGCTAGTATCAGCAAGAGATTATCCTGATGATACCACCCAGGTTTAGTAAAGTTTGGTTGAAGGGGTCCAAAGTTATGGACCCTCAAAATGTAGCCCCATCTACTATTAGCTCCCATTGGAAACAATGGGGGATGGAGCACCCCCTTTGGGGGTCCATAACTTTTGACCCCCTGAGCCAAACTTTATCAAACTTGGCTGGTATCATCAGGAGTGTCACCTGATGATATCCTGAAATTTTGGTGCCACTAGCCTAAAAACTGCACCCCCTGGCAGCCAACAAAGTAAAAACCCTAAAATATTTTTTTTAAATAGAGCTGACTCGTGTATAAGTCGAGGGGGGCTTTTTCAGCACAAAAATGCTAATTGCTGGGGCCAAAATGTGCTGAAAAACTTGACTTATACACGAGTATATATGGTGGCTATTATGGAAACACAAAGCCATATATATGCAAGTCTTTATATATAGGACAAAAGGAAAGTGCCAGTTTCCCAGGCACATATAAGGTTGCCAGGTCCTCCCTGGCCACCAGTGGGGGTGAGAAGGGTAGGGTTGCAAGATCCAAGTTGGGAAACCTATGGAGCCTGGGAGGAAAGGGAGCACATTGGATTACAGTGCCATAGAGTCAACCCTCCAATCATCTGTTTTCTCCAGGGGAACTGATTTCTGTTGCCTGGAGGTGAGCTGTAATTCTGGGGTATCCTGGGGTATCCTGGAAGCTGGATTCCTAATCTTATACTAGAGATCTGCATCCTATAGCCAACTCAGATATCCCATTCCCTAAACCAGTGGTTTGTAGAAAGTTTAAAATGTCACACTTTGTGTGTTTCCTCTCTTAATCGGCAACCCACAGTTTGGATCTAAAATGGGAGATTGAAATCACAGTTTGAAGTCAATTTCAGACTCTAAATATGAAGGCAAACTATTGGTGCAAATCATAGTAATTTTCAGGTTTGACAACACAGCAAACTACCGTTTGCTCAGTCTAGGGAGGAAGATAATTGGAATGCATGGAGGGAGGGGAAGGAGGAAGTTGATACAACAAACCAAGATGTCACAGGGACAGAGCCAAATGCAGCCCCAAAACATGATTTTGTGCAAATCAGTCCCATTAGCATTTTATTAGTGGGATGTACTTCCCAAAAAATGTGCTTGAGGCTTCGGAATATCTGCTTCTAGATATTTATGATGCATGTATTTTAACCTTACCAGAGTGATGCCATCAAGAGCTTCTGACTTATGGTAACCTTTAATGGGTTTTTCAAGGCAAGACATGTTCACATGTGGTTTGCCATTGTCTACTTCTGCATAGCAGCCCTGGATTTCCTTGGTGGTCTCCCATCCAAATACTAACCAGGTTTGACTCTGCTTAGCCTCTGAGATCCAGGGGCGGAGCGAAGGTGCCCTGTGTGCCCTGTGACTCTGCCATGCCCCCGTCTGCCCCCACCTCACCCCAGAATGCCCTTGCCACGCTCCCGCAGGGGCGTACATCCTGTGTGTCTCACCCCCCCTTTCCCCCTTGGTGCAACGCCACTGCTGAGATCTGACAATATTTGGCTAGGTTGGGGCATAAAAGATGAAATGCAGTTAAAGTGAAGCACATTTAAACCCCACTGATCTCAGTGGGAAAAAATTTAAGATTGGACCTTCAGTCAACTTCGAAAGCAGCACTATTCAAAACATTGAAAGCATATATAGATTTTATAGAACCTAAAATGGACAGGTGGAAGGGAGAGGGGAAAAAGCATCTCCTGCTTGTTGCGTTCCTGGGGTAGCGCCTCCAACCTGGGATTGTGCAAAAGGATCACTGGTTGAGCAATCTTTGAAAATCCTGGGTTGATGGGAATGAAATGGGCCAAACTCATTTAGGGAGTGGGACTGGTACGAAGTCCCCCCCCCACCCAGAGGTGGGATCCAGCAGGTTCTCACAGGTTCCGGATAGTAGGTTACTAATTATTTGTGTGTGCTGTGAGGGGGTTACTAATTGGTGATTTTGCCACGTGATTTTTGCCTGAGTTACGCCCCTCCTCTCAGCAGTGGCGCGCAGAACTTGAAGCAGTCTAGCAGGAGGTGCCCCGGCGTGCGTGGCAGCCTGCGCCTGCGTGCATTCGTTTCCAGCCCAAGGATCGGCGCAGTGGCTGCATCCTTGCCACAGTCCCGCCCAGGAATGCCCCACCCCCGGAATGCCAGGCCACGCCCCTGTCGTGCCCGGCCCAGCCCCATTGGTGCTACGCCACAGTTTGAATCCCACCACCATGGGAACCTGTTAGTAAAATTTTTGGATCCCACCACTGCCCCCACCCAAACGGTTTGCATACCATCCTACACCATTTGCATTTGGCCTGTGTGGAATGCACCAAAGAGAAGTCTTTCCCAAATTCCAAATTCCAAATTCCAAAGACTGAACATGGAATTTCCTGCATGCAAAACATGGGTTCCGGAACTGAGCCTTAATTCCTCCCCTCCTGCTGTTTGGCCTTCTGGCTTTATTTTTCCCTGTTAGAAGGGAATGGATGGATTCCAGAAATGTGTACATAGCAATGGAAAATGTGGACAGAGTATTATGAAGCAGTATTCTGAAACCCTTTTTTTTTTAGAAAACACACATACACACACACACACACTGAATGGCTGCCATTAAAATAGTCTCATCAAACCTTATCTTAATTAACGCAGTCGCAGCAACACTGTGTGTCGGATTTGGGAGAACATGAAGGAAAGCTGGAATACATTAAGTGCCAGCCTGTCGCTTGGATGTGTCTACAGCAGTATGATATTCCCCTTTGTCTGGGGCATCCTGTCACGCCAAGAGTCTGTTGCATTCAGTCTTTGCTCATTCATTAGGGCTGCCCACTGACTGGTTAGTCAATTCACTGTCTTGTTTTTCCCCCGTGAATCAGCCGAGAGAGTTTATTAGCTGTCTTACGAATCAGGGCAAGCCATGTATTGTTTGCATCAGGATATACACACACAAACCGTGCCTTAAGCTCTGGAGAGCTTTTATGAAATATGCTGCTGTTTGAATATGCTACTAACTAAAACCATCAAATGGCTGAGGGATTAGTTTTTCTAGTCCCAGGAGAGGCCTGTAGCTTTTAATTCAACCCTATGTGAGTTTATATATAGGTGTACAAGCTAGCGTAGTGCAGTGGTTAGGAGCAGTGGACTCTAGTTTGAAGAGCCAGATTTGATTCCGCACTCCTCCTATGAGTGCCTGACTCTTATCTGGTGACCTAAGTTTGTTTCTCCACATCTTTGCATGAAACCTGCTGGGTGATCTTGGCTAGTCAGTTCTCTCAGAAATCTCTCAGCCCCACTTAGAAGAAGAAGAGGAGGAGTTTGGATTTATATCCCCCCTTTCTCTCCTGCAGGAGACTCAAAGGGGCTTACAATCTCCTTGCCCTTCCCCCCTCACAACAAACACCCTGTGAGGTGGGTGGGGCTGAGAGAGCTCCGAGAAGCTGTGACTAGCCCAAGGTCACCCAGCTGGCATGTGTGGGAGTGCACAGGCTAATCTGAATTCCCCAGATAAGCCTCCAC